>NC_058131.1:588514222-588563900 GCF_016433145.1 Gracilinanus agilis | reverse complement strand
CAGAGACTGATATACTGTGGTAAAATTGAATGTAATGGGCTTCTGTACCAGCAGCAATGCAATGACCCAGGACAATTCTGAGGGATTTATGGTAAAGAATGCTACCCACATTCAGAGGAAGGACTGCAGGAGAGGAAACATATAAGAAAAGCAACTGCTTGAACGCATGGGTCGGGGCGGACATGATTGAGGGTGTGGACTTGAAACTACCACACCAATGCAACCACCAACAATTGGGAAATTGGCCTTGATCAAGGACACATGACAAAACCAGTGGAAAAGTGCATCGGCCATGGGTGGGGGCAGTGCGGGGGGTGAAGGGGAAAATAGGAGCATGAAACATGTAACCATGTTAAAAATGATTATTAATAAATGTTAAAAAAAAAAAGAAACTTTTTTATTGAATTAGTATTACAAAGTTAATCTGGAAGGACAAAAGATCAAGAATATCAAGAGAAATAATGAAAAAAATGTGAAGAATGGGTCCTTTGCAGTTCCAGGTCTTAAACTGCACTATAAAGCAGTGGTCATCAAACAATATGGTACTGGCTAAGAGAAAGAAGGGTGTACCAATGGAATAGGGGAGTGGTAAATGGCCTTAGCAAGCTAGTGTTCGATAAACTCAATGATCCAAGCTTTTTGGACAAGAACTTGCTATTTGACAAAAACTTCTGAGAAAATTAGAAAGTGGTTTAGGAAAGATTAGGTTTAGATCAACATCTTATAAGCTATTCCAAGAAAAATTCAAAATGTGTAAATGACTTAAATATAAAGAGCGAAATCATAAATAAATTAAGTGAACATAGAATAGTATGCCTGTCAGATCTGTGGGAAAAGAAAGACTTTTAGACCCAGCAAGAGATAGAGAACATTACAAAATGGAAAATGAAAGACTTTGATTATATCAAATTAAAAACTTTTTATACAAACAAAACCAATAAAACCAAAATTAGAAGGAAAGCAACAACCTTGGAAAACATTTTTATAGCAAAATTTTCTGACAAAAATTTAATTTCCAAAATATATAAGGAATTATGTCAAATTTAGCAAAAAATCAAGCCATTTCCCAGTCTTCAAATGGTCAAGGCATATGAATAGGCAGTTTTCAGATGAAGAAATAAAAATTATCAATAATCACATGAAACAGTATTCTAAATTCTTCCTAATTAGAGAAATGCAAATCAATACAAAACAGATTCATGAATATGGCAGCAAAGGAGAGTGATAAATGTTGGAGAGGATGTGGCAAAATTGGGACACTAATACACTGTTGGTAGAGCTAGGAATTAATCTAACCATACCCTAGTATAATGAGGGAATTATGCCCAAAGGGCTTTAAAGAATGCCTGTCCTTTTATCCAGCCATACCACTGCTTGATTTATACCCTAAAGACATAATAAGGAAAAAGACTTATACAAAAATATTTATAGCTTTGCTCTTTGTTGTGGCAAAAAGTTGCAAAATGAGGAGGTATCCATTGATTGGAGAATGGCTAAACAAATTGTTTTATCTGATCGTGATCGAATACTATTTTGCTGAAATATATGATGAACTGGAGGATTTCTATGTGAACTGGAAAAACTTCCATGAATTTATGCAGAGTAAAACGGGCAAAACCAGGTGAATATTGTACACAGAAACTGAAACACTGTGACACAATCAAATGTAACAGACTTTTCTACTAGTTTCATTGCAATTATCCAGAATAATCCAGAGGAATGTATAAGAAAGAATGCTATCCACATCCAGAGAAAGAAGTGTGGGAATAGAAATGCAGAAGAAAAACAAATGATAGATCACATGATTCGATGGGGTTTTTGACTTTAAAAGATATCTCTATTGCAAATATGAGTAACATGGAAATAGGTTTGGAATATGATACATCTATAACCCAAACGAATTACTTGTCACCTCATGGAGGGGGAATGCAAGAGGGTTTGAATGAACATGAATCATGTAACCATGAAAATATATTCAAATTCATTAATTCGTTAAAAAAAGAAGTCATTTAGAGAACCAATTCATCATTTCCTACCTGACTTTACTACTTTGAATATCTTCATAATGCTGCCATTTGGAAATCATCCTTCTCTCCTTACTCTTTCAGCTTTTTTTTAGATGTGTTGTCTTTCTCCTAGAGGAAAGAGACTTTTTCTTTTTTATATTTATATCTCCATTATCTAGCACATTGCCTGGCACATTATAGGTATAGGTTGATATGTCAAAATTTATTTTATGCCAATCAATAAAGCACATTTAATTTCCTTCTCCTTCCAGACAAGGGCATATTTTCCCCAAATTCCTCATTTACCATGCTCCTTTCACTAAACTATTCCAATTAACTCTAGGAATTATGGATTGAACATGATCCCCCAAATAGAGGGCATGTGATGTAGAATAAAGAATTTTAGAGTCCCTAGATCATGGTACAAGTCTCAATTCTGCCTTCTCCTATTCCTACAGTATCTTGTTACTTTGGGCATGTCATATAAGACTTCTGTGCCTCAATTTTCTTATCTTTGAAATGAGGAAGTTGAAATTGACATCTCTGCTCCCAACTTAAACTATGAATTATTAGAGCAAAAAGGCATTCAGCATCATCTAGTCACCTATAACAACAATCATCCACAAGATCAAGAATTGGGAAAGAAGCCTAGTGAATTGATAATTGTCTTAAATATGTGGAACCATGGAGTTTCTGATAAATTTCTCCAAACATTAATATCTCAGGAAAGCAAAAGTATAAAACAGTAGAATCTGAAGACACCAAACATTTTTCTCTCTGTTCAGCATTCTGCCAACATATATGACAAAGACTGGAAAGACTCAGAGGAATCAGATTCTGAAGTGGCTTGGAAAGTTTAACAGAATACCTTTGAATCGATAACAAACAAACTTTTCTCAAGAATTATACTCTTAGAGAATGGAGGCTTCCTTACTTGGATGCAAGCATTTCTGAAAAGTTCAGCTAATCTAATATTCTGTTTGTGTGGCTCAAGTTCTGTTTACCTGAAATGTTTCAGTTATTCCTGAAACTTTTGAGTTTCAGTTGGTGATTTGCGAGAAGCAGATTGCAATCCCCTGAACCAAAATCTAACAAGCATCACAAAGTGAAAATAAACTGGAGACACTTGAAATAAAAAATCACTTCAAGAAATCTAAGCTGTTTTTTTCCCTCTTCCACTTTAAGCCAACTAAACTCCCAACACATTCTGATCATCTCACCACACTGTGTCTGAACTGGTGACAACTGATTCATGTGTACATTTGCATATCCCCTCAGTGCCAGCAGCAGAATACAAAATGGGTCCTCCTGCTCTGGCAGATGACACAGCACTGGCAAATCAGGAGGAGCTGTCAAAAACAGCTGTCCATTAAAAGAGTTTGCTGAAACAACTAAGAGCTGTTTGAAAATGCTAGGTGGTAGAATTTAATTGGAGCAGCAACTGTTCAAAATTAAGATGAAAAGGACCAGTCTGTAAATGGGCATTTTTGACATGTTAAAAATAATATATAGTTGGGATATGCTTAGGTACTATGAAGGTGCCCAATTTTTCTTTTCTGCCAGTGAGATAGGTTTTGTGATGCCTGGGTCTGCAAATGCATCTTTATAGAGGACTCAGAACCAAAGGTTCAAAAAGAAATCAGACATGTCCAAGCCCTTGACATGTTGAGAAAAACAGAAAAAATCATATTAAATTAGTGGAAATCTATTCTTGAAAGAAATAAAACTGACAGTTCTGGAGGCAGAAAACTCCTCATTTATCCACACTCTAAACAGAGCTTATGAATGGGTAGCAATATTGTATCCATCCATACTTGGGGACAAAGGTTTATCCTAAGCCTCTTTTTCTGTTGAACAAGGTGCCATGACATTCCTTTGATGTGAAAGTTTAGACAGTATAAGGGAGCTAAGTTACCATGGCTTGATTTTCATTGTAAGAATATGCCAAAGGGGGTCAAAAGTTATAAAAAATAGGTCTTATTCATTATTCCTTTAAAAAAATCTTTCTTGATTTTTTAAAGTTATAATTATTCCCTTCATTAGAAATATAAAATAATTCTAATATATCAAACACAAGAATCTTTTTTTCTGGGTGAAAAATCATAATCACAAAATGGTATTTAGTAATCTTAACTTCATAACTAATGGAAATCTATCAGCCTTGAGTTCCCAACTTCACCTCTATATAATTTTACTAGTTTTCCATGTTATATCAGAAACTTAGTGTCCAATTTCATCCATTTTATCTGAGTCTTGTCCATTTAAATTGTAATTCTGTGTATGGAGCCAATACAATGCAGTAAAGGAAATACTCAGTGGAGCTCTCCAAATATTCCCCTACAAACAAATTTGAAGTTATACCTCAAATCAAATTCTGGTGTGACTGAGACACAGAAGGTCCAAGTGAGACATTTTTTTTCAAATGATTTTTATTTTTAGAAAAGTTATGATGGTTATATGATTCATGTTCTTACTTTCCCCTTCACCCCCTGACCTTCTCCCCCCCCCAATAGCCAATGCGCATTTCCACTGGTTTTAACATGTGTCATCGAGCAAGACTTATTTCCAAATTGTTGATAGTTTCATTGGTGTGGTAGTTTCGAGTGAGACATTCTTCTTGCTGAAGATAACTTAGCATGTCAGAAAGAGAGTTCTATGTCATGGGGGTAGAGACTGTCACATTATCCATGTGATGAAATGCCAGAGGTGGGACTAGATGGTAATGACAGAAGCTTCAATTATTTCAAGAACTTCCAAGCTTAACGTGGCAAGGTCAGAAGGAGAAAACAAGGAACCACTATTCTAGCTCCATTGCCTATAGCCACTTCTAAGTCATAGTTCAAGGATAGAGAGAAGTGCTTTTGATTAAGAGGGAATGATGTCCAGAGAGGTTGTATTGCTTCTGGACTTAAAGGACCAGGGAATAGGAATAAGGTTATTGTTTTCAGTCACAAGGAAAGAAAGGCCTGAGGGGAAATAACAATTTTTAATAAAAAGAGATCAAGAGACCTTCCTGGTTAAGGATCTGAGATCAGACCAAGAGAGTAGTAATCCCGTCTCTTCCCAGTTCATATCACCTTGGAATCATTGAAAACTTAAAAATTCCCAAAATGATATCTGAAAAATAGCAGTGCAAAAAAAAAAAATTTAAGCCTGTAGCTTAAGACAGAGCCTTTTCAGATCTATCTCCCATGACAGGAATAGTGACCAACATTAACATAGATAATATATGTCTTATATTATATATTATATATTATAACATAACATAAACCAAGAGATAAAGGTGGAAAAATTAACCAACAACAATAAAATAACTTAATTGAAGATTTAAAAGTAAAAAACAATGAAGTTAAAAAACTATAAGTCAAGCCTCAAAAGAAAATGAGACTTCGACATGAGTCAAAAAAGAAGTTAAAAAATAAGAACAAAATAAGAATTTTGAAGGAATTTTTACTTAAGAAATGATGGCAGAGAAAGACAATTTACAGCTTGGTAAAAGAGAGACAAAAATACTGAAGAACATAAAACCTTAAATAACAGAATTGGCTCTATGGAAAATGTACAAAAGATAACTAATGAAAATAACTTCTAAAAAAGTAGAATTGACTAAATGGAAAAAGAAATACAAAAGTTCACTGAAGAAAATGATTTCTTAAAAATTAAAATTGAACACCTTGATGCTAATGACTTTAAGAGACATAATAATAATAATAGCATCTTTTTTTTCATAAAACTTTTAATTATAGAGAATATTAGAACAGAGTCTAGGACAGCGTTTGGCAACATTTGGCTCTTGAGCCATATCTGGCTCTACCTCCCAACCCACCAGCCTGGGCAGAACCCCAGGATGTACCCCAGGGGGGGCGTAAGCCCCCGCCCCATATTCCAGCACCTTCTGTCTCCATCCTCCTCCTTCCATAGGAGTTTATGGCTCTCACGGACAAAAAGGTTGCCGACGGTTGGTCTAGGACATATAAATTCTTTAATGGAGTCTCAGATTTGTTGTTCAGATTTCTAAACAACAGTGCCTTCCCTCAAAGAGTTTATAATCTGTTATGCTTTATTTACCACATGTGTTATAACAATATAATACATGTAAAAAAGAAACTGGGATAGTTAATGAGTTTCACATAAAATGATGAGAAAAAGGAAAGGTTTTACCAGATTTACTCCAGCTGTTCAATTAGAGTTCTGAGCTGGGTTCACATTTGCCTTAAGCCAAAAATAAAAAGGAATGAGGAAAAGTGAGATAAGGCTCCTTTGAATGTTGAATATAATGAAACAAAATAAAAAATTTAAAAATATATTCAGTAGAAATCTGTCATGAGATTTAACAAGAAAGTGATAGGCTGAAGACGTTGCATTCTTTTATCTTGAATTAATCTCTCTTCAGAACACATACTGTTATTCATACTATAACTCTCCCCTTAAAGATAAATTTATAACAGACTATGTTTATTGTGCCAAACATTTCATACTTTTTTTTTATTTTATAGGCAATGGGGGTCAAGTGACTTGCCCAAGGTCACACAGCTGGGAAGTGTCTAAGGTCAGATTTTAACCTAGGACCTCCTGTCTTTAGGCCTGGCTCTCAATCCACTGAGCCACCCAGCTGTCCCCTTGTGCCAAATATTTCAGATAGAAAACAGAAACTCCATCATATTTTCCCATTTAGGATGACCTGTGAAGACATCCAGGGAACACCTCAGTCAAACCAAACAATAAGCAGGTGACCATCTGGACAACAGGGATGGATTGTATAGCTGCACTTAGTCTTTCTTAAACATCAGAGAAATTTATGAAAGCACTTCAGCACAGAATCTCAGAATTGAAAGACACTTCAAGGGTCATATAATAAAACCTGTTCCTAAACCAGAATCCTTCCTATAACATTCTTATCAATTGGTCATTCAATCTTTCCTCAAAGACCTCTAGTGATAAGGGACCTATTATACATGCATGCAGTTTTAAACTTGAATCACTTTTGAATAGTTTTAACAGAACGGGGAGGAGAACAAAAATATTTATCAATGTCACTTCCAAAAGGGAACATGTAGCTCTCTTCACCAACTTTAATGTTAACTCAGATTGACCAAGGATCCCCTGATTGAACTTCTAACATCAGAATGGCAGAGGAGTCCTTACAAGGATTCTGTCCCACTGTGATTATACACCAACCACCTCAGAATTATGACTAATATTGCTGTTATCATGTCAGTTAGTGATAATGTTTGAAATCCTACAATATGAAGACAGTTAAACTTAGAAAAAGCCAAGGTCAAACACTTCCTCTGAAGCCATATTAAGTCACCTTGACTTTTATCTTGCTACTGGTCTTTGATGACTGTGAAAGAGAGAATGAGGCCAATGACTTTATGGAACTCTGCCTTACTTAAATCCAATTTATACACTAGTCAAAAGATATTACCATGATGACATTTTGCTAATCCTTGAGTATAAAGGACAACAACTAATTTGCCATATGATGAATATTAGATGCAAAGGAAAGATGCATGAGAACAGTGGTCTGCAAAATGAGTATTATGCTTCTCTGGGAGCCTGTGACATGAACCCAAGGGATCAGCCAGTCAGAATGGAAAGATGGTCACATTCTGCCTTTACCACAAGAACCTATTGTGGCCTTTTTCTCTAAGAATTGAATCACACCCGTTACCTATTATCAATTTTCCTTTTTTCACTATTGATATGCATGGATAATCTGAGAATTTACTCCCCTAAAATAGTTTTAACTTATTTGTGACATAAACATCAAAAGCAGCTACTCATGAAAAAATCTAAAATTTTCCTTCCCACCTTCCCACTGAATGTTTCCACATTCTGTTCCTCAGAGGCTCTAAGTTTCAGAAAAGTAACCAGTGTTTAAAAGCTCCTGTATCCTTTTGCATTTTTAGTGGAATAAAAAGAATCATAAAGAATGAACAAGTACGAATGTATGTCAATCTGCATCACAAATACATTATGAAATTTTCACAGAAATAGGTATTAACAGTATAAATATTGAATCTTTGATAATATATTTATACTCTTAATGTCTATTTCTGTGAAAATTTCATAATGCATATATTTATTAGTACAGCAATACATATATATATATTATAATAAGAAAATATGTACACATGGGGTGAATTTCAAAGTATTTTTATTGCTAGGAGTACCTGATCCAAAAAAGTTTGAAGACTCTTGGAGTAATATACATATTCAATCTTGAAGTTACTTAGAACATGCATCTGTAGTACAAGTTAGTAGACTACTACTAATTTCACTTACTCAGAAGCTTGTTGCCAATGATTTGGAACAAGGTTCCCAAGTCCTATCCAGTTTTCCATTAAATTCAAGAAGCATTTAGGTTACTACAATTATAGTACAGCATAGAATTTGTGGGTTTTAGTTTGTTCTTAGAGGAGTGAAAATAACATTTGACCTATAGAAAAGATTAGGTTAACATATATTAGGAGGGTACCAAATACAGAAGTTAAATGTTACAATTAACCAAAGGCTTTCTAAAAGAAGTGAGTTTGCATTAAAAGTTTAAAGAAAATAATTTAAATTAGAGACAAAAGTAAAGAAGTGATTAAATCTTTTTTTTTTCAGACTTCCATATCTGAAGTAAGTAAGCTTACTAGGAATCAAGGGTAAATTTTTAAACTCCTCCTCTTTCTCACTGTCATATAAAATCAGTCAATAAATATTTTCAGTTCTGCTTCTAAAACATATTTTACTTCCCTCCCATTTTCTCCATTCATACACCATTTAGTCTAGTTAAGGTCATCATGATTGTGCTAGACTTCTAATTGGTCTAATTGGTCTTTCTGCAACAAACTTCTTACCTGTCCCACCAGTCATCTATATGTTTGCCAACTTTATTTTCCTGAACCCAAATCTGACTACATCACACCACTGCTCAAGAAGCTTCAATGGCTTCCTGTTGCTTCTAAAATTAAATACAAAATCTGCAAACACTAATTCTAACTGATGAATTATATAACCCTCCTTTTAATGCACTCTATGTTGTGGTCAAATTGACCTACTTACTGTTGCCCTACCTAATAGTTCATATCTTACCTCCTTGCATTTGTAAAAGAAACTTTAGCTTCTTCAAGACTCTGCATAATTGCAAATTCCTACTACTAAAGTATATATAATATATATAGATGTGTGTGTGTGTGTGTGTGTGTGTGTGTGTGTGTGTGTGTAAAAATTTGTCTTTGCTTCCTTAGGACTGAGTATAGTGCCTACAATATAATGTGAACATAATTGATGATTATTGAATTGAAATAAGAATGTTTGGCAGCTCTTTAGAACATGTAGAAGGGAGATAACAAATATGCTCAAAATGACAAAATATCTATAGGAAGCTTCTTTAAGGTTTATCTAATTTGAAGCTCAGCTACAAAAACCATGATGAGCCTTATATATTCAGGTACTAGGAGGAAAAAGAATTCTTCAGCCCTATCTGCCCAACTCCTTTGCACCAAGAAAAACCTCTGGGATCTCATTTAGAACCATAATGCAGACCTCAAGAACATTAATTAGGTAAGCAGTTCAATATGATGTCATTCAGGGAGTGCTAATATGAAAGTATTGATTAATATAGTATCTTCACATGCAAAACAATCATATCTTCAAGGGGGTTGGAATGAAACAAGAATCTATCTTACTGTAATCTGGCAATATGATTCCTTTTATTTTTTTGACATGATTCTTTACAAGGCTATCCCTTTGTGCTAAGGGTTTCCACCTTTTTATTAAAGTACCCATTTAAGAGAAATGAGTTTGATAATCCAGATTAAATCAGGTTTCTATATGCATTTTAATCAACTCATGCTTCTTATATACTGACTTTCCAAGCCTTCATTTACTCATATCTTAATCTATTAAGAATCAATACTAATGTTGTTTCTCATCAGGCAGCTGTCCTTCATCAGCTCTTTCTCATGTCATAGCTGTGCTTTTCATGAGAGTTTTGTACAATTAAAATCTCAGATCAATTGGGCTCTATGTCCTGCACAATTCTTGATCCTGAGGAAATTAGTCCTTATTTGGACATTCAGAGGCAGGCTATTATTCTGAATGTCATATGCTAGAATAATTTATGTTCCTCATTCTAACACTGATCATAATATTGTCATGCAAACAAGTTTGTTCAAATCTGTGAACTTTCCTCTTTGTAATTACATATGCCTCAAACATGAGCACCTCTTTAGAAAAAATGCATAAAATAAAACTAGGCAGAAACATCCAGTCAGAAAACTGCAATTTAAATCCTTCTATTTAATGTCTTTTCATTTATATATAATAGAATCATACCATTTTGGAGTTGGAAGAGAATTCAAAGGTCATTTAATCTAACCTATACCTGAAGAGGCATTCCCTCCTTAACATATCTAATAGATATTATTCTATCTTTTAAATGAAGACATCCCATGAGGAAAAACTTATTGCCCTAATAGCACATTTAACTCAGATAATTCTATCAGTAATGTTGTTGTTGTTGTTGTTGTTGTTTCACCTTTTGTCTAGCTTACATTTCCGTTCTTGTAACCAGACTGACTCCAATATTTAGGATAAGGATAGGAAGCAAGGAAGGAAGGAAGGAAGGAAAGAAAGAAGGAAGGAAGGAAGAAAGAAAAAGAAATTTTCCTTACAAAATGAAGGAACAAGAATGTTAGCTAAGCAATAAAAAGCCTGGTTGAATATTAATGTGGTAAGAAAGTTATAGTCAAAGATAGAGGAAATAAAAAGGATAATTGAGATAATTATTTAAATAATTTAAAAAGAAAATTTTACCATATCCATACTATGCACTTCTTTTGAAAATCAATTAAGGTAAGAAAATATTGTAAAGATATGATAAAATGTTCAATTTCACTTTTAACCTCAGGATCTAATCATGAAATCTTAAAAAGTAGATTATTTGGCAGGCTACAATCTGTCTTTGAAGTTTTGTCATGCACCATTTGGGAAATAGTATTATTAGGAAGAAAAAATAAGCTATCTCATTCTTAAGATCCAATCAGCTTTGTTTTAAAAAATACTATAAAGACAGAAATGGAACCAAGATGGCACAGTAAAGGAGAGTCTCACAAATTCCTGTCCATACAACTTTAAAATAAGACTTCTAAATGAATTCTGGAGCAGCAGACACAGAAAACATCAGCGTGAAAGAATTTCCCATCCCAAGAAAACAAAGAAAGTTGGCAGGAAAGGTCTATATCAAAAGTGTGAGAACGTAGCAGAATGCAGCTAAGGCTTTACCCCAGCAAGAAGTCAATAGGTCTGCCTGTGCTTCACAAGCAGTGGCTCCTGTAGCTCTCAGTCCACAGAAGGTAAACGGGTTGCCAAACTGATCAGAAAGAGATTACAGGGAGCTCTGGTAGCACTGACCATAGGACTCCTACGTTATTAATATATGGTTAAGGGTTTCAGTCCCAGGGCAAGAAGGATCAGTACTGTTTGGGACCTAAGGGCAGTGGAAAACATGGTCACAAGAGTGCTTGGGATAATTCATAGACTAGAGCAGTAGCAGAGGAGAGCAATGACCACATATCTCATTATTTGGAAGAAAATGATAATTATCAAAAATAAAATTAAATTACAGATGAGAAAGAGGAATAGAGAGGTAAATAGAAAGCAAATGGAAGAGTTTTTCAATGGAGGGTAAGATGGGAGAAGGAATGGGCACCAATTGAGCCTTATTCTCATCAGAGCTGGTTCAAAGAGAGAATAACATACAAACTGCATTAGGTACAGAATTCTATCTTACCCTATTAAAAAAAAAAGGGAGCTGAGAGAATGGAGGAGAGATTAAGGGAGTCAGTAAACAGAAGTAAAACCCTGGAGAGAGAGAGAGAGAGAGAGAGAGAGAGAGAGAGAGAGAGAGAGAGAGAGAGAGAGAGAGAGAGAGAATAGGATGGAGCGAAAAACACAGCTAATAATCATAACTGGGAATGTAAATGGGATGAATTCTCCCATAAAACCAAAGCAGAGGAGAATCAAACAATATGTTATTTACAATAAACAAAGGAAGCAGAGAGACATACAGAATGAAGGTAAGAGGCTGAAGCAGAATCTGTTATGCTTCAACTGAAGTAAAAAAAGGCAGAGATTGCAATTGAGACCTCAGACAAAGCAAAATCAAAAAATAGACCCAGTTAAAGAGATAAACAGAGAAACCACATCTTGTTAAAAGGTACCATAGACAACGACTTAATATCAATACTAAATATGTAATCACCAACTGGTATAGCATCAAAATTCCTAAGGAAAAAGTTAATGAATTATAGGAAAAAAATTGTAAAACCATATTAGCAGGGGATTTCAAATTTTCCCTCTCTGAATTAAATAAATCTAACTAATAAATAACCAAGGAAGAAGTTAAATAAATAGAATTTTAGAAAAATTATATATGGTAGGCCTTTGGAGAAAATGGAATGGGAATAGAAAAGAATATATCTTTTTTCTCAGCAGTACATGCTACCTACACAAAAATTTATGCTGTACTGGGACACAAACATTTCATAACCAAATGCAGAATAGTAAAAATAATAAATGTATCCTTTTTCATGTCATACTAAAATAACAAATATATTCAATAAAGGACAATGAAAACATATATTCAATATATTGGAAACTAATCTAAACATAAAGAATAAGTGAATCAAAGAACAAATTAGAGAAACAATAAATAATTCCACAATAATGACAATAATAAGGCAACAAACTAAATTTGGGGCATGTGGCCAAAGCATTACTTAGGAAAATTTTATATCTCTAAATGTTTACATTAATAAAATAGAGAAATAGCAGATCAGTGGACAGGATATGCAACTAAAACACTAGAAAAAGAACAAATTGAAAATCAAAAAAGTGAAATGGAAACCCTGAAAATTAAAGGAGATATTAATAAAAATAAAAAGTAAGGAAACCACTAAACTAGTAAATTATATTGGGAGGTTATTTTATTTTAAAAACACAATAAAAACAAATCATTAGTTATTTTTATTTTAAAATGAAGAAAACCAAATTATCAATATCAAAAATGAAAAGAATGAGTTCAAACTAATGAAAATGATATTAAAGCAATTATTAGGGATTGTTTTGCCCGCTTACATGCCAAGAGATCTAACAATCTAAATTAAATGGATGGATATTTATAAAAAATGTAAACTTCTCTGATTAACAGAAGAGAAAATAGAATACTTAAATATCCCCATCTTAGAAAAATAAATTGAACAATCAATGAACTTCCTAATAAAAATCACTAGAACCAATTTATCAACAAGTAAATACTATCAAACTTTTAAAGAAAAATTAATTCCAATACTAAATTAATTATTTGAGGAAAAGAGGCAAAAAAAGAAGTCCTAAGGCGGCAACTGGGCAGCCAGTGGATTGGGAGCCAGGTCCAGAGATGGCAGGTCCTGGGTTCAAATCTGGTCTCAGACACTTCCCAGCTGTGTGACCCCGGGTGAGTCACTTGACCTCCATTGCCTAACCCTTACCACCCTTCTGCCTTAGAACAAATACACAGTATTGATTCTAAGATGGAAGGTAAAGGTTTTTTAAAAAAGGAGTCTTATAAAATTTGTTTTATCACACAAATATGGGGTTAATACTTGAACTGGGAAAAGAAAAAAATAGAGATGGAAAACCATAGATCAATTTCCATAATGGATATTAATTCTAAAATTTTCACTAAAATATCAAATCAGAAAAAAATAGCAACATATCATAAATATCATGTACTATGACCAGGGGAGATTTATACTAGTAAGACAAAGTTGCTTAAATATTATGAATAACAAGATTATTGTTATTGTTCATTCTTAATAACAATATTATGAATAATAAAACAAAAATAATAAAACTACAAATGTAGAAAAAGTTGTTAACTAAATGCAATACTCATTTTTATTGAAAACACTAAAAAGCATAGCAATAAATGGAAATTTCCTTAAAATAATAAATATTATCTATCTTAAACCACCAAATAAGCGTTATCTATAATATAAATAAGTTAAAAAACTTTCACAGTTAGATCAAGGATGAAGTAAGAACACCCATAATCACCACTAATATACAATATATTACTAGAAATGTTAAAGATATCAATAAAAGAAGAAAAAGAAACCAAAGAAATTAGAATAGGCATTGAAGAAATTATCACTCTTTGCAGATGACAGGATGGTAGACTTATAAAATAGTAGATAATCAACCAAAAATTTTTTGAAACTATTATCAACTTCAGGAACATTGGAAAATGTAAAATCCCTTCAGGATTACTAACTTCTTGATCTCTCCTACACTTCACCATAGGGTTGTGTTTTATTTTGTTTTGTTTTTTAAGGCAGGATATGTTCTGGTGTTCTCTACTAGGAAATTTCTTCATTTTCTACTCTGCTACTTTGAGCTGCAATTGTAGTGAGTTCTAACAGTCATGAGGCATCTTCATACCAGGAGAGGTGTCTCAGATGCCATTTTAGCATTCACTCTTTGTTTGTGTGGTAAGTGAATCAGACACACATCTAAACCCAGTCAGTAAACAAAAGCCCTAGTCCTTAGAATTCTTTTGCTTCTGCCTCAGATGTTCCTTGAGTTTAGCATGCCATTTCCTTTGGAATGATACTTGGAATCCACTCAAATCACCTTGATAATTTCACTTAAAGAGATTGGAGGAGTCAAAAGAGTAGATGATCTTTCACCTATAAAAATAAAAATCCATGTGGTCTCTATATGTATAGCTTTAGAAGCTAATGCAATTCACCTAAATGGAAATTTAATTGATTTCAAGGAACAATGATTATTGTTTTTATTTTATTTTATTTGAATATTTTAGCCTCTTGAAAATAGAATAAATGGTAATATAAAAGAAATGAAGATGCTACCTGAATTAATTTATAGATTTAACTGCATGTCAATCCAAATACCCAGAGAGTACTTTACAAATCTAGGCAAAATAATAACAAAATTCATTTGAGGAAACAAAAATGTGTAGAATCTCCAGGGAAATAATGAGGATAAAGAAAGGAAAGAGAATTGTATTTATAAATGAGAGATTACAAAGTATTATTCATCAAAATTATTTGCTATTGTTAAACAATAGATAAGTGGATCAGTGTCACTAACTCTATAAGCAAGAATCAGAAACAATCTCAGTAAGTCATTGTCTGATAATTTCAAGAATGAATAAGAAAAGACCTTCTTCTTTAAAAAAATGCAGCTGAGAAAGTTATAAATTACTAGGCAAAAATAAATATTTTATATAATAATATTCTGATGGATTCAAAATGGATAGTGAACCTGAATATTAAAACTTAATCTATTAAAATTATTGGAAAATGAGAATGGGTACCTCTCACATCAGTAAGGGAATGAGAACAAAATTAATACAAGAAACAAAACAAAAGGTCTCCAAAGATAATAGAGGCCATTTTGATAATAAAATTTACAAAAACAAAATCATTTAGCTAGCATAATAAGAAAAATATTGACAGGGGAAAATATTTCTATTAAATGTGTATATTAAAGGCATGATATCCAAGATACATATTATGTTAATACAAACACAGAAGACCGAGAGCTATTCCTCAAAGGATAAATCTATATGAATAAATAATATCTGTCATGAAAATTGCTTTAAATTAACAATAATAAAAGAAATGCAAACAAAACAATGCCAATGTTTCACCTCACACCCAGAAATTTGCAAAGGCAGAAAAATTTGTCAATACTCAGTGTAAGGAAGGCTGCAGGAAGACAAACATGCCTTTGAATTAGTTAAGTCATTCTTGAAAACTATTTGGAATTACATATTGAAAAGAACTTCAATGTCTATTCACTTTCATTCCAAGATCTCATTATTTGGAAGATTTCCAAGGACATAAAAGATGTAAAAAAAAAAGATATCATCTAAACCAAAATAGTCATAGAAACATAATTTTTGTGTGAAAACAAAGAAATAAATCAAGGATTTATTAAGACTGACTTAACAAATTATAATACATGAATGTAATAGAACATCATCATGCCACAAAATTATAAAGAATTTGAAAAAAATCATAGAAGCATACAAACACTTACATGAACTGATTTGGGATACATTGGTAAATGTTTAATAATCAACTACGTAAGGGTCCTTGAAGAAGAGGAATCTGCCATAATTTCCCAAGTTTTCTACTTTTATCTCAATGTTCTCTATAGTTAAATTTAATTTAACATTCATTTCATAAGCTTCTGATATCTGTAGCACAGAGGCCTAATAGCTAGCATTTATACAGCACTCTAAGATTTACAAAGTGCTTTATAAACATTTCATTTTATTCTGAAAAAAACTCTGGGAGAAAAGTGCTATTTCCTTTTATAGACGAGGAAGATGAAATACACAGAGGTTAAGTAATTTGCCTCCAATTATAGCTACTTAGTAAATATCTGAAGCAGAATTTGAATGCTGGTCTTACTGATTCCAGATTCCACGCTCAGTCCACTCAGACACTTCCTGCCTAATACTTTCATGTAATTGTAGTTTGGCTAAGCACAAGATCAGGACTGTTTATTCCACTGAAGTGTTTCCTTGTTGTTTTAACTAAGTTGTGATTTCACTGGTATAAGGAGGTCACTAGGAATATCTTCATTTCCATTGCAAATGAGCACCTTCTCTACAACTTAAAATCTTTAAGAATTGCCAAAGGCCTGAGAGGTTAAAGGGCTTGTCCCATATCACATGGCAAGAGATAGGACTTATACCCGCTTTCCCCTTATTTTGAGTTCATCTTACTATTTCTTGATACTTGGAATATTTCCAAAATTAAGTGGTCTTATTAAATTATTTGGTTATTTGGTCATTAGATCATGGATTCTAGGTGGCTACTAAGTATTCCTTCCCATGTCTGGGGAGAAGTCTCTAAAATACCTAAAAATCAAAATGTTCTAAAAATATATCTATATATTTTGTACTGTCCATTTTCCCCTTCACAATCTGCTGTATTTTATGGTTATTGGAAAAGATTTCTCACTGTCTTTTACCCATCTCTCCCTGTTTTCTAGATTCTTGAACTCCAGGATTGTGTCATTTCATATTTATCCCTTTCTGTACCAAGTACAATATATCACAACTAAAAAATACTTAATATATGTTTGGTAAATCCAATTGAATTGAATTGAGAATGAAAATACTGACCATGGTGTCTTTATTCCTTGAAAAGTTTTTTTAATGTTTCTTTGTTGTTGTTCATTACTTCCCACTCTTCCAAAAGCATTATTATGTATTTCAATATTAGTATTTCAAGTAGCAGTATAAAAAACATATGATCATTCATTCTCACCTTTCTGTCTAGAATTCCTTTGTGGCCTAAGAAAACTGATGAATAAAGCAAAAATGAAACAATGAAGCAAAACCAATAAATGAAGGGAAAGAAGAGAATGCATTGTTCACATAGATATTTGTGTTATAATAATACTATTTCTACCACTCTGTATTCACCCCTACTGGTGCTTCATTGAGGACAGAAAACTAATTATCTAGCTCATTATTCCTCAATATCAATGTTTTAAGTCAAACAGTCCTTTCTTTACCATTAATTTTTTTTCTCAGACACAAAGCAAAACCACTAAGTCAAACTGCAGGAAGCTGAAAATAAGAATAAGGAGACAAGTGGCTGACTCATGAACAAGAATAACAACAACAACAATAATAATAACAACCTGATATCTTTTCTACTTTAATGGAAAATGGGATCTTATTTTGTGCTAGAACTGTGAGATCTTTCATTGATTTTTTAACAAGATGACGACAAAAGAGGTTGACAATTGAATAAAAGAAAATGAGAGGATGAAAATAATGACAGTGAAAAGATGAAATGTAAAAGGATTCGGTTTTGATAGAGAATAATGAAGACATATGTTCATTTCTTTCTTATTTGTTCCTTCATAATGAAGGTGATGTTGCTGAATATATTTCTATCTCAATGTATATGGGGCTATATTTTAGTTGATGAATGCAATTCTTAAGACAACAGTATTAATGAGAGTAAGGGTGTGTTCAGGTTTTACATTGACTAGAGACTTCTCAACACAAAAAGATACTCAATCTACCTTTGTCCCACCAAGACAGAAATGAAAGCTACACTTTATCACGTGACTGGAAATTATATTCTTTTTAAAAATTTTTAATTAGAATATTTTCCCATGGTTACACAATTCATAATTTTTTCCACCCCTCTTCCCTCCTCCCTCACAGAGCTGACAAAATATTCCACTGGGTTATACATGTATCATTGTTCAAAACCTATTTCCATGTTATTCATATTTGTAATAAACTGAACTTTTAACATCAAAACTCCAATCACATCCCTATTGAACCATGTAATCAATCATGCATTTCTGTTCCCACAACTCTTCCTCTGGATGACGATAGCTTTCTTTCTCATAAGTTCCTCTGGATTGTCCTGGATCATTGCATTGCTGCTAGTAGAAAAGTCTGTTACATTCAACTGTGCCAAAATGTATCAGTCTCTGCATAAAATGTTCTCCTGGTTCTACTCCTTTCTCTCAGCATCAATTCCTGGAGGCCATTCTAGTTCAATTGGAATTCCTCAAATTCATTATTCCTTTCAGCATCGTAGAATTCCATCACCATTAGATACCACAATTTGTTCAGCCAATCCCCAATGGAAGGACAACTCTTCATTTTTCAATTTTTTTGCCACCAAAAGGAGTATGGCTGTAAATATTTTTGTACAAGTCTTCTTCCTTGTTATATCTTTGGGATAAAAACCAGCAGTAGTATTGCAAGCATTTTTTAAAAGCCCTTTGGGCATAAATCCAAATTGCTTTCTAGAATGTTTGGACCAATTCACAACTTCACCAACAGTGTATTAGTGTCCTAATTTTGCCACATTCCCTCCAACATTTACCACTTTCCTTTGCTGCCATATTTGCCAGTCTGCTGGATGTGAGGTGGTACCTCAATGTTGTTTTAATTTGAATTTCTCTATTCAGGAGGGATTTAGAACACTTTTGTATGTAATTATTGATAGTTTTGATTTCTTCATGTGAAAACTGCCTATTCATATCCCTTCATCATTTGTTGACTAGGGAATGGCTTGAATTTTTGTAAATTTGACTTAGTTCCTTATATATTTGGGAAAGTAAACCTTTGTCAGAGAGTTTTGTTATAAGAATATTCTCCCAGTTTGTTGCTTTCCTTCTAAATTTAGTCTCATTGCTTTTGTTTCTACAAACCTTTTTTAATTTGATATAATCAAAGTCATTCATGTTACATCATGTAATGTTCTCTGTCTCTTGCTTGATCTTAAATTCCTTCCTTTCCCACAGATCTGACAGGTATATTATTCTGTGTTCACCAAATTTATTTATGATTTCACTTTTATATTTGTCATTTACCCATTTTGAATTTATCATGGTATAGGGTATAAGATGTTGATATAAACCTGATTTGTCCCACTCTGTTTTCCAATTTTGCCAGCAGTTTGTGTCAAACAATGTGTTCTTGTCCCAAAAGCAGGGATCTTTGGATTTATTGTATTCTACCTTGCTGAGGACATTTACCCCAAGTCTATTCCATTGATTGTCCCTTCTTTCTCTTAGCCAGTACCATATTATTTTGATGACAACTGCTTTATAGTACAGTTTAAGATCTGGTACTGCTAGGCCCCATCTTTTATATTTATTTTTATGAGTTCCCTTGAAATTCTTGATCTTTTTTTCTTTCAGATGAACTTTGTTATAATTTTTTCTAATTCTATATGAAAAGTTTCCAGTAGTTTGATAGGAATGGTACTGAATAAGTAAATTAATTTGGGCAGGATTGTCATTTTTATTATATTAGCTGATCCTACCCATGAAAAATTAATGTTTTTCCAATTATTTAGATCTAGTTTTAATTGTGTGAAAAGTATTTTGTAGTTGTGTCCATATAATTCCTGTGTTTGTCTTGGCAGATAGATTCCTAAATATTTTATATTGTCTAGAGTGATTTTAAATGGAGTTTCTCTTTCTAACTCTTGCTACTGAGTTTTGTTGGAACTATATAGAAATACTGATTGATTACATGGGTTTATGTTGTACCCTGCAAATTTGCTATAGTTTTTAATTATTTTCATTAGCTTTTTAGTTGATTTTCTGGGATTCTTTAATTATACCATCATATCATCTGCAAAGAGAGATAGTTTATTTTTTTCATTGCATAATTTAATCATTTCAATTTCTTTTTCTTCTCTAATTGCTACCTCTAGCATTTCTAGTACAATATTAAATAATAGATGGGTTAATCGGCCTCTTTGCTTCGCTACTGATCTTTTTCGGAAGGCTTCTAACTTGTTCCATTACAGATGATACTTCCTGATCATATTAAATATATAAAACTTATTATTTTGAGGAAGGACCCTTCTATTCCTATACTTTCCAGTGTTTTCAAATGAATGTTTGCTCTATTTTGTCAAAGGCTTTTTCTGCATCTATTGAGATTGGTTCACGTGGTTTATGTTGGTTTGATTATTGATATGGTCAATTATGTGGAGGGCTTTCCTAATGTTAAACCATCCTTGTATTACAGGTATAAATCCCACCTGATCATAGTGAATAATCCTCATGATAATTTGCTAGAGTATTTTTACTCTAATTCCATTTAAGATTTTTGCATCTATATTCATTAAGGAGATTGGTCTATAGTTTTCTTTCTTTGTTTTGGGCCTCACTGGCTTTTGAATCAGTACCATATTAGTGTCATAAAAGTAATTTGGTAAAACTCCTTCTTTACATATTTTGTCAAATAGTTTGTATATTATTAGGATTAGTTATTCTTTAAATGTTCAAAAGATTTAACTTGTGAATCAATCTGGCCCTGGGGATTTTTTCTTAGGAAGTTCCTTGATGCCTTATTCAATTTCTTTTTTAGAGATGGGATTATGTAAGCATTCTATTTCCCCTTTTCTTAATCTAGGCAATTTATATTTTGCAAACATTCACTCATTTCACCTAGATTGTCATATTTATTGCCAAATAATTGATTAAAATAGTTATTAATAATTACCTTAATTTCCTCTTTGTTAGAGGTGAGATCAGCCTTTTTATCTTTGATACTGTTAATTTCCTTTCTTCCTTCTTTTTTATTAGATTAACCAGTACTTTATCTATTTTTCAAAGTATCAACTCCTTATCTTATTTATTAGTTTAATAGTTCTTTTACTTTCAATTTATTAATTTTTCCTTTAATTTTTAGGATTTTCAATTTTGCTTTTATCTGGGGATTTTTAATTTGTTCTTTTTTAAATTTTTTGAGTTAGAAGCCTAATTCAATATCTCCTCCCTCTTGATTTTGTTGCTATAGGGATTCAGATATATAAAATTTCCCTTGAATACTGCTTTGGCTGTATCCTATAGGTTTGTTTTTGTTTTTGTTTTTAAACATTTATTAATAATCATTTTTAACATGGTTACAAGATTCATGCTCCTACTTTCCCCTTCACCACCCGGTATCCCCCCATCCATGGCCCATGCACATTTCCACTGGTTTTGTCATGTGTCCTTGATCAAGACCTATTTCCAAATTGTTGGTGGTTACATTGGTATGGTAGTTTCGAGTCCACATCCCCAATCATGTCCACCCTGACCCATGCGTTCAAGCAGTTGCTTTTCTTATATGTTTCCTCTCCTGTAGTTCTTCCTCTGAATGTAGGTAATGTTCTTTACCATAAATCCCTCAGAGCTGTCCTGGGTCATTGCATTGTTGCTGGTACAGAAGCTCATTACATTCGATTTTACCACAGTATATCAGTCTCTGTGTACAATGTTCTTCTGGCTCTGCTCCTTTCGCTCTGCATCAGTTCCCGGAGGTCTCTCCAGTTCGCCTGGAACTTCTCCAGTTTGTTATTCCTTTTAGCACAATAGTATTCCATCACCCGCATATACCACAGTTTGTTCAGCCATTCCCCAATTGAAGGACATACCCTCCTTTTCCAGTTTGTTGCCACCACAAAAAGCACAGCTATAAATATTTTCCTACAAGTCTCTTTATCTATGATCTCTTTGGGGTACAAACCCAACAATGGTATGGCTGGATCAAAGGGCAGGCATTCTTTTATAGCCCCTTGAGCATGATTCCAAATTGCCAGCCAGAATGGCTGGATCAGTTCACAACTCCACCAGCAATGCATTAATGTCCCAATTTTGCCACATCCCCTCCAACATTCATTACTCTCCCCTTCTTTCATTTTAGCCAATCTGCTAGGTGTGAGGTGATACCTCAGAGATGTTTTGATTTGCATTTCTCTAATTATTAGAGATTTGGAACACTTTCTCATATACTTATTGATACTTTTGATTTCTTTATCTGAAAATTGCCTATTCATGTCCCTTGCCCATTTATCAATAGGGGAATGGCTTGATTTTTTATACAATTGCTTTAACTCATATATTTGAGTAATTAGACCCCTGTCAGAGTTTTTCATTATAAAGATTTTTTCCCAATTTGTTGTTTCCCTCCTGATTTTGACTACATTGTTTTTGTTTGTACAAAAGCTTTTTAGTTTAATATAATCAAAACCATTTAATTTACATTTTGTAATTTTCTCTAATTCTTGCTTGGATTTAAAATCTTTCCTTTCCCAGAGATCTGACAAGTATACTATTCTGTGTTCATTTAACTTATTTATAGTTTCCCTCTTTATATTCAAGTCATTCACCCATTTTGAATTTATCTTGGTGTAGGGTGTGAGATGTTGATCTAAACCTAATCTCTCCCATATTGTTTTCCAAATTTCCCAGCAGTTTTTGTCAAATAGTGGATTCATGTCCCAAAAGTTGGGCTCTTTGGATTTATCATACACTGTCTTGCTGATGTCATTTACCCCAGGTCTATTCCATTGATCCTCCTCTCTGTCTCTTAGCCAGGACCATATTGTTTTGATGACTGCTGCTTTATAGTATAGTTTAATATCTGGTATTGCTAGGCCCCCTTCCTTCACATTTTTTTTCATTATTTCCCTTGATATTCTTGATCTTTTGTTATTCCAAATGAAATTTGTTATAGTTTTTTCTAATTCAGTAAAGAAGTTTTTTGGTAGCTTGATAGGTATGGTGCTAAATAGGTAAATTAATTTGGGTAGAATTGTCATTTTTATTATGTTAGCTCAACCTACCCATGAGCAATCAATGGCTTTCCAATTGTTTAGATCCAGTTTTATTTGTTTGGAAAGTGTTTTGTATTTGTTTTCATATAATTGCTGTGTTTGTTTTGGTAGATAGATTCCTAAGTATTTGATATTGTCTAGGGTGATTTTAAATGGTGTTTCTCTTTCTACTTCTTGCTGCTCTAGTGTGTTGGAAATGTATAGAAATGCTGATGATTTATGTGCATTTATTTTGTATCTCTGCCTTCCTTAATTTGTTAATATATGCACTCAACGATATAAATTTTCCCCTGAGTACTGCCTTGGCCACATTCCACAGAGTTTGGTAGGATGTCTCATCATTGTCATTTTCTTCAATGAAATTATTGATTGTTTCTATGATTCCTTCTTTGACAAATTGGTTTTGGAGAATCATATTATTTAATTTCCAATTAGTTTTTGATTTTCCTGTCCAGGTGCCCTTACTAATTATTATTTTTATTGCATTATGATCTGAGAAGGTTACATTTATTATTTCTGCTCGTTTGCATTTGTTTGCAATGGTTCTATGCCCTATAACATGGTCAATCTTTGTGAATGTGCCATGTGCAGCTGAAAAGAACATCTATTCCTTTTTGTCCCTATTTATTTTTCTCCACATATCAATTAAATCTAATTTTTCTAGGACTTCATTCACCTCTCTTACCTCTTTCTTATTTATTTTTGGTTTGATTTATCTAGATCTGAAAGAGGAATATTTAGATCTCCCAATAGTATGGCTTTACTATCTATTTCCTTCTTGTGCTCTGCCAGTTTCTCCTTTATGAATTTGGATGCTATGCCACTTGGTGCATATATATTGAGCAGTGTTATTTCCTCATTGTTTATACTGCCTTTAATCAGGATGTAATGACCTTCCCTGTCTTTTTTAATCATATCTATTTTTACTTTGTCTTTGTCAGAAATCATAATAGCCACTCCTGCCTTCTTTTTCTCATTTGATGCCCAAAAGGTTTTGCTCAAGCCCTGAACCTTAAACTTGTGTATGTCTACCCGTCTCATATGTGTTTCTTGTAGACAACTTATGGTAGGATTTTGGTATCTAATCCACTCTGCTATTTGCTTCCATTTTATGGGCGAGTTCATCCCATTCACATTCAGAGTTATAATCATCAGTTGTGCATTTGCTGACATTTTCGTTTCCTCCCCTATTCCTACCCCTTTTCCTTAAACTATATCCTTTAAAACCAGTAGTTTGCTATTAAGACCCTATCCCTTATCCCCTCCCTTGACTGACTTCCCTTCCTACCCCCTCCCTTATTTCCCCCCCTTTTTGTTTTTTAATGGCCTTATGAAATCTCTCCCTCTTCTTCTCCCCTCCCTTTTTTTGACCTCCCCACTCCCCTGTTTCCCTTGATTTATCCCCTCTGACTTTCTCAGAAGGGTTAGATAAGAGTTTTATGTCTCATTGGATAGTATAGCTACTCTTCCCTCTCCGGGTTGATTGCACTGAGAGTAAGGTTTGATTATTTCCTCTTAATACTCTCTTCCTCTCCTACTTATAATAGTATTTGTCCCCTCTCCTTCCCATACCCTCTTTGTGTGTAATAGAATATCCTATTTTCTTATTCACTCAAGTTTCTCTTGGTGTCCCCTGCTATTCACCCCCTCTTTCCCATCCCCCATGTCATCTTAGATTATTTAGTGTTCCACCCTCACCCTGTGAATTATTCTTCTGATTACTATAATAGTGAATACTATAATAGTGAATAGAGTTCACTACAGAGAATTATACATAACTTTTCTCTACATAGGTATACAGATAATTAGATCTCACTGAGGCCCTTAAAAAGGCAAATTTAAAAATTATAAGTTTTCTTTCTTTCCCCTCTGTATCTTATTTACCTTTTCATGTTTCTCTCAATTTTTATGGTTGGATATCAAACTTTCCATTTAGCCCTAGTCTTTTCTGTGCAAATACTTGGAATTCTTCAATTTTGTTGAATGCCCATACTTTCCCCTGGAAATATATAGTCAATTTTGATGGGTAGTTGATCCATGGTTGCAGGCCCAGCTCTCTTGCCTTTCTGAATATTGTATTCCAAGCCTTACGGTTTTTTAGCGTGGAGGCTGCCAGATCCTGTGTGATCCTGATTGGTGTTCCTTGATATTTGAATTGTCTCTTTCTGGCTTCTTGTAAGATTTTTTCTTTTGCTTGAAAGCTTTTGAATTTGGCAATAATATTTCTAACCGTTTTCTTCTCTGGATTGAATGTAGTGGGTGTTCTATGAATCCTTTCAATGTCTATATTGCCCTCTTGTTTTAGGACTTCAGGGCAATTTTGCTCAATAATTTCTTTTAATATGGAGTCCAGGTTTCTATTAATTTCTGGTTTTTCTGGAAGACCAATTATTCTCAAATTGTCTCTTCTAGACCGGTTTTCTTGGTCTGTCACTCTTTCATTGAGATATTTCATATTTCCTTCTATTTTTTCAGTCTTTTGACTTTGTTTTATTTGTTCTTGTTCTCTTGAGAAATCATTAGCTTCTAAATGCTCAATTCTAGCCTTTAGGGACTGGTTTTTGGCTCTAAACTTTTCGTTTTCAGCTATGATCTTTTCAATCTGGTCATTTCTGGAGTTCAATTTGCTTATTAGTTCATTTGATTTCTGAGCCTCACTTTCCAATTGCAAGATTCTACCTTTTAAACTATTATTTTCTTGCCAGATCTCTTCCATCTTCCTCAGAATCTCAGTTTTGAACTCTTCCGTAGCTTGTGACCCGTTTTCCTCATTTGAGGAGGGTCCGGATTCTTGTTTGTTCTCCTTCTCTGTTTGCTCAGTTGTCTGAATTTTCTCTGTGTAAAAGTTGTTGAGTGTTAAAGACTTCTTTTTCTTGTTGTTTAGCTTTCTCTTCTGAACTTCCTGATTCTGGGTAGCCATCATTAGCCCAGCAGCTTCTCAGCTTTATCCTTGCCGCGGTCTTTTGGCTTCTGAGGTCTGAGTTCTGGTTTTTTCCAAGGTCAAGCCCCCTGGTGGACCCCTTTGCTTGATCCTCTGCTGGTGGTTCCTTTACAAGTCTCAGGGCGCTGCTTCCACAGTCGTATACCCATCTTCACTGGTTCCCCACTCAGGGTTTCAGAGCTTTGGCTCGTGGCTGTGTCTGCCTCCACCCACGCCTCCGCCACACCTGCACTCTCCCGTGCTCAAATTTTGGGTGCGTTCTTTGGCTTATTGGGGTCCCAAATCTTGCTGCTCTCAGGAACAGGCCCCGGAGCTGCCAATGACTCGATGGGTGCCCCAAACTTGCTCTATTTCTTTTTAACTGGCTTCAGCGCTGTAGGTGTTGTGTGTGGAGGGGGTGGGGGTGGGGTGGTTGCTCAGCCCGTGATTTAGTGAGAGCTGTTTCACCCCTTTATAGCATGGAAATGTCTCAATTCCACGTACCTTCCATGCTGCACCCCATTGTGGGGTTCCTCCGTTCGTCTAGACTTGTTTTTATGTCCCCTTGAGGAGTTTTGTGTGTTTCGGTCAGGAGAGGTTAAGAGCTGCTTTTTACTCTGCCACCATCTTAACCCGGAACCCCTATCCTATAGGTTTTGATGTGTTGCCTCCTCATTGTCATTCTCTTTAATGAAATCCTTAATTATTTCTATGATATCTTCTTTAACTTATTAGTTTTGAAGAATTAGATTGTCATTCTCTTTAATGAAATCCATAATTATTTCTATGATTTCTTCTTTAATTTACCAGTTTTGAAGAATTAGATTATTTAGTTTCCAATTAATTTTAAATTGACATTCCCATGGATGCCTAAGTATAATTTTTAATCTCATTATGATCTGAAAAAGTTGCATTCATTATTTCTGCTTTTTTCCATTTGTTTGCAATATTTCTATGTCCACATACATGATCAATCTTTGTATATGTACCTTTGTATATGTTGCTGAAAAGAAGGAATATTCCTTTTTATCTCCATTCAGTTTTCTCCAGACATATATTAACTCTAATTTTTCTAGTATTTAATTTACTTCCCTTACTTCTTTTTCACTTATTTTTTTGGTTTGATTTATCTAATTCTGAAAGGGGAAGGCTCAGATTCCCCCATTGGTATGGTCTTGCTATCTATTTCCTCCTTGAGCTCCTTTAATTTTTCCTTTAGAAATCTAGATGCTATAGCATTTGGTACATACATTTTTAGTAATCATATTACTTCATTGTTTATAGTACCCTTTAGCAAAAGGTAATTTCCTTATTTATCTCCTTTAATCGGATCTATTTCTACTTTGGCTTTGTCTGATGCCATATTCGCTACTCCTGCTCCTTTTTTTTTACTTTAGATAGTGCATAATAAATTCTGGCCCAGACTTTTACCTTGAATATGTGTATTTCTTGTGTTTGTCAAAAGTGATTTTTGTAAACAACATATAATAGGATTCTTGTTTTTAATCCAATCTGCTATATCCTTCCATTTTATGGGTGAGTTCATCCCATTCACATTGAGTGTTATGATTATTAACTCTGTATTGCCCTCCATCATAATAGCCCCTTTAGATCCTGCACTATTTTCTTTCCGTGTTCCTCCTCACAAGTATTTTGCTTTTTGTCACCCTCCAATTTCCCCCTCCCTTCAGTTACCTACCCCTTCCCTTGTCTTGTTCTCCTTCTCCTTCTATGTAGGGAGATATAATTCTATATCCCACTGAGTATAATTGTTTTCCCTCTCTAAGCCAGTTACAATGAGAGTAAAATTTAAGCATTGCCAGTCACCACCCTTATCCTCTCCTTTCTATAATGATTTTTGTTTCATGCCTCTTTGTGTTATACAATTTACTTCATTCTATTTCTCCCTTCCATTTTCTCTCAGTGCAATCCTGTCTTTCAGCCCCTGATTGATTTTTTATGTCATTCCTACATATCATACATATATATAATACCAAATCATCACATTTACATATACATCATATCATCATAAACAGCTTATTTCTCCACCCTCTTTCTGAGTAAATTCCTTCTACCTTCTATACTACTAACAGTAATTTTTAAGAATTACAGAAATCCTCTTTCTATGTATTGACATATTGATATTTTGACCTTAATGAGTACCTTACATTTTCTCTTTCTTATTTACCTTTTAAGGTTTCTCTTGCATCATGTGTTTGAACTTCAGGTTTTTTTTAGGTCTGGCTTATTCCTCAGTAATGCTTGAAAAATCTTCTATCTTATGGAATGACCATTTTCCCCCTGAAAGAATATACTCAGTTTTGTTGGATAGATGACTCTGGGTTGTAAAACCAAATCTTTTGCCTTCTTAAATATCATATTCCATTACTTTTGTTCCTTTAATTTAGAAGCAGCTAAGTCCTGTGTGATCTTGATTATAGCTCCATGGTATTTGAATGGTTTCTTTTTGACTGCTTGAAGTGTTTCTTTCATTGGCTTGGTGGCTCCTGAATTTAGCTATCATATTGCTAGAAATTGTCATCTTAAGATTTCTTTCTGGAGACAATCTGTGAATTCTTTTAATTTGAAGTTTATTTTCTTGTTTAAGGCTGGTTATATATCTTTGATAATTCTTGTAATATGATTTCTAAGGTTTTTTCTTCATCATGCCTGTCAGGTTGTCCAATAATTTTCAATTTGTCTATTTTCTAGGTCAGTTTTTTTAAATAAGATATTTCATGTTTTCCTCTATTTTTTCATTCCTTTGATTCTGCTTTATTGTTTCTTGATTTCTCAAGAAATCATTAATTTTTAGATGTTCAATTCTGATACCTAAGACATGGCTTTCCTCTGTCAGTTCTTCTTTGGTTCTCTTTTTTTAATTGGCCCATTTCTTCTTGCATCACTTTCATTTCTTCTTATATCATTTTCATTTATCTTCCCCACTTTTTCTCTGACTCTCCTAATTGTTTTTTGAAGCCTTTTTTGAGATCTTCCAGATTCTGTGTCCAGTCCATATTTTTCTTTTGGAATTTGTGTGTTTTTCCTTTCCTTTCACTGTTCCCTTCTTTGTGTGTACTTGGCTCCTTGTCTCCCTAAACATTATTTGAAGTTAGGTGGTTTTTTTGTTGTTTCTCATTTTTCCTATCTAATTATAGGAAGATTCTGTTCCCAATTTCTAGGAAATTGGGGTACCCTCTTAAATTTCAGTCTTTCCTTGATGCTATTTTCAGCCTATTTTCTGGGTTGTTATTAGTTTACCAGATGGTCTGAGGGCTGAGAGCTCTGAGAGCCTTCCCATAGACACACTGATTCTATTGACCCTTGAGATGCTGATAGCTTAAAGACTTTCTTCAGGCTTGGGTATAAGCTTTTGATCTCACTCTGAACTTGATCAGGTCAGGGGCTGATCAAATTCTAGCACCAGGCTTAGGTTTAAGTTTTTGGTCTTTCTTGATTCAATCAGGCACACTCTTGATTGCCTTGTACTAGATCTCTGCCCTTAGTTTTGGGCAAAAAGATCCAGGGGTGGGGGATACCCTATAAACTGTGTTTTCACCCGAAACCATGAATTATATTCTTATCTCAAGTACAGACTGGGATTCCTGACTTCACTCTGGGCCTACATGGATCAGCCTCCTCCAGCCCAGATTTCCCTGGGCTTGGACACAGGACTCCTCCACAGACTTGAAATTTCAAGGGGTATGAGTTGGCTTGGACCACTATTTGCCCAGACAGGCTCTCAGTGTCTGTATGTTAGCTTAAGTCTACATTCAGAACTGTGATAGCAGATGGTGGGGGAGGTGGGAGAGTTGTGGCTTGCTCTTGGTTGTTCTTCACTTCTTGCTATAGCATCTTGCTGGCTCTGCTTCCCTCTTGCCAAAGTTTTCAGATGATCTCTGACTACCTTTTGGGTTTTTCTTTTCTTGAAAGTTGTTTCACTCTGTCTCCTTTTTGGGTCTTCACTCCTCTACTCATTTTGTGGTGATATTTTAATAATGGCTGTAGTGGATTCTCATGATGAAATGGAGCTAATGCTCTAGTTACTCCTACATCTTGACTCCACACTAGTATGGAAATTATATTCTTTATCTTACTTAATAATTTCATAATTGTGTTACAAAATCTTTGAGGAGGTTTCTACTATGGAGGAGTCAACAAAATTCAATAGCAATAATGGAAGAAAGGGTCATTTGGAGGAAGAAATGGCAAGCCATTGCAGTATGGGCAAGAAAACCTCATTGATAGAGGGTCCATGGGATCACAAAGAATCAGACCTGACCAAATGACTGAACAACAACAAATGGAAAAAATACTAAATATATAACCTTGTGATATAAAAAGCCTCTGTTCTCAATGACTATGGAAAGTCCATTTTGCATGTAACTTTACCAACATGAACTGTGATGCTTTCCACACTGTGAATAGATAGTTCATTTCCCAAGCCCATTAGTAATAGGTCTATATAACTTTGCTCAAAAAGAACTTATATTTCTCTGTTCTATTCTTAGTTCCCTGAAATTAATTATCACAATGCAAGTCTAAATGAATTTGGTCCTTAAGATTGTCCACATGGGCTAATTTTATTCTACCTTTGCCCTACATTGTTTTTCATCATAGGATAGCCATTTAAACAAAACATTGCCAAATACCTTTATCCCATATGCAGCCCAAGGAAACCTCTACCATGCTGATTGATTGGTCTTGTGCTCCATGAAGTCACTGTGCTTTGTGAGGTCACTGTGCTTCCAGCTTGTGGTTTTATGTAAAGACTCATAGCTTCTCCTGATATAATTATTATTCTAACTGGATTTTAAATCTATTGCAGATTTATCCAACTACATAAAATCTTTCATTAAGAGATTAATTCCTCATTGATATACCTCTGTCAGATTACTCAAAAGTTTAATATGATGGTTCTGTGACATTGTCTATCATGCTTCATCTATCAGAATATTTTTAAATTGGCAAAATACAGTAAATGTCATGACTTCTCTCTTCTGGGAAGGATGTCTATCAAACTACATAGAAGGACTCTTTGACATGGACTAACATATGGCCTCAGTCTTCAAAATGATTGCCATTCCATAATACTGTTAAATATGAAGAATTATACAGAATCCCTCATAAGTGGGCTTGAATATGGACTTTCAAATAAGGAGCATGCTCTCTCAATAAAAAGAGAGCAGTGCAAAATATATTACGCTTTGGGCCAACTTTTAAAATTTGAAATAGATGTCAATGATTGTCAAGATGACACCAAAAATAAACTTGGTTAAAAGAGTTACACAGGAACTTCCAGGTTGATGAGAGTCCTCTCCAACTAACCTTAAAATAATGATTCAAAATTAATACTGGAATGAAAGGAGCAACAAGAGGACAGATTGAAGAAACTTTCAGAGAACAAATTGAAACATAGGCAGAGAGGGCCTAGTTCACTGGGGTGAGAGGATAGTACAGCCCATAGGATGCCAAACCAAGGAGTATCAGTGCAAGCCAAAAGCAAGCCCTCCCATCCCACATTTGTGGTTATAGGTTCTGAACCTGAGCCCAAGCCAATGTCAGAACCTGAGATCCTGCCAAAGTCAGTAGCAATGTGCAATCCCATGCTGACTCCTTAAAATTCTAAGCTGTAGCCCAAGCTTCCAGTGATGACTTATGCTCTACTATAGCATAATCCATGGTGGGTCTGGCTTGTGAAAGTCCAGAAGTAGGCTTCAAGACCCAACTGAAACCAAACTGAGGCCCAGCATAAGTCATAAGTATGAGCCCAAGGGGAGGCCCATACCCCTTGCTCATCTGTGCAGTGAGGACCTGAACCTCAGCAGATTGGTCCATAATACCTGCCTTGTTTAAGCCTAGAGCAAGGCCCAGAATCCCTTCTCAAATTCAAGGCAAAGTTACAAGGCAAGGTAGTCCATAGGATGCTACACCTGATCAAGCCCAGAGTAAAGTACAAATCTCCTGCCCATGCCTGAGGCTAGACTGTGAGCCCAAACACAGGGTAGCTTATACTGCTCTGAACTCTGAAAGCCACCAGCACTCTGAGGGGCTGATTGAATAAGATAGGAGATATGGCTTTTAGATTTCCCAGTCCACAGGCCATCATGGCAACTTGAAAGGACGAATACTTACAGAAACCCAGAAACAGAGCTAACAGTACCTAAAGTTTAAGTGAGTGCCCTCTCTACCCTGAAAACAGGACCTGCCTTTAAGGCAAAAGTAAAAGGCAAGCAAAAAGGAAGGAAAATGAGCAAATCTCAAAAAAATTAACATATAACAATTGAAAATGTTCATGGCGACAAAGAAGAGCAAGGTACAGACACAGAGACAGTGAAAATGAAGAAAATATACACAAAACTTCATAAAAAGATATGAATTGGTCTAAGGGTCTAAAAGAGCTCAAAAAGGATTTCAAAAATCAATTAAGAGAGGCAAGGAGTGAACTGATCCAACCATTCTATAGAAAAATTTGAAATTATGCCCAAAATGCTACAAAAGAATACAAACCTTTTGATCCAGTAATACCATTACTGACTCTGTATTCCAAAAATATTTTTTAAAATGGGAAAGGACCTGTTTGTACAAAAAATATTTATAGTTGTTCTTTTTGTAGTTGCAAAGAATTAGAAACTAAAGGGATGTAAATTGTGGTATATGGTGATTTTGGAACATTACTGTGCTATGATGATTGATGAACAGAATGATTTCAGAAAGAGCTGGAAAGGTCTATGTGAACTAATGCAGAGTGAAATAAGCAGACCCAGGAGAACATTATATATAGCAACTGCAATCAAATGTGATAGACTTTGCTACTAACAGCAATATAATGATCCAGGACAATTCTGAGAACTTTTGAAAAATAATGATATCCACCTCTGGAGAAAGAACTATTGGAGTAAAAATGCAGATGAAAATATATGATTTATCACTTGATTTTTAGGAATATGATTTGAGGTTTTGGTTCTATAAGAATATTTGCTTACAAAAATGGATAATATAGAAATATAGTTTGGGCAATAATACATGTATAAACCAGATTAAATTGCTTGTCAGCTCTGGGAGGGAGAGAGAAGAATGGAGGAGGACAATATGGGTCATATAACTTTGGAAAATTTATTAGGAAATATGTAATTAAACTAAAAAATATAAAGAGGCATAGGAAGAATGAATAAAAGAACTGAAAGCAATGCAAGAGGAAAATATGAACAGAATTGGCCAAATGGAAAAGGGGTTTCAAAAGCTCACAGAATAAAATAATTTCTTAAAACTTAAAATTGGGCAACTAGAAGCTAGTGACTTCATGAGACATTTAGAAACAAAACAAAATCAAAAGAATGGGGAAAAAAAACAGAAAAAATGTAAAATATATCTTTGAAGAAACAATTGACCTGGAAAACAGACCCAGAAGAGTCAATTTAAGAATTATTGGACTATTTGAAAGCCAAGATAAAAAAAAGCCTAAACATCTTGATACAAGAATTTATCATAGAAAACTGTCCCTATATTCTTGAACAAGAGGGCAAAGTAGAAATTGAAAGGATTTACAGATCACCTCCTGAAAATAATCCAAAAATGACAACTCCAAGAAATATAGCTAAATTCAAGAGCACCCAAACCAAGCAGAAACTACTGCAAGCAGTCAGAAAAAAATAAGTCAATAATCATGAACCTTACAGTCAAGATTACACAGGACTTACCAGCTTCCACATTAAACTATTGGAAGACTTGGAACATGATATTCCAGAGGGCAAAAGATCTAGATTTACAACCCAGAATTGCCTCCAGAGCAAATGTGATTGTATTCTTTGGAGGAGGAGAGAATGGGAGAGCTATCAATAATCATTCAAAAATGTTCTAAATCATTCTGGATTAGAGAAATTCAAATTAAAACAACACTGATGCACTACCTGGTACCTATCAGATTGTTTGATATGACTATAAAGGAAAGCAATAAATATTGAAGGGGATATGGCAAAATTGGGACACTGTTGCATTGTTGGTGGAATTATGAACTGATGTAACCATTCTGGAGTGGAATTTGGAATAAGGACCATGAAACTGAGTATACTCTTATCCTGTAATACTACTACTGGGTCTATATCTTAAAGAGATAATAAAAGGGGGGAAAGTGAACTACTTGTACAAAAATACTTTTAGCAGCTTTTTTATGGTGCCAAGGAATTAGAAATTGAGAATAAGTTTTCTTCAATTGGGGAATGGCTGAACAAATTGTGGTATTTGTTAGTGATGGAATACTATTGTCCTGTAAAAATGATAAGAAGCCTGATTTCATAAAAAGCTGGAAGGATCTACATGAACTGATGCAGAGTGAAATAAGCAAAACCAAGAGAATATAGTACAAAATAACAGCAACATTATCCAGTGACCAATTGTGAAAGAAATAGCTACTCTTGACAAAGCAATAATTTGAGACAATTCTGAAGGACTAAGGTTCAGGAATGTTATCCACCTCAAGAGAAAGAAGTGTTGAAGTAGGATAGAGATCAAGCATGCTATACTTCACAACTTTTTATGATGGTATTTTGGGTTTTGTGGTTTTGTAGGTGTACTCTTACAACAATGACCAATATGAAAGTGTGCTTTACATGATAACATATGCATGGCCTAGGTCAAATTATTTACCATCTCTAATTGTGAGGAGAAAAGGGAGGAAGGGAGATGGTTTGAATCTTATCATTTTGGAAAACATTGAAAATTATAAATGTGGACTTCTGGGTTAAGATGGTGGCAGAGTAGAGGCAGGGCAACTTTCTCTCCTTACCAACAGATATAGAGTACACCCAAAGGACAAGAAAACAAAATCCAGATGAAAGAAAGTACCCACAATTGGGTGCAGTATCAAAGGTAAGTGGGATTTGGGCACTCCCATTCTAGAGGTGGGGGAAATAGCTCCCATCAAAATGCAAGCAGATCAACCCTCTCCCACCCCACCCACAGTACCAGAGTCAGAGGCTGCGCTCCAGAGTTAGAGCGAGTGGGGGCACAAAATCTATGCACTAGGCAGCTAGCTGGCACTAGCAGAAGCTTGCCCCTGAGAGCAGCAAGATCTGAGATCCCAGGTGGCTGGAAAACTCAGACCTTGGACACGGGAGTTGGGCTGAGAGAGGCAGCAGCAGCTCCCAGCATGCTCAGACTCAGGGGAAAACTTCAGGTGGAGGAGCAAGAGTGGGCCAAGACCCAAGCTCTGAGCAGTTGGCTAGGAACATGGGACCTCAACCCTGAAAACAGATAGACCAGAGACCCCAGGAGATTCAAAAAGTAGCCTCAGGCAAAAACTGCTCCCTAACTCCATACAAAGAGAATCAGATTGCCTTACTCTGCCTTCTGGCAGATAAAACTTAATGATGCCAATTAAGGTCAATCAAGAAATAAACAAGAAGAGAAAGAAAAAAGCTCAAACACTTGATAACTTCTGCACAGAAAAAAAAAACAGAAAACAGAGGAGGACAAGCAATTAAAGACATCCAAACCATCCCCAAAAAATGAAAATGGGTCACAAGATCTCGAAGAGTTCAAATCTGAGATTATGAGAAAGATGGAAGAGATCTGGCAAGAAAATAACAGTTTAAAAGGCAGAATTTTGCAATTGGAAAGTGAGGCTCAGAAATCAAATGAATTGATAAGCAAACTGAAGACCAGAAATGACCAGCTGGAAGCCTTGAAGAACCAGATAGGCCAGACTGAAAAGGAAAACAAGTCTCAGGCTAGAATTGGGCAATTAGAAGCCAATGATCTCTCAAGACAGCAAGAACAAATAAAGCAGAGTCAAAAGACTGATAAAAGAGGAAACATGAAATACCTCACTGAGAAATTGACAGATCAAGAAAACAGGTCTAGAAGGGACAATTTGAGAATGATTGGTCTTCCTGAAAAACCAGAAATTAATAGAATTTGGACTCCATACTAGAAGAAATTATTTAGCAAAACAGCCCTGAAGTTCTATAACAAGAGGATTGTGTAAATGGAATTAGCTCGAGCCCATTAATAGTCAAAAATCTACCCATCCTAGGCATAGAAATGATGTAATCCTAACCTCCCTTAGTGGGGAGGGGAGATGAGTTACCCACACGTGACAATAAGTAACAAATCAAGAATAAGGGACTGCCCTTTGGGCAGTCCAAATCAATGTAGAAACTGCCATTTGTCCATTTTTATTAGAGGTGGGCCACAGGAAGTGATGAAAGACACTATCTCTTTAAGTAAGTTAGTGAACTTCCTATGGGGGCAGTTGCCGTCTCGAACTGGGAGCAGAAGTATCTCCTGAGACCACAGAACACTTACACTCTGTATTGTCACGTGGGTAAGTTAGGCTGACTTCCTTGGCCTAGCTGGGCCAATTCTGAACTCTGCCTATCTGGCTGTTGGGCCTTGTGGCTTACAGCTTCATTTATTTAGCCTTTTAACCTTCTCTCTCTGTCCAGGCCTTTGGCCTGGACTAGCCTCTCCCTTTCTCTTTATTCCTACTTTTTACCTACCAGATTGTAAATAAACTCCTCAACCCAATCCTGACTTGGGTCTGATTTAATTACAGAATCAATTGTTGATTCCTGGCGGCCACATATTTTAATATATATAATTACCTAAATTTTCATTCTTACAGGATCCATAGATCACCCTCCACACTAGGCCCTGAAAAGACAACTCCCAGAAATATAATAGCCAAATTCAAGAGCCTCAAAGTAAAAGAAAAAATATTACAAGAAGCCAGAAAGAGACAATTCAGATATCAAGGGGCACAAATCAGGTTCACACAGGACCTGGCAGCCTCTACACTAAAAGACCACAAGGCTTAGAATATGATATTCAGAAAGGCCAGAGAAGTGGTCTACAAGGATCATCTACCCATCAAAATTGACTATACTTCCAGGGGAAAGTATGAGCATTCAACAAGATAGAAGATTTCCAAATATTTGCACAGAAAAGACCAGGACTAAATGGAAAGTTTGATATCCAACCACAAAACCCAAGAGAAACATCAAAAGGTAAATAAGAAACAGAGGAGAAAGAAAGAAAATTCTTATTCTTAAATTTACCCCTTTAAGGGCCTTAATAAGATCAAATTATTTGTATTCCTATAGGGAGAAATGTTATGTGTAATTTTCAAAAACTATATTCACTATTATAGTAATAAGAAGAATTATTCATAGGGAGAGGTTGGAGTACTGAATGATCTAAGATGAGACAGGGCAGGGAAAAAAGAGGGAGGGTGAATAGTAGATGGCATCAAGAGAAACTTGAAAGAATAAGAAAAATAGAATATTCCATACCACACAAAGAGATCATAGGAAGGGGAGGGGGTCAATACTATTATAAAAAGGAGAGGAAGAGAGCATTAAGAGGTAATATTTAAACCTTACTCTCAGCAGAATTAATCCTTAGAGGGAAGAGTAGCTATATCCATTGGGATATAGAATTCTATATAACCCTACTGAGAAAGTCAGAAGGTATCAACCTAGGGGAGCAGGGGAGTAGGGAGATCAAAAAAGGGAAGAGAGGAGAGGAGGGAGGGAATTCATTAGGCCTTAACAAATAAAAAGAGGGGAATAATAATGTAGGGGTAGAACGGGAAGTAAATCAAGGGAAGGGACAAAGGGGACTGGCCTAAAACAAACCACTGGTTTAAAAAGAAATAGCATGAGAAGGAGGGGTAGAACAAGGAGAGGATACAAAATATTGGGGAATACACAACTGATAATTATAACTCTGAATGTGAATGGGATGAACTCACCCATAAAATGGAAGCAAATAGCAGAGTGGATAAGAAACTAAAAGCCTACCATATGTTGTCTACAAGAAACACATATGAGATGGGTGGACATACACAGGTTTAGGGTGAAGGGCTGGAGCAAAATCTTTGGGGCTTCAAATTAGAGAAAGAAGGCAGGAGTGGAGATCATGATCTCCAACAGAGCCAAAGTAAAAATAGATTTGGTTAAAAGAGATAGGGAAGGTAATTATATCCTAATAAAAGGCAGTATAACAATGAGGAAATAACAGTGCTCAACGTGTATGCACCAAACAGTATAGCATCCAAATTCCTAAAGTAGAAACTGGCTGAACTCAAGGAGGAAGTAGATTGTAAAACCATACTAGTGGGAGATCTAAATATTCCTCTTTCATATCTAGATAAATCAAACCAAAAAATAAATAAGAAGGAGATAAGAGAGGTAAATGAAATCCTAGAAAAATTAGATTTAATAGATATTTGGAGAAAAATAAATAGGGACAAAAAGGAATAGACGTTCTTTTTAGCTGCACATGGTACATTCACAAAGATTGACCATGTAATAGAGCATAGAAACATTGCAAACAAATACAAAAGAGCAGAAATAGTAAATGTAAACTTCTCAGATCATAATGCAATAAAAATAATAATTAGTAAGGACACATGAACAGGCACATTAAAAACTAATTGGAAACTAAATAATATGATTTTCCAAAACCAGTTAGTTAAGGAAGAAATCATAGAAACAATCAACAATTTCATTGAAGAGAATGACAATGATGAGACATCCTACCAAACTCTGTGGGATGCAGCTAAGACAGTACTCAGGGGCATAGTTATATACTTGAGTGCATGTATTAACAAATTAGGGAGGGCAGAGATTAGTGAATTGGGCATGCAACTTAAAAAACTAGAAAGTGAGCAAATTAAAAATCCCCAGACGAAAACTAAATTAGAAATGCTAAAAATCAAGGGAGAAATTAATAAAATCAAAAGTAAAAGAACTATTGAATTAATAAATAAGACTACAATCTGGTATTTTGAAAAAACAGATAAAAATTGACAAAGTACTGTTCAATCTAATAAAAAAAACAAAAGAAGAAAACCAAATTGACAGTATCAAAGAAGAAAAAGGAGACCTCACCTCTAATGAAGAGGAAATCAAGGCAATCATTTAAAAATATTTTGTGCAATTATATGGCAATAAATCTTTCAACCTAGTTGAGATGCATGAATATTTACAAAAATATAAATTGCCTAGATTAACAGCAGAAGAAATAGAATATTTAAATAATCTAATATCAGAAAAAGAAATTGAACAAGCAATCAAAGAACTCCCTAAGAAAAAATCCCTAGGACCAAATGGATTCAATAGTGAATTCTATCAAACCTTTAAAGAACAACTAATTCCAATACTATACAAACTATTTGACATAATAAATAAAGAAGTTCTACCAAACTCCTTTTATGATACAAATATGGTACTAATCCCAAAGCCAGGTAGATCAAAAGCAGAGAAAGAAAACTACACACCAATTTCCTTAATGAACATAAATGCAAAAATCTTAAATAGAATACTAGCAAAGAGAATCCAGCAAATGACCATGAGGGTTATTCATTATGATCAGGTGGGATTTATACCAGGAATACAAGGATGGTTCAACATTAGGAAAATCATTCACATAATTAACCGTATCAACAAGAAAACTAACAAAAACCACATGATTATTTTAATAGATGCTGAAAAAGGTTTTGACAAAATACAACACCCATTCCTATTGAAAGCACTCAAAAGTACAGGAATAGAAGGTCCTTCCCTAAAAATAATAAACAGTATATATCTTAAACCATCAATAAGCATAATATGCAATGGGGATAAATTAGAAGCCTTCCCAATAAGATCAGGTGTGAAACAAGAATGCCCACTGTAGAAAATATATGTAAAGGTAATGGGGTCGCCAGGGATATTATAAATAAACTAAGTGGTTTGTGGGAACACACACTGGGATTTTATGAGAGACTAGACCTGGGCATTGAAGACTTGAACAGCCAAGCTGCTCCTAACTGACAAATGACAGCCAACTGTCACTCTGGCCAGAGGCCTTGAATTCAACAGACAAGGTAACAGGATATAACTGGGTTTAATTATGAACAACTAAAAAGGTGGGATATGGATATCTACTCTAAAACCTTAAATCTAATGACATAACCCACAGGGATAGGAAAGACTTATTCCTATACTAACTTAGTAATCTAAACTGACAGGGCCCAAGGAGCAGTGGAGTCTCTGGGTGACTTCCTCAGACCTGGAACCTGCCAGGCTTGAGCAGCTCAGCTAGGGGCTTTGTGATTTTGGGATTCTTACTGCAATTCTCTGATAATCTCTGGATGCCAGGAGCCAAGGTTGTCTCAGGAACCAAGTAGGGAAGGTTTTGCTTGAAACGCTGTCCACCAGATCTCAAGCTTTTCTCCTCTTCCTTGGCACAGGACTGTTGATCTTCTCTCTCTGCTAGATGCCACCACTCAGGATCCCAGGGAAAAATCAGGATACAGGATGTCCTTTTACTCTGAGTGCTCCCAGGGCTATCCACAGTTTGTGTTAACCCCCAATGGAGTCCTTCCCAGAGACCAAGTCACTTCTTCCTGCTCCTTCATTCCAACCTGGAATTCCCAGCTCCAGCTCCTTCCTGTTATGTACTTAATACCTAATCAATAACTAATCTAATCTTCCTCCCAACACCACTACCACCTCTATTATTTAACATTGTACTAGAAACACTAGCAGTAGCAATTAGAAAAGAAAAATAAATTGACTGTATTAAAATAGGCAATGAGGAGACTAAGCTATCACTCTTTGCACAAGATATGATGGTCTACTTAAAAAATCCTAGAGAATCAACTAAAAAACTACTAGAAATACTCAACAACTTTAGCAAAGTTGCAAGATACAAAATGCACATAAATCATCTGCATTTCTATATATTTCCAACACATCACAGCAGCAAGCGGTAGAAAGAGAAACACCATTTAAAATCACCGTAGACAATATAAAATACTTAAGAATCTATCTACCAAAACAAACACAGGAATTATATGAAAACAACTACAAAACACTTTCCAAACAATTAAAACTAGATCTAAACAACTGAAAAAACATTGATTGCTCATAGGTAGGATGAACTAACATAATAAAAGTGACAATTCTACCCAAATTAATTCATTTATTTAGTGCCATACCTATCAAACTACCAAAAAACTTTTTTTATTGAATTAGAAAAAACTATAACAAAATTCATTTGGAAGAACAAAAGATCAAGAATATCAAGGGAAATAATGAAAAAAAAGTGAAGGAAGGTGGCCTAGCAGTACCAGATATTAAACTATACTATAAAGCAGTGGTCATCAAAACAATATGGTCCTGGCTAAGATACAGAAGGGAGAATCAGTGGAATAGACTTGGGGTAAGAGACATCAGCAAGACAGTGTATGATAAATCCAAAGAGCCCAATTTTTGAGACAAAAATCCACTATTTAACAAAAACTGTTGGGAAAATTGGACAACAATATGGGGGAGATTAGGTTTAGATCAACATCTCACACCCTACACCAAGATAAATTCAGAATGGGTGAATTATTTGAATATAAAAAAGGAAACTATAAGTAAATTAAGCGAACACAGAATAGTATACTTGTCAGATCTATGGGAAAGGGAAAATTTTAAAACCAAGCAAGAGTTAGGAAAAATTACAAAATGTAAAATAAATAATTTTGGTTATATTAAATTAAAAAGTTTTTGTTACAAACAAAAACAATGCAACCAAAATCAGAAGGGAAATAACAATCTGGGAAAAATCTTTATAACAAAAACTCTGACAGAGGTCTAATTACTCAAACATACAAGGAGCTAAATCAGTTGTATAAAAAATCAAGCCATTCCCCTATTGATAAATGGGCAAGGGACATGAATAGGCAATTTTCAGGTAAAGAAATCAAAGGTATCAATAAGTACATGAGAAAGTGTTCCAAATCTCTAATAATTAGAGAAATGCAAATCAAAACAACTCTGAGGTATCACCTCACACCTAGCAGATTGGCTAAAATGACAGCAGGGAAGAGTAATGAATGTTGGAAGGGATGTGGCAAAATTGGGATATTAATGCATTGCTGGTAGGGTTGTGAACTGATCCAACAATTCTGGATGGCAAATTGGAACTCTACCCAATGAGCAATAAAAGACTGCCTGTCCTTCGATCCAGCCATAGCATTGCTGGGTTTGTACCCCAAAGAGATCATAGATAAACAGACTTGTAGGAAAATATTTATAGCCATGCTTTTTGTGGTGGCAAAAAACTGGAAAATGAAGGGATGCCTTCAATTGCGGAATGGCTAAACAAATTGTGGTATATGTTGGTAATGAAATACTATTGTACTCAAAGGAATAAGAAACTAGAGGAATTCCATGTGAACTGGAAAGACCTCCAGGAATTGATGTAGAGTAAAAGTAGCAGAGCCAGAAGAACATTGTATATAGAAACTGATCCACTGTGGTAAAATTGAATGTAATGGACTTCTGTACTGGCAGCAATGCAATGACCCAGGACAATTCTGAGGGATTTAGGGAAATGAACGCTACCTACATTCAGAGGAAGAACTGCTGGAGTGGAAACACAGAAGAAAAACAACCACTAGAACACATGGTTTGATGTGGGCATGGTTGTGGATGTAGACACTAAACAACCACACCAATAAAACTAACAATAATATGTAAATAAGTCTTGATTGATCACACATCTTAAAACCAGTAGAAATGCACATTGGATATGGGGGGGCTGAAGTGGGGTAAAGGCGAAAGTAAAAACAAGAATCATGATAAAAGTCAATACTTAACATATGCACATTGTATCTTATATAATCTATATATTTAAGAGGAAAAATAAAAGAGTTATGAGAAGTTTAGAATAAAACTATAATAGTGTGGAAAATACATTATACCCCTTTCATATCTATATAATATATAAATATATAACCTAAAATAAACAAGAAAGGATTTACTTACTTTAATAGAATTTTTCAAAAGTTTGGTATGATAGGTCATTTATGATTATTAAAAGAGAATATACCAGAAAATAAATAAATATCAGCTGTATATGGCACTGTTACAAAAATTAACCATGTGTTGGAGCATTAAAAACCCTCACAAACCAATGTAGAAAAACAAAAATATTAATGGCATACTTATATTTAGTAAAGGACTATTAAAGAAAATATTAAAAATTGATGAGACTAAATAATCTGTTGTAAAAGAAGTAATGAATCAAAAAACAAATCATAAAAATATAGATAATTTCATTAAAGATAATGACAACAATGAGATATACTAAACCTTGTGGTTTGTAACCCCAAAATTCTTAATTGGAAAATGTATGTTTCCAATACATTAATCAACCAAAATAATAAGAAATCAATCGATTGAATATTATGCCACTGAAAAAAATAACTGGAAAAATCAACAAATATAAAGTTTCCATTAACCACCAAAATACATATGGAGAAAATTAAAGAAAATGAAAGTTTTTTTAAATAATACTAATAAAATTAGAAATAAAAATAAATTATAAAATACATTTGATAAATTACAAAATAACATTAATTATACATAAAATACAGAATATAATACATTGCCCATAATTTAATTCATTTTAGAAGGAAAACTAAATTTAAATGATCATAAATTTGAAAAGGGATTGGAAAGAATATTTTTATCAATAATCATAAAAGTCTTCTTTGAAAAAGGATTTCAGTAGGCAGAGAGAAAGGAATTCCTGTTAAAAGGAATGGGGTAATAGCAAAATTTTACAGATGAAATTTTAATTTTTTAAGTTTACAAGTACTATTTTATGTACATAACCTTTGATCCATCCTGGACACTAATAGGTCTGTATCCCAAATAATTTTTAAAAGGTAGAAAGAACCTATGTGTACAAAAATATTTATTATAGTTCAAGTGGTACCAAAGAATTAGAAATTATGGGCTTGTCCATCAACTGAGGAATGGTTGAATGAGTTATGGTATATGACTGGATGGAATACTACTGTGGTATAAGAAATGATGAGCAGGACTATTTTAGTAAAATCTGAAAACACAGGAATTGAGACAAAGTGAAGTGAGCAGAAGTAGAACACTGTACACAGTGACAACAATATTTTAGATGAGCATTTGTGAATGACCTAGTTATTCTCAACAATGAGATAATTCAAGATAATCCCAAAGACTCATGATCAAAAATGCCATCTAGTATCAGTTGAAAAACTGATGAAGTCTGAATGCAGACTGAAACATACTACATTTACTTTTCTTTGCTTGTTTGAGATCTCTTCCATAAATGACTAATATGGAAAAATATTTTACATGATTGCACACATAAAATCTATAATACCATCTTGTGGAGTGGTAAAAGCTGAGAGGGAGTTGAGGGAGAATGGGAAGGAGAGAGAAAAACTGGAACTCAGTTGCTTTAAATGAATGTTAAGCTGGGCAGTCCTAAATTCTTTCTTGGCCTCAGCTACTTCCTTGCTATGTTACCCTGAGCAAGTCACCAACCCCCAATTCCCTCGCCCCTACTGCTCTTCTGCCTTGGAACCAATACCCAGTACTGGCTCCAACATGGAAGGTAAGGATTTTTTTTAAGGAATGTTTACAAATTGTATTTACATACAATTAGGGAAACATTAAATATTATTTTTAAAAACGTAGTATTAGTTTGGTTACACTGAAATGTAACATGTATTTGAGGTACTGAAACATAAGATTAGATTGGAAATAGATTTTAGAAGACTTTAACTGTTAGATAAAGGAATTGAGATGTCAATCATTAAGTAATGGAGAGCCAGTGGAGGTTTTGAGGTAATGAAATGCTTTAATCAGAATTGTTCAAGACAAAGTAAAAACAGACCACAATGTACAAGAGGGAATAAATAGAGTTTGATATGGTAGAAATAAATTGAGACTATTGCAATAGCACATAAGACTATGAGGATATGAGACAATGTGAGGAGATTGAGAATAGACAGATAATTTTTAAAGATATTGCAAAGTTAGATTATTTAGGATTCGTAGGGGGAAAATTTGGGATTACATTGGCGTTTTTAGTCTGAGTGATTGAGCACCATTAATAAAAACAATTAAGTCAAGAAGACAAGCTAGATTGAGGGGTTTCAGTTTGAGTTTCCAAGCATTTGGGATATTATAAGAAAAGTATAATTTTCTCTAAGATATTACTTTCTTATGTGAATGGTATAAATTAATTAACTGGACTACCTGTAACATGGAAAATGGTAGGGTGGAATTCCTGCAAGATACAGGGTCAAGCCTCACCCAGAATTCCAGGGGACCCCCGCCCGGGGAACTCTGGGTGAGGGGACAGTTGGAAAGGGGTTAAACAGTTGAGTTCCCCTGGGGGGGTCCCCTGGAATTCTGGGTGAGGCTTGAACCTGTATCTTGCAGGAATTCCACCCTACCATTTTCCATTTTACAGTATAGTGAAGAGGAAGGGAAAGCAGGGAAGTGGTATCAAGGTTTTTGGATAAGATCTGGGAAGCCCTCAACTGTTAGGTAGAAGCTGCTCTTCCCCAGCCCCCCAGGAGGGAGTGGCAGACTTTATATCTATCTGGCCCTCAAAGCTTATAATAAGCACTTCAAATATCTAAATAACTAAATGAATAACAGAATGCTGTTGCAATGAAGGTCTAATTCCACTAGACAGGCGAACTCCTGAGTAGAAACCACAATGGCTTTTGCCACTATGGCTACCAAGGCAAACTCCAATAGGAACCAGCAAGCAGAGTGACCTGCTCACTTCATCCCCCAGGAATCAACTGTTTAACCCCTTTCCACCTGTCCCCTCTCACAGAGTTCTCCAGGGGGGTTCCCCTGGAATTCTGGGTGAGGCTTGACCCTGTATCTTGCAGGAATTCCACCCTGCCGTTTTCCATGTTACCAAAGTTAACAGTCCAGAAAGATATTCAGCTCATTACTTATTTGCCCCAACATTGCTAGTCCACATTTACAAAGAGAATTATTCAGCATTTATTTTTGACAATCTGAAAGGGAAAGAAACTGAAAGGAATAAAAAAGAAAGAAGTTAACCTACTCCCCAAGACTTGGAATTACACATATGAGGTAGGTAACAATTTGAAGTAATATATAACTGTCAAAATGATTCATAAAGACAAGTGCAAAAGAGGATTTATTAAAAAGGAGAGGGGCAGCTGGGTAGCTCAGTGGAATGAGAGTTAGGCCTAGAGACGGGAGGTCCTAGGTTCAAACCCGGTCTCAGCCACTTCCCAGCTGTGTGACCCTGGGCAAGTCACTTGATCCCCATTGCCCACCCTTACCAATCTTCCACCTATGAGACAATACACCAAATTACAAGGGTTAAAAAAAAAAAAAAAAAAAGGAGAAGTTTATGTGGGCTCCGAGAGATGAAGAAGGCCTCAGAAAGTAAGAAGTAAGTTCTTACATAGTACTAGAATTTGTCTCAGAGGAAAGATAAGGAAATGTAGTCCAGGGAGTGGAAATAAGTTAATATTTATAATTTTCTTAATTACTTTAGTATTCTGCATTCTATTCTAAAAATTCATATTATAATTGAATGGAATAATCTTTCTTGGTCATTTTTTTATTTCACTTAACTACTAGCTATTTTGTTATTAGAATTGATGTCGAAGAACTTAATGTTTTTTTGTTGAAAAAAAGACACCTTAGCAGGAGATAATGTTAACTTTCAGTGGTAAATAAATTTCAAAAACTTATAGGAGTCCCATTAAAGTAAGATCATCCCAAACCAAGTCCTCAAAAGCAATAGTAGTTAGAGAAGCTATTTCCTGAAAATGCTTTTTGGAAATATATCATTCTTTTCATTGGTTTTCAAGTGCTAATCCATGAGTCTGATAATCAATCTAACCTAGTAGGTTTCTTTCCTAGCTGATAATTAGTTGCAGCCTGTGGTTTTTAATTATCTTTAATCATATAATATCTGACTTCTATTTCTAACACTGCACATGGCAAGAAGGGACTTGACTTTAGCTTAAAGCAACTTTGTAATCCATTATTCCTTGAATTTGTGGGAACCTTTCCAAATTACTTTTTCCAAAAATAAGGTATTCTAGTTAAAAAGTGAACTGACTTGAAAAAATTTCTCAAATATAGACATATATACATATGTTATATATTATATATTTAACACATCATATATATTTGCCCAGCACTTCCAGTATGCTTAGTTCTATTGGTAGGTATATATACAGGCATGTATGTGTGTAGCTTGTATATATTATATATTCATATTTATATATATATATTGATATTTAGTGCATACATGCACATGTTGCTTTCATATCCATGCATATATGGGTATGTAATAGGTATATTTGCAGGTATACATTTATACATCTGATTGAATTATAATAATTATAGATATATGTATGTGTGTATGTGTGTGTGACTCAGTAGATAGAGCATTGGCCTGGAGTCAGGATGACCTGAGTTCAAATGTGACTTCAGATCCTCACTAGTAATTTAACCCTAAGTAAGTTAATTAAGCTCTATTTACTTTAATTCATTGGAAAAGAAAATGGCAAATGACTCTAGTATCTTTTCCAGTAAAACCTCATAGATGGCATTGGCATGCTACAGTCTGTATACATAAAATGCATGTGTAGTTGTGATATATGCCCAGGCACTTAGGTGGTACAGTGTCTAGAGTACCAGGCTGGAATCAGAAAAACGTATCTTCCTGACTTCATATCTTATCTTAGACACTTACTAGCTATGTGACCCTGGACAAATAGTTATTTAATCATATTTGCTTCACTTTCCTCATCTGTAAAATAAACTGGAGAAGGAAAAAGCAAACTACTCTAGTATCTCTGTCACAAAAACTTCAAATGGGGTCATATAGAATGGGGCATGACTGAAAAACAGCTGAATAACAATAATAATATATCCACATATACCAAGATATGTGTATTCATGTATTAATATATTTAGAGTGGCAGATGGGTAGCTCAGTGGATTGAGAGTCAGGCCTAGAGATGGGAGATCCTAGGTTCAAATCCAGCCTCAGACACTTCCCAGCTGTGTGACTCTGGGCAAGTCACTTGACCCCCATTACCCATCCTTACCACTCTTCCACCTAGGAGCCAATACACAGAAGTTATGGGTTTAAATATATATATATATATATTTAGAAATCCATATATTCAAAGCAGTTGCTTTTAAAGAAAGCATTCATAAAAATGAACAACTGACTTTGACTCCTGAGATTGGACAATACAAAGCATATAGTAAGCCTCAAATTCAAACAAGGACCACTACAATCCAATTTAGACATCTACTCACAGATAGCATTACCTATCTTTTATAATAATGAAAAATCATGGCTATCTACTATGAATATTATGTAAGGATACATAAGACTTTTAGAGCCTCCATTAATAATAATGCTATGCTACATTATTATTATTATTATTATTATTATTATTATTATTATTATTATTATTANACATTATTATTATTATTATTATTATTATTATTATTATTATTATTATTATTATTATTAAAGGAACCAAGCATTTACCAAATTATTACAATGTGTCAAGCACTGTACTGTGCTTTAGAATTATCATTTGGTCCTCACACCAATGGTGTGAAGTAAGTGCTTTTATTATTTCTAATTTACAATTGAAGAAACTGAGGTGAACAGAGGTTAAGTGACTTCCCTAGGATTATTCATCTAGAAAATGCCTAATGCCAGATTTTAACAAAGAAAAAAGAAAAATAGGAAGAAGTTCAAGAAGAAACACTAAGAAAAAGAAGAGGAGAAGGAGGGAGGAGAACAGGAACAAAAAGGTTAAAGAAAACAAGGGAGAATATTCATATCACAATTTTTCCCAGTGAGAGGCAAGAATGTGACTTTTGGAGAAAGGAAAGGGGAAAATTTACAATGTCTATGGATCTCAGAGGAAGATCTGCCCAGAAGTGGTAACAGAGTTATGCTGAGCCCTGGACAAGTTAAAAATACAAATCAATCTAGTGTGATTATTTCACTAATAATAAATAATAATAAATAATAATGTCATAGCATTATTTCTGATAGTGAGATCCTAGGAGCAAATGGTGAGCCATTGGAGGTGAAAGAGTCAAATATCAACATTAGATAACAAGCATAAGTCAAAGAAGAATTCATGATTTTTAAGTACATGTTTATAATGGGGTAACATCAGGATCCAAAGGGTAAAATAGGAAAACGGCTTAATATTACATAGGATACATGGTCAAAGAAAACAGGATACACTGACAATTTAACTCAGTGTTGTGAACATGCCAACATCTCTTTGAATTACAGTATCCAGACTTAATTCTGTCTTTATACCTTATTCTTCTCAATGAACTTCATTTGGTGACAGCTTCAAGCAGCTGTTAAGAATTTGTACTGGTAATTTGCTGTGACTGCACAGAACTCAAAATTTGCTGTCTGTCCTCTTTGTCCTAGAGATTTACCTTTGTAAATAATTGGTAAATAAAAATCCTTTCAGTGAATAAGGTTAAATTTTATAGAAATATTAAAAAAGTAGAAAAGTGATAAAGATAAGTCTTTGTGTATGTAAATTTGCTGCCCTGAATTTGCAGAAAATCAACCTCTCTCCACCTAACTCTAGTTTCTAAGCCTCTGTAAAAGCCTTGGCATAGTGTTATTTTCTAAAACAAAAATTTGGGGGAACAAACTTCTCCCCAAAATGACTCCTTATTCCATTTGTTTCCCCTTACATTGGTGGA
>NC_058131.1:588495325-588513961 GCF_016433145.1 Gracilinanus agilis | reverse complement strand
AGAGAGACAGAGAGAGAGACAGAGAGAGAGAGAGAGAGAGAGAGAGAGAGAGAGAGAGAGAGAGAGAGAGAGAGAGAGAGAGAGAGAGAGAGATTCAAGTTATTGGAGCAGAAACTACAAAGAAACAAAAGATTAGACGGACAGAAAATTCACTGCAGGGGGTTGCAAGCAAAAGTGGGGGGGGGCAAAAATCTATTACAAACAAAATAAAGTCTTTTAAAGTTTAAGAGGAAAATAGTCTTGTTCTGTGAAAAAAATGGTGAGACATGCTCATTGATCTTTTTAAGAGACAACAAAAAATTGGCCGCCAACTGAATAAAAGAAAATGAAGCTCCATTAATACAATCTGTCGAAAGACAACTCAGATAAATTGATCAATGCAGTACAAATCATTTCTAACCTTTCCCCCTATTTGGAGAGGATGTTTTTTTCAAGAGAGTAAACAACCCACATCATCAACTTCAAGTGCTTTTTAGATGGCTTTTCCAGCAATAATGGAAATGGAGAATTTCTGGAACTAAACCTGTAATGCTTTTTTTTTCTTTATCATTATTATTGGTGAGGAGACTATCAATACATTGAGGGATTTAAGCAAGTTGTTTTGAAACTTTCCATTGGTGATTTCTCTTGCATCTCCTTGGGCTGTATATATGTGTATATAAACAAATACATACACAGATATTTTTAAGATTGATAGGGCTTCATAATAAATGCAGATACCTACCCAGAAATGTAGACAAAACATAGACTCATAAAGAGTCTTTTATTCTTAAGGCACATCGGGTATAGTTACAAAAATGTTGTCTTTGAGAAGATGAGTGTAGCAAGGAGGTAGAGAGCTAAAAATGTTAACTTCTTTGTCAAAAAGAGGCTTTTGATCTTTTGAGGTGTTTCATTAGGACAACAAAATTTGGAACTCAATCCTTTATACTATTCTTATTTATATAGTATTTTATTTTATATGATATTTGTAGGTTTACAAAGAGTTGTACATATAATAATGATAATAATAATAATAATAAACACTATCATTTATTTAGTGCTTACTCTTTGCCAGGCACTATGCTAAGCTCTTAATTATTTCATTTGATCTTCACTAAGACTCTGTGAGGAAGATAGGTGCTATTATGAATCTCATATGATAAATGAGGAAATTGAGGTTGAAAGAGTTAAGATTTTGCATCAGTTCATTCAAAATTATGTTCTTTTGTGTGTGGAAGGATTTGCCTTGTGATTTCATTACTGTATGGAACTCACTTTGTGAGAATTGCCTCCATAGAACACAGAAACTTATTGGCAACTGATATATTGTATCTTTACTTCATCCCTCGGTCTCTGTCTCTATCTCTCTCCTTCCACATATAATATATATATATATATATTCATATATACCATATCCCTATTATGTCTTCATGATATAAAACTTCTAACTGCAGAAAAATTAACTTAGTTTTCAAATGTATACATATTTCCAGATATACCAGATTTAGAAATATATGTATAGTATACCCAAATAGTCCACATTTTAAAATTTTTATTTCTATTTGCCTGCATATAAACTGATTTAAATTGCTCAAAAATGAATAATTAACTAAAAACTCTCCAATCATTCATAAAGAATTCATTCATATTCCTGAATTTGACATACGAGAGAATTTTCCAAAGGCTTTTAAAAGAAAGCATGTAAAAGGGAAATCATCCTTGGAATGAGGAAGGGATATAGACATAGAGAAAGCATGAAAAATACAGACAGATGGAAACAGACTCCTGCAAGACAAAGGCGAGTTACAGAATGGCAGAGAGAGAGCCATAGCCAATAATAGTGGCTTAATCTGACTCTTCAGGACACAATGAAATTAGCTTGAGGGAACTTATCTTTTTACCTAGAAAGGAGCTTCTTTTTTTTTTAAACCCTTGTACTTCGGTGTATTGTCTCATAGGTGGAAGATTGGTAAGGGTGGCCAATGGGGGTCAAGTGACTTGCCCAGGGTCACACAGCTGGGAAGTGGCTGAGGCCGGGTTTGAAGAAAGGAGCTTCTTTAAGTAATCCAATATGATCATATTCTTCAGCTTGTGATAAGTGAGAACTTCTTTAGAGAAGGAGTTGATCCTTGCTTGAAGAAGATGCCTCCTTTATTTAAGTTACTATAATAAGAAGGATCATGAAACATCATGCAGTAATTATCTATAATGGCAAACCATCCTGTTAATAAAGGTGAATTCATATAATTATGCTATATATACCAGAATTTGAGGGCACATACACATATGTAACAAATTGGTGTATATGTGTGAATAGAGAGACAGAAAGGGAGAGGGAGAGAAGGAGAGAGAGAGGAAGGAGAGAGAGACAGACAGACAGACAGACACAGACACAGATACAGACACACACACACACACACACACACACAGAGAGAGAGAATAGAAAAAAATAGCTTTTTAAATGCTAGGGAAGAGATACGAGACCCATCTTTAAAACATCCTTTTTGTCAGCACAGGAGATCTTCTAAAAATCATCTTTGATGAAACACCATCTGCCTCATTTTCATGCATATACCATACTTTTTTTCAAATACCCTTGCAGGACCCCATTAGAACATTCATCTATATACATGATCATCAGTTTAATGATAGAAATGATTCACAGAATGGATTTCTAGTTTTCCTCTTTATCCTCTTTGGAGAAGATAGCTTTAACATAGGCAGAGAACTTCAACATGAAATAAGGCACTATCATTCCACCTGGTGGAGTGATTTGATGCAATCAAAGGCATCTGGTCAGTGAGGAGGTGAAGGTGAAAAAGCAAATCATTTTTTTCTTGATAACTCACTCTCACTCATGCATTTGTGATGTTTCTGCAGAATACTTTTTGAGGCTTTCAGTGAATAAACCCAAATGAAATGATGTGATAAAACTAAATTTATCAAATTTCCTTGATTTTCCACTTGTTGACTCGGGGCCCACAGCTCCCTCACACAGACCATCTGGATTCAGGTCAACAGACCACAATTCATTCTTTACCTGTCAAATTCTTTCTTTTTACCCTTACTTTTTCCATCCTGTTTTAACAGCTTTTTTCATAATAACAACATCATAAAGGTATTTCCTTATTTTAAAAATTCAATATTGCAACATCTTATTACTTACCTAGAAAGTACATATTCACTTGAGATATTGCATTTAGATTACATTACTGAATTTTAATAAAATCTGTAACTAAAACAATTGATGTTTGAAGATTTAGATAATTCATTTCATTTCCTCTTTTTTTTGTTAGTTGAAGAATTTATATATCTGTCACTTCTTAGGGAAATTCAATAGTGCTTTTGAGAAATATGTAAGAAGGAAAGTGGTACTTTAAAGAATAAAATTCAGTCACTTTATATTTTATAAACCTGTATAAGAATTTAGATTAAGGGACCCCAACCAAGAGTCTTAAGATCCTGTAGGAGCTAATGTAACATGAAAGCTTCCAGATTTTGTTACATAAAGGATTATGCATAAAAACACTTTGATCTTTCTACATTTACAAAAAAAAGAAAAAATAGAATTTACTTCCCGTACCAGTTACTCAAATTTTCCATTCTTTTTATGGAGAGAGGGTCTGGGAGGAGTATTTATGATAATAATAAAATAAAACAGCACTGCATAATGAATTGAGGGGCACATAGTAAGGAGCTTATCTTTTGAGTTATAGGTCTCTATTCATGTCCAACCTCTTGGTGTGAACTTGTCCAAGTCATTTAATTTCTTTGCATCCACCAGAAATTATATAAACCTGAAATTAGAGAAACAGTTGAAAATCTGTATTATTAATGAATTACCAGGGTATTTGCTTCACTAATAAAATCACAATTCTAATCTGTGTATGTTTGAATATTTTAAGCAACATATTTTTGAATATAAACAATACAAGTAAAATGACAAGGAAATTTTTTCAGAGTTAATAGTACATGTATTTTAGTTGTATGTTTTGTCTCCACTCCTAGAAACTTTTCTTTAGGCCCAACTCCTTTAAACTAAGGGATTCTGTTAGGAACATCCCTCATTTAAGTTTCACTATTAAGTATTCACTCTCTGATTTGAGATATAATCAATGAAATCATTAACTCTAAATAGGACTGCAAAAACATAATTCAAAAATATTTATCATGCTATCTTCCAAGTGGATTACATATGAGAAATTTAAATTTAATCAACTTATCACTTCTTTGAAAAATTCTTATAGTTTTAGGCATATTATGAAAATGTGGCTCACCTCTTCTATTAGAATCAATGAGGTATAGCTTCTTTTTTTTAAACCCTTACCTTCTGTCTTAGAATCAATACTATGGATTCATTCCAAGGCAGAATAGTGATAAGGGCTAGGCAATGGGGGTCAAGTTCCTTGCCCAGGGTCACACTGCTAGGAAGTATCTGAGGCAAGATTTGAATCTAGGACCTCCTGTTTCTAGGCCTGGCTCTCAAACCACTGAGCCACCCATCTTCCCCCAAGGTATAGCTTCTTAATGGTGTATTGGCTAATGAGAGGCATTTTCATAAGACTAGAAACTATATTTACACATATAAATCAACTTGGAATTTAAGTGTCTTTTTTTCTCCAATAGTAAAGGAACTTATAGACCAAGGTTTCTTAACCTTTTTAGTGTCATGCATCTCAGTGGTAGTCAGATAAAATCAAATTCTACTGTGGCTTATTGTCTACACTCATAACTAAAAGGAATGCTAAATTCAACTTACAAGTTAGTCAAAATATAAACATGCTTGTGTATACACATAGAGATGATATATATGTATAATTTATGGCTTTGTATTTACATATGTATAAATATACTTGTGCATTTACATATGTATATATTTATTTATAGAAAGAGTCTTATATAGAAATATATTTAAAAATCATAGCCCTCCTGAAATCTGTCCATGGACTCTTTGAGAGTCCATGTAACAAGATACAGAAATCTGATAGAGATAGAATTTGAAAATTATTTCCTTAAGTAAAATTGTGAAGAGTTAAAATATATAATAATTTCTAAATATAGAAAAAAGTTCTCACTTTTTATCTTGACTGATTCCAAATAATATCATTTAAGTTTTTAAAATTGTGAGTGGAGAGGAACTTGAAATTCTGAAATCTAATTGTTAAAGTCCCCCAAATTGAAGGAAAGGTCTTGCTTTCTCCAAATTCTTTCTCCATCATTAGATATGATGAATGGAATTTAGAAGTTCCTATTTCCTTATGTCAGTTCCTATTTCTTTATGTTTTCACACAAAATTTATTTTTTCACACCAAATTTAAAGAGAAGGTAGAGTAACTTTTTCTCATTGAAAACTTGAAAAAAAGTATGAGATATCATGTCTATATAGCTATTTCTGCCAAAATTCTATTTAGTTCAGTTTTTGTCCTTATTTACATATGGCATTATATTCACTAAATTAAATGATAGAATAATATAGCACCTGATCAATGAAATAAAATGTTAAAGAAATCAATATAACCTTGCAAAATGGGAAATAAATCTTGTATTAAATGCTCATATTGCCCAGATTATGGCATGAAGCTAAATAAATGTGAGAAAGGAGAGTATCTATGTAAGTATATCATTGGGAAGTACCAGCAGAATGCAGACCAGCCCAAAGAGTGTGCTTCTATGTGGACTGAGGCATCAAAACAGCAGACAGGAAGCAGCTCAATGCAACGGCAGAGTAGGGGAACCAACCCAATGCATTGTAAAGTGCTCTGAGGCAATGAAGCCTCAGAAGAAGAGTAGCCAATTTGGCCTGAGGCATTGAACCTGAAAAGTAGGGTGAAAAAACCCAGCACAGGAAACAGTAAGCTGGGGTAGTAAAATTCAGCTGGCAAAACAATGCAACGTTCTCCATAAAAAGCCAGTTGGGTTAGGCCTTTGTACCACACATTGAGGGACTCAAAGATAGCTGAGACTATGCAAAGCACAAGAGAAGGCTATAATACAAGCTTGGAAGAGTATACCTTCCATTACAGAAGCAGAGCAGAACCTCAACAGATAGACAAGGTAATAAAGGGGAGGGAAGAATAATAAGAAAAATGAGCAAAAGAAGAAGAAAAAACCTAATCTCAGAAAGTTACTTTAGTGACAAGGAAGAGCAAAATATAAATTCAGATATGGGCAAAAATGAAAATAAGGAAACATGTAAAACCCCTAAGAAAAGTGATAAAGGATATCAGGCCCCAAAAGCACTCTTGAAAGAACTTGAAAAGAAGTTAAAAGTCAAATAATAAAATAAATGATAGAAATATTCAATGACTTGGAAAATTCACTGAAGAAAGCAACTGCCTAAAATCAATATGAGTCCACTGGAAATGGAGAACAAAAACACTGAAGAAAATAACTCTCTAAAAACTAGCATAGGGCATAGAGATGGAGGCAAAAATCAGTGAAGAAAACAGCTCCCTAAAGACTACAATGGGCCAAATGGAAAAGAAAACACTAAAAATTAGAATTGAGTAAATGGAAGCTTACAACTCAACAAGACATGGGTAAATAAGACAAAATCAAAAGAAGAAAAATAGAAGAAAATCTGAAATACTTCACAGGAAAAAAACAACTGACTTTGAAATATGTCAAGGAGAGAAAATTTTAAAATCATCAGAATATGTGAAAGCTATGATCAGAAAATGAATGAGACAACATATTATAAAAAATCATCAGGAAAAGTGGCCTTGATATCTTAGAACAAGAGAGGAAAATAGAAATTGAAAGATTCCACTGATCACCACCTGAAAGAGACCCAAGAGTAAAATACACACACACACACACACACACACATACACACACACACATAAATAACCTTCTTTAACTATATATATTATCCAATCTAATTTCCTTCATCTTACTGATAAAATCATTTGAATTAATTTTACATTTTTCAAAGGAAGAAGTCAGGGCCATAAAAATAAAATAACTTGAACAAAGTTCATAAAGCTAGTCAGTAGCAGAGTAAAAAGTGGAACATGTTTTCTTCTATTAATAAACCCTTATCTTCTTGTTTATATGTAAATTGTTTATAGTTAAATATAATAGAATTCCCTTTTCTGTGTCCTCCCACTTCTTCCTTTTTATTTTATATTTATTGATATATTTTGTTTTTAATTTATTTTCATGTCCAAATAAATATTCCCTCTATAGCTTTTCTTTTCTTTTTTCTATTCTAAATGTTAACAGTTGGAATGTTTACAACAGAAACAAGCATTTCCATATATAAAGAAAAAATATCACACAAATGAAATCACAGGTGTTTCATATGTTTTAATTATTTTTCTTCATATCTGCATAATGCATCCCATCCACTAGTGTCCCAAGCCTTCCCCGGGCTCCCTAAATTACATAAGCATGTCATCATGGAGGCCAACATGTTCATAAAAATTAAGTCTCCATTTTTATCTTTCTGTTCACTTTTTGGAGATAACTTTCTAATTTTTTTTCTAGTTCTATGACTGTGTATATAATAGTTTCTTGGTTCTGTTTATTTCACTGTTCATTATCTTGTATAATTCAGTCCAGGTTGGTTTTTAATCAGTTTGTTCATCTTTTTTTGTGTGTATAGTAGTAGTATATCACAATCATACCACAATTTACTTAGCCATTCCTCAACTGATGGACATCCCCTCAGTTTATAATTCCTTGACACCACAAAGAAAGCTACTATAAGCATTTTTAATCATATGGTTTCTTTCCCTTTCCCCCTTAATCTCCTTGGTAAATAGACAAAACAATGGTTGCCAGGACAAAGGATGTGCACATTTTTATAACTCTCTGGGTGTACTTCCAAATTGATGTCCAGAATGGTTAGATCAGTTCACAGCTCTGCCAACAGTGCATCAGTGCCACAATTTTTCCATATCCCTTTCAACATCTGTTACTTTATCCTCTTGTCATTTTATTCAGTCTGTTAAGTGTGAAATGAAAACTCATAATTGTTTTAGATTGCATTTCTCTAATCAGTGGTGATTTGGAGCAATTTTTCGTATACCTATATATGATTATTATTTCTTCACCCAAAAATGGTCTATTTATTTCTTTTGACCATTTATCAACTGGAGGATATCTCTTATTCTTATAAATTTCACAAAGTTCTCTATATATTTTAAATATGGGACCTCTATCTCAGGAGCTATCTATAAAAAAAATTTCCCCAATTATCTGCTTTACTACTATTCTTGGTGGTGTTTTTTTATTTGTAAAAAAAATTTCAATTTAATGTATTCAAAATTATCCATTTTTCATTTTACAGTGCTCTGGTAATTGAATTGAGATGGTTTTGAATAAGTAAACTAGTTTAGATAGGATTGTCAGTTTAATTATATTGGCTTTACTCATCCATGAAAAATGAACACTTCTACATTTATTTAGTTGTGATTTTTTTCATATAAATAGTGTTTTATAATTATGTTCATGTAGGTCCTACTTCTGTTTTGGCAATTGTACTCACATGCATTTTATTCTATCTCCCTGAACAATTATAGCAAAATTCAAAATCTCCCAGACCAAAGAAAAAGTAATTGAAGTAGCCAGGAAAAATCAATTCAAATAACATTGAGCCATAGTCAGGATTACACAAAACCTGACAGTTTGTAAGTTAAAACACTGGAAAGTATAGAATATATTATTCAAAAGGACAAAAGATCCAGTACTACAACTAAGAATCATATACCCAGCAAAACTGAGTATTATCCTCCAGGAGAAAAAAAGTGATATTTAATGAAATAGAAGAATTCAAGGCATTCCTGACCAAAAAAATGGCCCTGAAAAGAAAATTTGATGAGCAAATTCATCACTGAGAAAAAGAATAAAAAGGTAAATAGAAAAACAAAAACTTAAGAATTTCAATAAAGTTGAATTGAGGATATTAATACCTGGGAAGGAGATAGTTGAGGTACTTGAAGTGTCTATGATTGTTCAAACACTTTAATTACATAAAGTTTTTGAGTTGCCTAACGTACTTAAGATACTTAAGAAACATCACTATTAGAATAGAAAGAAAGAATATGCATAGAACGAAGCAAGGAAATAAGTAGAATAGGATAGTTTGATATCCAAAATTTTTTGAGGCAATGGGAAATAGGAACACAGAAGGAGAAGTACAAAGGAGGGATAGAAGGGATTAAATTATCTCATATGAAGAGATGCTTAAGAATTAATACAGTGGAGAAAAAATGGGGAGGGTAATACTTGAACTTTACTCTCATTGTAATAAGATCAAAGTGGGAATAGCACACACATTCAGACAGCTATAGAAACCCACCATATATTATAGAGAAGTAGGTGGGAAAAGGGAATAAGAAAATTTCCCACCTACTTCTCTAATCTTATCTTAAAGAATAATGGATTAAAGAACAAATCATAAAAACCCCCAATAATTTCCTTAAAGAAAATTAAAAGGTAGAGACAACATACCAAAATTTATGGGATTCAGCCAGAGCTCTACTTAGGGAGAGATTTATATCTCTAAGCACTTATATAAATAACTCGTGAAAAAGCAGACCAAATAACTGGACATGTGACTAAAAAAAAACTAGAAAAAACATAAATTTTAAATGACCAATTAAATACCAAATTGGAAATCCTGAAAAACAAAGGAGAGATGAATAAATTGAAAGCAAAAAGATAATTGAAATAATAAATAAGACAAGGTCCTTGTTTTATAAATATATAAATAAAATAGATAAATAATTGTTTAATTTGATTTTAAAAAGAAAGAAAAAACCAAATTACCAGTATCAAAATTGAAAAATGTGAAATCTCAACTGATGAAGAAAATAGAACAATTATGGGGAATGATTTTTCCCATCTGTTTGCCAATAAATAGCTTTTATTAAAAACTGGGAAAATGTGAGTATATGAAGAAAACACTTTCAATCATACATTCCTTAGTGAACTATGTTGAGAACCTAGAGGTGCAAGACCGTATGGTCTTTTAGTTCATTTGAAAATATTTGTTTTAAATACTTAATAGGGTGAAAGGAAAAAAACAAACAAACCTAGAAATATAATGGTTTAGAATTGGGGTGTAATTTTTAAAGTATTTTTCATTTCTTAGTGGAAATCTGGCCTCAACTTTTTTTTTTTAACTCTTACTTTCTGCCTTGGGATGAAGGCAGAGGAGTGGTAAGAGCTAGACAATGGGGGTTAAATGATGCCTAGGGTCACAAATCTATGAGGAGTCTGTGGTCAAATTTGGACACAGGATCTTCCATCTCTGGGCCTGGCTCTCAATCCATTGAGCAACCCAGTTGCCCTCTGAATCATTAACTTTTAACCAAAAGACTAATTATTGAGTGGCAAAAAAGTCTCTAATATCAGCTTTTGAAAGGTATTGGAGAGGATCTGAGACTGCTATGGTGAAGACTAAAGAGCCTGATAGAAAAGGAAAGAAACCCTAAAGGAGGAAAAACAAAAACAAACACATTTTAAAAAACACAATTTTGTGAGAAATATTGTTTTTGAAATCAGAAGGTTTTGTGATCCTTCATTGTTAACAGTTAGACCCAGCCTCACTGGATAATAGCTTTATACCCAAATGTTCATCTGTAGTTTTATCTAGAAGAGAAGAGAGGTAAAACTTATCAGAAGTGCATTTTACCTTTTGGGTCCTCTCTCTACTTTGAGAGGTCAAAGAAAGGATACTTTGGCTATTTTGGTGTATAAAACAAGCTTGGCTAGGCTGCTTTGCCTTGACTATTGAATCAACCCTAGGCAATTTGCAATCATCTCTGATATAATTTGACAATGTAGCATTATGGTGATGGAAAAGTTAGCTGGACTGTTCTCCAGAGATTTGAAAGAGTAGGGTGAACATTGTAGTTTTTTGACAGAGACAATATTATCCAAATTAAGAGATAACACTCTCCTGAATGCCCTGTAAACTGAAGAAGCTTATAAATGCTATGCTGGTTCAAAGAGAATTTTCCCTAGCTACACAGAACTGTGAGAAGCAGTAGAGAACTGTTTAGAAAAGCAGTTTGTGCGATGCAAATATTCCTGCCTGAACCAAAGACATTAAAACATGAAATTGTGAGCTATTCTGAAGCATTTGGATTTTATTCCCTAGAGCAATGATGGGCAAACTTTTTAAAGTGGGGGCCAAAGGAAAGGAAATGCTTATCTGTCAGTCTGTTTCTAAGGCAACTCTTTAGAAGTTTCATTGTATTGTAGCCTACTCATTGTATTAGTCAGATTAGGAATAATGTCACAGAGCCTGATAGAACATTTCAGCCCCCCCCCCCACCCCAATCTGGCCTGTGGGCCATAGTTTGCCAATCACTGCTCTAGAGTATTTCCCTGAAAGTTTCTTCTTATGTATTTACCTGATCTCCCTCACAAATGCTGAGTGCATTGGTAGGATAGTGTCACCCATATTTCTATGTGGATTGTGATGCAATTTATTATTCACATACTTGTTTAACACATGACTACTTGTAATATTGCTTCTTTTGCCTTTTTGCTTAGTAAATAGTCATTTTAAGACCTAAAAGGATTATTATGATGATTGAATGATTTGTGTTAATAGAAACACTTTGGTGGAGGTTCAAGACCTAAGAAAGTGAATAGGGGGTAGCGTTTTGCCTCTCAACAAACACCTAATACCCTTACAGATTTGTAATGCAACTACATGACAGTAGTCTTTCTCTAGGAATCTGGACTTAATATTGTGAGGGCAGGCTAGAGTGAGTGAGCTAGCACAGAGAATTAATAGGGTTCACTCATCTAAGAAGTATGATGTCCCTAAAGTTAGAAGTCATAACTCAGGCACCATGCACTCAGTGCTTGCATAAATAATATAATAATGCTTTTCTTTATTAGAAAAATTCCTGAAATATGGTTACTTAATGACTGAATGATACAAGTGAATTTCTATGCTAACTACAATTTATTCACATTGTAGGGGTAACTTACACTTCCTAGACCTTCCTAGTTGTTTAGTTTTTTGTTTGTTTAATTTAATAGAAAATCCAATTATTATGTAAATATAGCTCTGCTATAATTGCTACAAACAAGTTAGCATAACAATGAACGAGCAGTGAGCTTCTAAAGTTAAAGGAAGCTCTGATTTATGAGTGTCTCTCAGGTATGATTGATACAGACATTCCCAAGAAATGTTTTTAACTGCCTCTCCCACCTTAATTTTCATGTTTGCACTTTCTGATTAGCTCGGCTGATGCATGTTGGCAAAGAAAAGTTGCTCTGGGAGAGAACTTCCCCACAAATTCATTTTCCTTCTCTTCCTTACTTATTGAAGACAAGAAGCTTACAAAATCCATTATTTAAAATGCCTCTTTTTAAAATGTTTTCAGCAGATGTTTATAGAGGGAAAATGCTGGATCTCTCTCGGCAAGACTCAGAAGTGACATTTCTGGAGGGTTCTAGTTGAAGAATTTGTCTTTCACATCATGTCTTTAAACATCTGCAAAGGCAATGGAATCTTTATTATCTTGATAACTTGAGGAAAGCCAATGCATACAGTCCTAGAGATCTTAAAAATGCTTTTATAATGGCACTGACAGATGAAAAGTGTTCTGCAACAATTTTCCTTCATATAATTTCACCCCATGACCTTCTAACCCCATAGTGAGACAGTTGCCTTCAGAAAGAAGGAAGGAAGAAAGGAAGGAAAGAAACAAAGAGAGAAATATAAGAAGGAAGGAAGGAAGGAAGAAAGGAAGGAAGGAAGGAACGACACCTTTACATCTTAAAACCTTACTGTTTGTCTTAGTATGTATTTTCTCCATTATGAATGTTATCTTCTATGAAAAAAAACCTTTCCAGGGAATTTTAAAATGTCAAAATTAACCTAAATAAGCCAAATTTGCCAAAACTAGTACAAAATAAGTTTCTGTCATGTCTCCAAATCCAGCTACTTTTAGATTTTAATTTATTTTATTATCTCATTTTAAAGACTCCCACCTTGAGGGGGGCAGGAAACATAGATAGAATATTTCAATTTCTAAGACCTCAAATGAAGTTGTTTGAGTACCATGCTGAAAAAAATGAATGATGATGGCTTGGGCTGAAGACTGTCTAATTTGGTTTGCTTTAATCTTATAAAGTAACCTATAAAAGAGAGAATTTGAGAGATCTTCCAATTTGTTTTTTTCACCATCTCAGTGGATGGTACTCAGGGTTCTATCAGTCTTCCTAATATTCTTTAAGAAAACTTTTCTGGGCTACCATCCAGTCAGTGTTACAATTCACAGCTGTATTTTTTGATCCAAATACTTCAAGCTATCTACCACTCTGGTACAGTCAAGTGAGATTATGGGTTTCTTTATTAAAAGAGTACCCACATTTGCTCATCCACTTAAGACTGTAATAGTGTTTTTCTATTTTCAGAGACCAGAAGTCAAATGAAAATTGCTTTGGGCTGCAAACTGACATAGCAAGATGCAGTCCAGGAGTTCCTTTATTATACTGTTTAGTTATATGTTTGAAAATAAAAGTCAGGGAGTATATTTAAATTTATTAGCTTTTTTCTCCTCAGGATAATCCTTCAATTGTTGTAGAAGCCCCACTCCTAACAGTTTCACCACCATTCCTGCACCAAAAGAAATAACCACAGCATGAAAAAGTATTTCCAGGGAATTATAACATTTTCTTTTCCTAAAATTCCACATGATTTAAAGTTCTCATACCAATCTCCAACTTCCTTTCCTTCTCTAGTCATAAAATGAAACTGTGAAAAGATGATCTTAAATTCTAGGTTCTACAGTGGAATTGCTTGTAAGCTCTGGTGGGGGGAGAGAAAAAGGGAGGGAAATAAAACGGATTGTTAACATGGAGGGGAAAAAATCTCTTAAAATAAATAAATAAATAAATGGCTTAAAAAATTCTATGTTCTAGTCTAGGCTTTCGGATTAACTGAAATAGGGTTTTACCAGGGTATTGTCACTGCACATACTATAGCTTTTTGGAGCAAAGGTGAGAGTTCCATAAAAATGGACACCAAAAAAAGGTGGATGAGCAACTTTGAAAAGGGCTCTGTGAGCCCTCCAAAGATGCTAGTCCCCCCTGAACATCTCATACAGATGGCTTAGCAACTGTTTGACAATGGTATTTTTTATTGTTGTATTTCTGGGCTACAAGATTCATTAAATAGCAAGCAGTATCATGTACAAGAATATTTCATATCTTCCACATTTTGCCAAGTACTAAGCCTACAATTAAGGAGAGTTTGATGGTGCAGTATATAGAATGCTGGTCCTGGAATTGGGAAGGCTTGAGTTCAAATCTGACCTCAGATGCTTATTAGATATATAACACTGTGCAAGTCACTCAACCCTGTTAAACTCAGTTTCCTCATCTATCAAATGAGCTAGAAAAGGAAATTGCAAATCACTCAGTTATCTTTGTCAGCAAAATCCTATATGGGGTCACGAAGAATCAAACACCACTCAAAGTACTTAACAATACTTACTATAACTCCCTAATATATCTGTATCTAGAAATACAAGGGGAGAGGAGCTTTACTCAAAATGGAAAATTAAAAGAATTCTGTCTTCAACAGACTACTCGGTGTGAGTCTGGAGTAACAAAGAAACAAAGAGTTTTAATGCTTTTATGATCTAAAAGGAAGTATTTTCAAAATTTCTTAATTGATTGATTTCAATTAATTGATATATATAATGTATCTCTCTCTTTCTCTCTTATCTATATATCTATATACCTATATCTATATATAATTTCGTGGATCTTGAATTCATTTAAGGGTGAGGATCTCTTTTTATACGCAAGATTTTCCTGTTGTGTTTAAATGATGATTTGAATGATAACAAAAAAAGTAAGTCCTGAAGAGACAAGAAAAGGACTTATTTTACTCTGGTTACACAGATATCCATTAGGAGTTTATAGCAACCTTAAGAAAGATTCTGAGATCCAAGCAGCAGCTGTATATTTCAATGGCAACTAATTATATCAAGAAATGCTCACTTATATGTTGAACTTTAAAATGTATAATCTTATAATTGATTCTAAGACTAGAACATTATACAATACCCAAGCTGAACTGTAAGGGGTCTTCAGAATCAAGAGGAAAATCTCAATGTTAACATCATCTGTACTATGAAAGTAATAGAAAAGCTATTATAAAACCAGAGTAATTTCAAGTGAAATAATTAATATAGTATGTTTATATTCAAATCAAAATTGACTCCATTTAAAAATTTTAAAGGTAAAGCATCACATTCTCTCAATTTCTACTACATATGAATACAAGCTCTGCTTAGTTTTCATAAAAGTGCAGGTATGACCATGTCACTACTCTATCCAATAACATGTGGTGACTCCTTATGACCTCCATGGTTAAATATCAAATCTTTTGTTTGGTACTCAAAGCCTTTCATCAACCTAGGTCATTTCTTTTTTTCTAGTTTTCTTACACCTTACTCCTCTTCATAAAATTTGTGATCCAGCATACTGAATCCTTGCTGCTCCTCTCAGAAGTCACTCTGTCTTTAGACTATAAGCTTTTTCACAACTATCCCCTATCCCTGGAATACGCTTTCTCCTTATTTCAAAATCCTGGCTTTCCTGGCATCCTTGAATTCTGAGCAATAATCCTACCTTCTAGAGAAACTTTTCCTGATATTTTAAAATGCTAATACCTTCCATCTATTGATAGTCTACAATTTCTTTTGCATATATCTTTTTTCTATACTGTTTTGTTTTTGTCTCTCCTATTTGGACAATGAATTGTGTGAAAGCAGGACTAGGTTTTGCCTTTCTTTGTAACATGGACACTAACCAGTATTAAAGAATGATCTAATTTAGTACATGACTTAAGAAATGATAAAATAACCAATTTGGATAAGAAGCATGGAACATTATCAGAAGGTAGGAATGGATATATATTTTAAACTTAAATTTAGATAATGTGTATATGTACATATATAAATATAAATTTAATAATCATAGGCTAAAAATCATAGAATTCTAGAGCTTAAGGGATCTTTAAAGACATCTAATCAAAACCCCTAATTTTAAAAAAAAATTAAAAGAGAAATTGAAGTCCACAAAGTATAAGAGACTTGTCCAATGTTTAAGTAAGCTTCTGTTACTGTATATTTTATACCTTCTTGTAAATATCTCCCTTCAAGATCCACCATAAGTTCCAACCCCATCATGAGGATTCTCCAGTGGCACCTAACTAGATGCATAATCTCTTTCCTTCAAATCCTCTGGGGATCTATTTAAATTTCTCATGTCAGTCAGTATATCCCATAACATATTTATTTTCATGTGCCATAGAGAGAACATTAGATTTTAATCATAAAACATAGTCAAATTCTAGTCTTGATATTTAATATTACTATGATATTGAGCATCACTAAATTTCCTTTTTTGTACTTTATTTAATTTTTTAAAAATTAATAACAAATTTTCACATTAGTTTTCCTAAGTCATATGATGCAAACTGTATCTCTCCATTCTTCCTTCCCCCTTCTCAGAACTGTCAAGCAATTCAGTGTGGGTTATACATGTATTGTCATGCAAAATATATTTCTATATTTTTGTAAGAGAATAATGTTATAAAACCAAAAGCTCAAAACATATACCCACCAAAAGGTGATAAATAATTTGCTTTCATCTGCATTTCCACTCCAACAGTTCTTTTTCTAGAGGTAGATACCATTTCCCTTCATAAGTCTTTCAGAATTGTCCTGGATCATTGCATTGTTGTTTGTAGCAAAGTCAATTGCATTTGATCATTCCACAATATTGCTGCTAATGTGTACAATGTTTTCCTGGGTCTTATTTCACTTAATATCAGTTTATGTAGGTGTTTATGGCTCTTTCTTTTTTTTAACCCTTAACTTCTGAGTATTGGCTCCTAGGTGGAAGAGTGGCAAGGGTGGGCAATGGGGGTCAAGTGACTTGCCCAGGGTCACACAGCTGGGAAGTGTCTGAGGCCGGATTTGTACCTAGGACCTCCTGTCTTTAGGCCTGACTCTCAATCCACTGAGCTACCCAGCTGCCCTTACAGCTCTTTCTAAAACCATTCTCTTCATCATTACTTACATAACAATAATATTCTATCACCATCATACAACACAATTTGTTAAGCCATTCTCCAATTGAGGATCATCCCCTCAATTTCCAATTCTTTGCCAACAAAAAGAGAGCAGCTATAAATATTTTGTACAAACGTATCTTTCCCATTTTTGTTTACCTCTGTGGGATAGAGATCTAGTACTGGAATTACTGGAACAAGGGGTAGGCATTACTTTATACGCCTTAGGGCACAATTCAAAATTGCCCTACAGAATGGTTGGAGCAGTTCACAACTCTAACAGCAATGCATTATTATCCCAATTTTGCCATATCCCCTCCAACATTTAACATTTTCCTTTACTGACATATTGGGCAATCTAATAGTTGTAAGATGGTACCTCAGAGTGCCTATATTAACAAAATAGAGAGTGAAGAGATCCGTGGATTAGGGTTACAAATTAAAAATTCCCAGGTAAAAATTTAATTGGAAATTCTAAAAATTAAAGGAGAAATTAACAAATATGAAAGTAAAAGAACTATTGAACTAATAAATAAGACTAAAAGCTGGTACTTTGAAAAAACAAATAAAATAGATAAAGTACTGGTTAATCTAATAAAAAAAGAAAGATTAGAATCAAGTTAATAGTATAAAAAATGAAAACCATGATTTCACCTCTAATGAAGAGGAAATTAAGGAAATTATTAAGAACTATTTTGCCCATTCATATGTCAATAAATGTGACAATCTAGGTGAAATGAGTGAATATTTACAAAAATATAAATTGCCTAGATTAACAAAAGAGGAAGTAGAACACTTAAATAATTGAATCTAAGAAAAATAAATTGAAAAAACCATCAAGGAACTTCTTAATCCCTAGGGCCAGATGGATTCACAAGTGAATTCTATCAAACATTGAAGAACAAATAATACCAATACTATACAAATTATTTAACAAAATAAGCAAAGGACTCTTACCAAATTCTTTTTATGACATAAATATGGTACTGATTCCAAAGCCAGGCAGGCTAAAAACAGTGGGAAAAAATAAACTACAGACCAATCTCCTTAATGAACATATATGCAAAAATCTTAAACAGAATACTAGCAAAAAGACTCCAACAAATGATCATGAGGGTTATTCATTATGATCAGGTGGGATTTATACCAGGAATGCAAGGATGGTTCAACATTAGGAAAACCATCCACATAATTGACCTTATCAATAAGCAAACCAACAAAAACCACATGATTATCTCAATCGATGCTGAAAGGCCTTTGAAAAAATATAACACCCATTCCTATTGAAAACACTCGAAAGTATAGGAATAGGACCTTTTCTAGAAATAATAAATGGTATATCTATATCTATATCTATATCTATATCTATATCTATATCTATATCTATATATCTCCAAAGCACTGTCCCTCGTCACTAAGCCTGGCCAGAAAAGATCTCCAATGCTAGTCTCTGGGAAAGAACAATCCAGTATCCCATTAGTCAGGACATAAAGAAACGTAAGTGGAGATGGATAGGACATACGCTACAAAAACCGGAAGACAACGTAGCCAGACAAGCATTGTGCTGGAACCCTTCAGGGAGGAGGAAAGTC
>NC_058131.1:588458132-588480682 GCF_016433145.1 Gracilinanus agilis | reverse complement strand
CTTCTTCTTCTTCTTCTTCTTCTTCTTCTTCTTCAATGACTTCTATTTTTAACTTTCTATACCATGTGCTAATTTAATATGAGAACAATGATATCTCTACCTAAAACTTTTACAGAAGGAATTGTGCATTGGTTAAGGGGGAGTTAGGGGAGTTTGGGGAGAGGGAAAGAACATGAAACATGTAAATATGGGAAAATATTCAAAATAAAAATAAAAATTAAAAATAAAATAAAGCTTTTACAGAAGATGGTGAAACTAACACAACTATATAAAGACCTACCCAACTTTGTTCAGTTGCCAATGTTTTGGCAAAATTTTTTACATAGACCATATCACCTAGTTAAAAATTATGAAGAGAATAATTCAATGTATCAGATTGAATTAATATTCCCATATCTTGTAATTCTCTTAGCCTCTGCTGTAAAGCCCTCAAATATGAAGCAATTTGGCAATCACCTCCTAAGAGTGATGCATAAACAGCCTTACAAGGTTTTGCTTGTAGTGGAGCATGTCCACAGAGCATCTCATATGATGATACATGAAGATCCACTCTTGGCCTTGTACATAGGTAAAATCAAAGCTATGGGAAGAATATCTGGCAATCCCTATTCATATGCTCCACCTGACTGGAACTTTGTGGGTGATAAGGATCATGATATTTGGGTGTTATTTCTACATTTGCATAGAGTCTTCCAAGGATATCCTGAGTGAAATGAGATCCCTTATCCAAATCTATGGTTAGAGGTAAACTGAATCTAGGCACAATTTCCTTGATAACACTTTCACCACAAAAATAGCTGTGAACAATAGACCATTAAAGGACATCCCAAAACCAGATCAGCTGACTTCTGGACTAGCACAGCTGCTGCTACTACCCCCCTTAGATAGAGTACTGAACCCATAGCTATTGGTTCTAATTGACAGCTATAGTATCCAATTGGATGATAACTTTGTTCTAGAGTCTGTGTCAGCACACCAGAAGCTATACCATTTCTTTTGTTGACAAATAGCTGAAAAGGTTTCTCATAATCTGGGATTCCTAAAGTGGGGACAGATAAAATTGCTTCTTTAGCTTATGTAAGGCTAAGTGATGCTCAGGCTTTAGTTTCAGAGGTTCTGGTTCTGTATTCCTAGTCAGATCTGTTAAACACTTAGTGACCTCACTATATCCAGGAATCCATTGTCTACAGAAACCAGTAGTTCCAAGAATAGCTCCAAGTTGTTTTTAAGTTTTAGGTGCACTCAATTTCTGGATGTCAGCTATTCTCTTTTGAGTGATACTTCTGGAACCCTCTGACAACACAAATCCAAGATATTGCATGAGGCAAAATGCATTGTAATTTTGCCTTGGAGATTTTATGAACTTGTTTATATAATTCAATCAAAAAAATCTTGCTATCCCTAAGACACGCCTTTGCATTTGGGAATGCTAAAAGAATGTCATCCACAAAATGCACCAATTTACTTTTTTTAAACTTAATCATTTTTAGATCTCGATTTAGAATTTGAGAGAACTCTCTAGGTGAGTCTGTATACCCCTTTAGAAGATGAGTCCAGGTTCACTGGGTTTTCTCCCAAGTGAAAGCAAAAATCTTTTGAGAACCCTAGTGAATTGGTACTTAGAAAAACGCAGAGCATAAGTGGTGAAATATCTAATCTGGCTTGAAATGGAAGAAATTATAGCAGCTGGACTTGGAACAACTGGATGAGTCTTGATGACAAAATCATTTATATCTCTTAGGTCTTGAATAAATCAGGAAATAGGTTGGCCATTTTCATTGAGTTTTGGATTTTATATAGGCAAAATTGGTGTATTGTACTCAAAAAAGCAAAGTATAATTATCCCTTGTTGTATTAGGGACTCAATAATTGGTCATATACCACCTATTGCTTCCTTAGTCAAGGGATATTGGGACACACAAGGAACTGGTCCTTCCTTTGTCCTCATCCTGACTGGAGTAGCTGATTTTAACAACCCGATGTCTGTGGATGTTTTGACTACAAATTCTTAGGTATATCCTCAGGCATTGGATAGATAGTATCTAGGTCATACTCTGTACTGTTGGAATCTAAGAAAAGCAATGGAAAGGCCTTCAAAGATTCCTCTGGGAGACATAAAGAAATATCACCAGATTCATTTACATTGGATAGTATCCCTTATTTACACAGCTAATCCCTTCCTAAAAGACTCATTGGACATCCTGGCACATAAAGGAAAGCATGCTCTATGGAAAGGGGTCCAAGGGTTATTATTTTTGGTTATAATTTAGCTACTTTCTGAGTTATGCCTGTAGCACCAACCACATCCATTGTCCCAACAGCTCTACAACTCTCAGGAAAACTTTGCAAAACTGATTTACTCACTCCTGTATCCATGAGAAGGTCATAAATTTGGTCTCAATAGTCACAGACATATGCTTCCATACTATTGGGAGGTTGGAAACTTTTCAACACAGGAGTTAAAACAGTAACATCAGAACAAAGTTCAGCTATTTCCTGTCCATCCAAGTTAACATCATCTTGAATTACAGAATTTTCCCAGGATTTTGCACCTTTGGTCCTTTTCACCTCTATTCTGGTATCATCTTATTTACAATCAAATTATCCCTACTCAAATCACACTTTCCTTTATTCTTCTTAATTACACAATTACTAGAATTTCTAACACCATTGACAACACTTTCTTTTTCTCACAATTATTTACAATACTAATCAAATTATTATCAATACCAAGTAAATCATTATCAATCTTAGTCAAATTATTATAAACACTAGTTAAATTACTACTAGCAGTGGGTAAACTACCATTAACATTAGGTAAATTACTATTAACATTGTTTAAATTACAATTTACACCATTACCAGTATTTAATTCAGATAATTTAGCATTAACACCATTAAAATTATCATTAATTCTCTTTAAATTACCATTTACATTGATTAAATTATCATTGATTCCATTCAAATTAACATTAACACTTGATCAACTCATCACCATTATTAATTAAATCCTTATTACCACCAATTAAATCATTATTAACACTAAGTATACCATTACCATTATCCATATCACACTATCATTATCTTTAACACATACAATTTCATCAATATTCACTTTATTCCCATTACCTTGATTAATTACTTCTGAATTTCAGGCACACCTTCATAATGAAGATGTCCCTCCATTCAGGTTACCATGATTACCATTTCCCTGGACAACATGGCTGTACTTTGGTCTCTTTCCAGCTTTTATATAGTCTTGCATTGTTGTTATTGGGAGCTTGAATACCCTGGCAACAGGCATTTGGACACTGAAAACTATTCTGTGCATTAAATCCATAATTATTGTCATTATTCCAATTGTTCCATCTGTAACCGTTATTATATCCATTGTATCTATTATTAAATTTTTGTCTAGTAAATTGCCCTCTAAATCTACAGTTTTTCACTAGATGTCCAACTCAGTCACACAAAAAACATCTTCTTGGCCCTCCTTTTCCTTGGCCTTAGTATTTGCCTCTCTTAGCTGCTTCCTGAGATCTTCAATCATTACATCTTTCTCATCCCTGGTCTTATCCCTCTATTGTGCAAAAACATATGTCTCTTTTCAATTTGTCCAAACTAAAGGGTTCCCAGTTAGGACAATTGTCCTGAAAGAATCTCTTAACTTGGGCGACAGCATTCTTTACAAATAGGAGTTTCATGAGGTCAGTGGTGGTATCCTGTCTAATATCCAGGCCTAGGTATAATTCTACCACTTATATTATTTGGTCACAAAATGATGCCGGTGTTTCTTGCCCCACCTGTCTGACCTTCTCAAACTTTGACCAAGCATTTGGATGACTAACATTGTTCTCTAGCACTTTTAATAATTTAAGAACTCACTTCTTGTTCCAATGATATTCTCTGCTGTACCAGGGTTTAGGATGTTGGTACCATTCACTACCTCCACTGGGTCACTCCAATAGGTTGTCAAAGACCTGGAGGTCCACCCTCCAAAGCTGCTGATCCAAACCTATTTTGTAGTTCCTCAGGTGGGATTTCTTCACTGAGATCAGGGCACAAGTTCCTCTATTAGTGGCAAAAACTCCCAGTTGTCCCAGAGTTTAAAAGTTCTGTGCCCTTTCTGCCACATTCCAAAAGCCCTTAGAATGTTCAACTCAAGCTTGGATTTTCCAATATAATTGTCTAAAATTTACACTTATCTATCTTACCTTATTCCTTAGTACAGGTTCTAAGTCCATATTGGGAAACTGATGGCATGTGTGCCAGAGGGTGATTATCCCCTCCCCCTCTCTACTGTGGCTGAAGACATTTATCACATCACCCCACCTCTGCCCAGCAGCCCACTGGGAATTCTTCCTTTTTCCCCCTGGCTGGGATAAGGGGGCAGCTCACATGCTGCGTGAAGTTTGCAGTTTGAATACTCAGTCTCTAAGAGGCTCACCATCACTGTTGTAGGTAATTCAGTGGTATCATGAATAAGTATAGTTTTCCATAGTAATTCTAAGGTTGTAATTCCATTTATTTAAGGAAAGCAATGTTTGGAACACAAAAGTCAGAGCCTTGCTGTACTAAACTTTGGTTACACCATATCCTGTATTGATTGCTATATTTAAAGACATCAAAAGTCCATCTACATCCAGATAAACAGCAATGGATCAATCATCCCCTCCTGTTCTGGTAACAGATTGAGATCCTTTGTAACTTGGAGGTTGGACATTGTGTAATGAAATCAGGAATAGTAGATGAACCTCAGCAACCACAAACAAAATAAATCTCTGGTGGAAACAACATGGTTTTAAAGAGATTTATGTATCAACTTTCACTTCTAAAAGGGAGAAGATTTCAAAAAATAGTCACAAATGCTATAAAGAAGACAGCCAAGAAGACATTAACAATTAATAATCGTCTCTATGTCAATCAAAAGTATCTTTGATGAAAATAGACAGGTTTTGGACATCTTTCAAGATGTATGAAATAAAAAGAATGAGTCTATGCTTTGATTTGTTCCAATTCATTATTTCACTATCTCAAAAAATCAACCAGATAAAATATAAGTGAACTCATAAGATTTCTTCCCAAAGAAAACCTCAACAAAACTGAAAAAGTGGCAAACACAAAGGCAGTATAACCAAGATGAATAAGAATGATAGAGTAAATGAAAGTGATATGAAAACTCAAAATGAGAGAAATTAAATTACAATAGCAGGAGCACTATTAATCATTTTGGGATGACCAGAACTTCTAGAATATGGTAAAAAATCAATAAAAGAATTAAAGAAAGAAGTAGGGGTCCCTGATTCCTTGGAACCAAAAGCAATATTGCCTATCAGGGCTTCTGTTCCCTCGTGAATGAAAATGCCCTTCTCTGCCCTTGAACTATAAATCAGAAGTGGGTACAGACAATGAAGTTTCCAAACATCACCTGGTCTTGTATCCAGAGCTAGCATGGGGGTATTTTGTAATCTGTTCTTGATCAGTTGCTAGGCCCTCTTACTGTTCCTGGCTTGAGAACTCTCAAACCTGCTATGGCATATTTTTTTAATCTCCTAGTCCTACCATTGTTGTTTTATCTATATGGATTCCAGCCCAAGCTCCTCCTCTATGTCACAGATCTCCCTTTCCAATCTCCCATGTTGTTTTGTGAAGGAAAAAGTGCTTCAGTCTGACCTTTTGTTGAATCCACAACTCCTAAACTTCAATTTGGTGAATTATTTTTAAGGTTTTTTCAGAGGGGAATTTTGGAAGAGTTCAGCTGAGGATTTTCTTTGCTCTGCCATCTTAAGGTTCCATTTTCATAAATATTAATTCATGAATGAATCTGTATGATATGATGGAATGATCTCTGGATCGAGTCAGAAGATGTAACCTTTGTCATCTTTGTTCCCTGAATTAATCTACGACACTTCTGGGTTCATCATTCATAAAATGTGTTTGTTTGACTAGCCATTTTTCATGTTCCCCTTCACCTTCAATTCCATGCTCTTCTTAATTCCCATAGCCTTCATCCTTCTTCCAAATCCTAGGATGGTGACTATTTTCCTTTAATGACTTTACTAATAAAGATTTCTCAGTTCTCATAATGCTCCTCAGACAATGTGAACCTTAAAAAATATCCACAGTGGGCAGATAGGTGACTAAGTTTATAGAGATCCAGGCTTGGAGACAAAAGGTCCTGGTTTCAAATCTCTGGCTTCAGATACTTTCTAGCCATCTGATTCTAGGAAAGTCATTTCATCCCCATTGCCTAGACCTTGCTGCTCTTCTGCCTTACAACCAATACATGTTATTGATTCTAAGATGGAAGATAAGAGGCTTTTTAATAGCCTTTTCTTCTCCTTTTCTCAGGCCAGATAAGTATATGACTAAGTATAGCCTCCACATCCACTTCATTTTTTCACTTTATTTAACTAATTCTGTTCTTTAACTAATTTTGCCTATGGTACCTTATTCCAAGAAATGTTCATTTGACATTTCCCCATCTCATTCTTTAAGTTGTCTTATTAACCTAGAGGTTAAATGACTTGTCTTTGATGATACAGTCAATATGTGTCAGAGCAGGATGTGAACTTTGGTCTTCATAACTACAAGGACATTGCTCTATCCATTATGACACATTTATTCTCAATAAATTTCAAATCAATAAATTATCTCAATTATGAAAGGTCACATTTTTTTAATTGTAGGAGAATAGAAAGTACTATATTTCATAACTATAGTTAAGGGGGGAATTAATAACTAAACAAAGTTTAAGGAGATTATGGAAGGCAAAATAGAGACTTTTTTATTATATACCATTAAAAAGTTTTATTCAAAATCAAAGCAGTTAAAATAAGAATAAAATTTGTAAATTAGAAAATCAGAAAATATTTTTAGGAAAAGTGAAAAATATCTTTAGAAAAATACATGGAGAATTTAGAAAAATATATAAAACTTAGTTACTTCAATGAAAAAAATTAGCATCCCATATGTGACAAAGTATCCAAAGCAGCACTAAATATAAAAACAACTAGAAATACATTATATGTGGATTGACTATAGATTTATAGTTGATCCCCATCCCTTATATACAGCTGAGATCAGTAAGTTGTGCTATAATTTCACACAATTTCCTTTAATACTTTGGCAAAATTGATCTATTTACCAATATTCAAAAAGAAAAGTCCATCTCAACCTCCTTAACTTTGCTTAATCCCTCAAATGTGGAAAGAATGCCTTCCTTACTTCTTTTGATTAAGGTTTCCTCAAGGCTCAGCTTAAATAGTATCTTCTTGGAGGCAATGTTTGTTTATTTGTTTTCTGAATCTCATAACCATAAGATTAACCACCCTCAATTTTTTAAACTTATTTTGTGCATACTTCATATTTTAATATGGTATTTCCTCTCTGTAGAATATAAGCTCCTTGAGGAAAAGAACTTTTTTAATATTTGTCTTTTTATCTCAAATGACTTGCATAAATAATTTCTGAAGAAATCCACCAACCTGCATTAGAGACAAGCCTTATTCCAGAATTTTCTTAATTCAGGTTTGATGCTGGGGTGAAATGAGGCAATTACAAATCTTTAAATAGTTAACAAAAGGAAGTTTCCTTGTCCTAACACAGAAAGATTATGCAATAAAGAAACAATGGGATTTAGCTTCTCTACATATACCACCTTCACTTTACCTTTATGAAAATAAATCTAATCAGTAGGGAAGGGTACCAATAAAAAGTACTAATTATATATATAATTAGTACTTTTTATTGGTACCATATATATATATATGTAAATTATGTTTTGTTTTGGCTTAATTTGATTTCGCCTGAATGGCTCTGTGTCAGTTCATAAATGCTCATTCATTCAACAAGCACTTATTAAGGACTTACTCTGTGGATTCCATTAGGACACAGTTGACTCATACTGACATTACAGTCTGCCATAACTGTAATAGGACTAGGTTTCACTCACGAGTCCTTTCTGGTTGGTAGATTTATGGAATTTAGAACTGGAGATAACTTTAAAGAGCATCTTGAACCCTTTCTAGGCCTCGATTTTACATCTGTTAAAGTAGAATGTTGGACTACATCACTTATAAAGTCCATTCCAATTCTACGTCTATGGTGCTTTGATTCTGTGACTAGCTCCCTTAATATCTACAACAACATCAATGATGAAAATTTCAGATTATTTTTGCTTGTCTATCTTGAACAAGTTGGAAGGAAGGAAGAAAGGAAAGAAGAAAGGAAGGAAGGAAAAGTGAAAGTAGTCTTTTTATTTTAATAGGACAAAAAATATTATAAATGGCTGGAATAATAGACAGCCTTCTCTGGATGAATCCTTTAAAACTGGATAACGGTATGGAGTACCTTGATAAAAACTTAACAACTGGCTTTAGGAAGAAGAGGATATGTGTAGGCATACTTTTAAATGTAATTAATTATTGGCATCTCATGCTAGCATTGAAATACATTCATAACCTGTGGTTCCTCCCACATGAAAACTCCAATTTTTCTTGCTTGTTCATTTCTTTGATTATAGTTTTTCTATATAATGCTATATTTGTTATATATTGTAGCCTGCTCTTACCCACCACGGTAAGAGCAGGCTACAATATATTCTAATGACTAACGCGTTCCAAGTCTTGCAATAATATAATACTTCTGGAATATAATTGTTATTAACAAGAAGAAACTTTGATTTAGGAAGAAGTTTAGGGTCTTTGAATGAATAAAAGAATTTACTGAAAGCAGTCTAGAAGATATTTGCCCAATTAATCATCATTTATAGTGTCTATCCAAGGTAGATATATAGATATAGACAATTTCTAAAGGTATTCTTCATTGTTGGGTTTTCCTAGTAAGCCACTCAGACAGGAGTCTGTGTTGTGTTCCTATATTGCTGCAAATAGCATGTTATTTTTAAATTGGAATATCTAAAGAACTTCATCATTATGAAAAATTCCTCTTCAAATAAGGGTCTGACATGGATCTCCTCTTTAGCAGTGTCAAGCAACTTGGTTAGTATAAATCTCCTTGTTACATCCTGTAGTTGTTAATGATAAAAGGGTCATTGAATAGGAATATTTATTCCATTCTGATAGCTTTATTAAAGATCATTGTATATTTTTGTATCAATTCATACATAAACAACTCATACAAGTTTTAAGAACTTTGAGGGTCAGATTTTCAAAGTGTCTCAAGGAAGTATCAAGAAGATATCAATGGAATCTAAAAAAATAATATTGACTCTTATCAGTACTTGAAATATAACAGCACAGAAAAAATGAACAACTGAACAATATGCCTATTTTCCCTTCTACGTAAAACTTAATCAATTATAATGCAAATATGTTCCTAGAAGAATATTCATTTTCATGAAGAATTAATAATTAGACATTTATTGGAAGGGGAAATGAGAAACAATTAGATACATAATTCAATCCATAAAATCAAACTCAAAAATATTTTTCAAAACCTACCAAATTCTGCCTTCCCCATATCCAACTCATTTGAATGATAGTCCTGAAACTTTAAGAGGTCAAATGAAGCCATAAATATTTTACATAATAGAAATTGTTTAACATAATAATATAATCTATTTTTGAAAACTGATAAAAATAAAATAAACTTTTAATATTTAGTTTTCAGTCATTCATATCTACTAGGTATTCATGAAGTGCTTGGCCTATTGTCAAAAGCCTAATATGGTTTTAGAAGGATAGTATTCAGTACTTCTATAGGAAAGGAAGTTTTAATTACTCTGTTGACCATAAAATAATGGCCAAGGCAAGCTTATTGAATGATCATTTTATTGCCTTCTATTATAGTAAAAGAAGTTCAGACTGTTCTGATGAATATGCCTTAGTAGCTAGAAGTGTACAAGCATTTGAAATATGTTAAGGTCACATTTTTATTCTTATTAGAAACAGCCTGAATAATTAAACCAACTGAATTACTGGTTGCTTTCAGGCTCATGCCCAGAATGAAAGGTCATGACCTGACATACCATGACCTCACATGGCACACATGATTGACAGGAAGAGGAAATAAGCAGATATCTTTCATGTGGGAATCACAGCTTATAACAAGTCCAAGCAAATGGACTATATGGATTTGCTGGTAAAAGTTAATTGTGTTACTACTTGGAATCAAATTAATTCATTGGGAAACATTTACTCATATGATAAATACAAGAATAAAATGCCACAGACTTGTGATTAAAATGAACTACAGAATAATTATGCAATAGTTAGCATCTTTTCATACACACACACACACACATATATGTGTATATATATTGTTACAGATGAAATTTCCACTAACAGAATATTTTTAGGCATTGATGAAGCTATTTTTTACTTTTTTATTCATGTAAAGAAAATGATTAATTTTTCTAGGCTTTTTTATAAAGGACATGAAAAGCACTGTTCCATAGTAAATCCTTAGCATATATCCATGGAATATATTCATTATTCTTCTTATACCACAGGCTTAATTTGGGTTACTTGAACTTGTATTCTAATATTTTGATAACTTCATTTCAATTTAATTAGTTTCATTTGTCATCTCATGTATTTTATTTTATGCGTTTTAAAATATTCTAAGAATGGGTCCAAATGATTCACTAGGCTGTCAAAGGGGACCATAGCACATAATAAATAGAACTCCTGATTTACACTGTCAATGAAGGCTTGCATTGGCTTCCCAGCACATTCATTATTTTGCCTGGAATGTCAACAATCCACAAAAAAAAAAAGACATTTGGTATGAAGAAGGATGTGAATGGCACATTATTTGGAAACAGAAAAGAATCTACTTTTCACCCTGAAATCTAAAATTATATGTGTTTCTAAATTCAAAAAATGTTAAAATATTGCTTCCCAGGAAGATCTGGTTTATATATAGGTGTGGTTCTTATGTTATTTGTAACATGTTTTGTTTTAAGATCATGAGTTTTAATACTATTTAGAATGCAGATCAGTGCTTGTATACGTTATAGATTATTTGGAGTCTTCAAGTCTTCAGACTTTTTTAGTTATAGTGCCCTAATTCCTATTTCACCCTACAATATTATCTTTTTTAAAAAAACTAAAGGATGCAGTTTCTATTGTCATTATATATTTCTCTTGACCTTGAAAAATATTTTTATATTAAAATTATAATTAATTCTACTTCTAATCCCAAGTAATAAAGGAAAACTCTAGTGCAACAGAAAGAACTTGATGCAGATTGAAGTAAACAGTTCTTCATTTTATTTCTATGATTATTTTCTCAATTGCAAGCAATATGTGTGTTCTTTCACAACAGGACGAATATGGAAATATATATTGTATGATAACACATGTATAACATTTATCCTATTACATTTCATCTTCAGGAGAGATGTGAGGAAGAGAACATGGATCACAAAACATTTGAAAAAGACTATTAAAATTTTATCAGTATGCAATATGGGAAAAATTAAAATTAAAAAAGGACACCCCCATGAGAAGGGAATTAATATAATAGGTTATTTTTTCTAAAATTGAACATGGAAAATTAACTTTTTTCTTTGTAATCTTTGTATTTTCTCTAAGCATATTTCCTTTGAAAGTATAATAATAAAATATGCATTATCTCATATCACATTACAATATGATAGGCAAGAGCAATATATTACAATACAGATATTTAGGCTATGATTACATGGTGAAAATATATCTCTTATATTTATCATTTGGCTTCAAAATGTAAAAGTGACTTTCCAGAGAGCAGTTAAATAGGACTAAATCCTGGATTACACACCAGTTTTTATGTAAGTTTCCTTGAGGTCAAGGCACATGCAAGGCACCCACACATATACACATTCAGGCAGGTGGTTGAGAAATGTTATTCAAAAAATACCCCTTGTAGATCCATTTTCACCATCATATTTTTGTGGGATTTTAACCTAACTTTCTCATTACACAAGTAGGACAATTTTTTTAATATTTCAAGTAGCCACTTCAAACCTTAGACAGTTCTCCTCTGGGAAAACTTTGGAAGAAATAAATGGCCAAAGTAAGAGGAAAAGAATTGAATAAGTCAAACACTCTTAGACTTCTTCAACTAATTGTGTAACTGAATTCTCTAGTGGACAGATTTACTGCCCCCTTCCATATTGAGCAGAAATAAATGATTCAAATACACAATAAAAATGTAAATAGTGACTAAAAGAAATGACATGAGAAGAAAAAAGAAAGAAAATTAAATTAAAAATTTTGGAAGCAGAAGGTGTATTTAAAATCAATTTTAGTCCAAAGAGAATTTTATTCAAATGTTCCCAAATGGTCCTTGAATGATTTTCTTCTTTCATATGGGGAAAATGAAGAGAATATGGCTAAAATCAGAATAGAGGGGCCAGGATTGCTATCACTTTTAGGTCTTCACTATAGCATTTTCAGAGATACATGAATCTTCAACTTTGAGAGTTGGAATAGACATCAGAGCCATCTAATCCACTCCATAGATAGAAGGAATTTCTATTGTTGCATATATAACAAGTTTTCATACATCAACTGCTTAAAGACTTCTTATGGCATACCTCCCTAATCAGTCTGAATGGAGATAATACAAAATGCAGAAACATAGGGCCTAATCAGGTCAGAAGAACAACAATGTTCTCCCTGCCGTCTTCTTACCCTCCACCTGGACAATATTCTATTAACACATAGGTTTGGGAAGCAGTATAAACAGGTTCATTTTGATTTAGTGCTGCTGGTCTATGGATAATTTCTGTCCCTGTCTTATAATCTTCTTTTTCATATAATTTATTTTCATATATGCTACCAGCGTTGGGGCACTTAGATACCTTGATTCTATGCAAGAAACTTCAACTAAGTGAAAGTCCCTACTTAAGTTGTTTAATCATGTCAATTGGGTCCTACTCTCTCTGACCCATTTGGGGTTTTCTTGGCAAAGATACTGGAATGGTTTGAAATTTTCTCCTCCAGTTCATTTTACAGATGGGGAAAGTGAGGCAAACAGAATTAAGTGACTTGCCTACAGACATATCATGAGTGTCTGAAGTGGGATCTGAACTCGGGTCTTCTTAACTCCAGGTCTGGTACTCTAATCACTGCACCACCTAGTTTAAGAAGCTTGAAGAAGTTGACCAAAGTCCATTATACTACTGAGCTTTTTATTCTCTAAATTCAACATCTCTTTACTCCTTTCAAGAAAACTCAGATGGCATGTAATCAAAGTCCTTAACTATCTTAGTTTCCTTCTATGGATACATACTGGTTTATCAAAACTTTTTTTTCCCCAAAAGTTAGTTCTCCATCTTAAAATAATACCTGCAATGTGAGCTGACCAGGCAGAGTGCAGAGATTATTCCCTTCCTATTTCTGGAAGTTATTGCTCTGTCATTGAAGCCCAAGTTTACTAGATTTTAATGGTTGATTTCTCACATTGTTGACTAATACTGAGCTTATCACTAAAACCCCTGCATTTTTTCTTTTTAAAAGTTTCATTGATGTGTTTTGTTTTTGTATTACAAACATTCATAGATTACTCCCATTACCTGAGACATATTGTTAGGCAATGTAAAACAATTAAATAAAGTTACTCAAATAGTTGCCTCAGATGAAAATGCATGCAATACTGTATGGAGTAATATACGTGTAACATTCCACACTTCTCTATTTTAAAATTTTATTTTAATGAACAGAAATTCATTTTTCTCAGTTCAATCACTTATCCCATTGGAGGAACAAAAAGAAATATAAATATCATGTAACAAACATAATAGTCAAGAAAAACATATTACAAAATCCCAAACTGTATCTATACAAATATGTATGTGTATATGTAATTGTCATTCTTCCCTGATTTTATGTTTATAGAATTAATTCATTGAAATTCAGTGTAAAACTTTACAGTTGTCCCTAGTAAGTGCCATTTTAGGCAATTAAGTCATATTTTCTATTTTGACAAAATATTTTCATATTCTAATTCTGTCACCCAGTATTTTAGCTTTACTCCTAGATTTACATCACCTGTAAATTTGATAAATATATTTTACTGAATCCAAAATCATTGATAAAATATTAGATAATACAATCATAAGCACAGATCCTTGCTAGTATTCATGGAGAGTTCCTTTCAATTTATCATTGAACTATCAGAAATTTATCACTTAATCCAGTCCAGCTACTTATCTAGTTCAAAATTCATTTGCTTGTATGATCTTCTCCACCCCATGTCTCTTCTTTATTTCCAAAAGAGTGAGATATCTCATTAGATACTTTGCTAAAAGTAGATCTTTCAGAAGAGAAAATGAGTTTCTTGTATTGTTCTTGATGAAGCCATTCTAACATTTTACAATCATCACTTTATTTTTGAGACATCTACTATCTCTTTTGTAATATTTTCTGTAATTTAAAAAAATTGAGCTCAACAGAACCATGAGAACAATGCACACAGTAACAATATCATAATGATGACCGATTGTGAAAAAGAGCTACTCTGATAAAGACAATGATTCAAGACAGATCCAAAAGATCCATGATAAAAAATGCTATCCTAGAGGAAGAACTGATGAACTCTCAGTGGAGACTGAAGTATACTTTTTCACTTTTTTATTTTTCTTGCTTTTTTTGAAACATTGCTAATATGCATTGTTTTATGATTTCACAAAATATGTTTTTTCTCAACAGATGGGGGAAGGGTGGGAATTTAGAGATCAATATTTAAATGAATACTAAAAATAAAAATTCAAAAAGAATTTAACTTGATTAAGGGCAATAGCTTATAATTTTCAGATTCCATTCAAAATTCCTTTACATGCCCTTATGGTCCAATATCATCTGTTCCAAACTCATTAGTTGACTAATGTCATGCCACTCTCCACAATTCTGCTATAATCAAGTGAAAGTAGACTATTTTCTATACCCTGCAAACCTGCCTCCTTGATTTTGATTGAAGTGCTATTTATACTTAGACTCTCCCCCTTCTCTATCTTTCTTTGTTGAATTCCTACTCATACTTTAAGACAAACTCATATACCATCTACTCTATGAGCCTTAATTTGATTCCCATAATCAATGACGACCTTTTACCTTTCATAATATTTTGTTTCCCAACTTTCTGATACACTTATTTGTCATAGTTTTCATGGCTTATCTTCCTATCATTCAATAAAATCCATAGAAGTAGAAGTAATTTCTAATTTAAAAATTTCATCACTCCTAGCACATAGCAGTGTTCTTAGTATACAAGAATTATTTAAGTAGTACATTTTGAAACAGTAAATAAATGAGGAAGTGGATATGATTTTGAAATTATATGGAACAGAAAAAGCATTTACTAAATATTTATTATGTGAAAGCACTGTGTTACATATAGCTTGATAGATAAACAGGATGGAATTTCTTCTCAAAGTTCACATACTAATTAGGAAAGATAATCATTAAGGAGGAAACCATCAATTTCAAAGTAAATAGGAAGACTAGTGCTACTTTGGATACAGAAGGCAAAGCATTAGTAAAGATTGTCATAGCTTTTGATCTTGAATAGCAGTGGTAGAGCAACTGACACTTAACCAATGACTGCTTATATTTACTATATGTACATGATTTGCCAGGACAACCAGGATATAAAGAGAAAAAAAATAATATATTTAATAAAACTTGTTTGAAGGATAATATTCATCACCTCTTTGTCATGAAACATCATATTACATAGTGAAAAGAGAATTGTATTTGAAGTCTGAAGATAATAATCCAAATTCCAGCATTTCCACCTAAAATTTAAAGCTGCAAAGTAGGTTGACGCCATACAGACATATATTTTTATTATATAGAGGAGGATGGAAGCCCAGAATAAAGTGGCTTTTCCAATGACATGCTTATGAAATGGTAGAGTTTGGACTTTCAAATTTAGGTCCTTTGGACTCAAGATTGTAGCCATCATTGTTTTTTCTTTGTAACATAATTTACCTAAATGATCTTAGGAAAATTATTTAACAATTCTGGACCTAAATTTTCTCATTTGTAAAATGTGGTATTTGAATTAAATCAACCCAAAGATCATATTCTCTTCTGAGATGTTATAAAATTTTTTTTCTAGAACATATGGCAAGTTTACATGTAGTTTATGTTAAAATTAATTTAAAGACTTTATTTGCCTTGGAATTTATTGTTTTAGCCATCACTTCAAAAATATAGGACAGTAGATAGGGCTTTGGAATAACTTTATTATTAAGATATTTCTAGAAGGACTTTAAGTTATAATGATATTTGTCCCATATGATAACTAATTCCTGACTTTTTAGCTGGGTTGTTGGTTGTACTTTTTAAGTGTGTTTCTACTCTCTCCTGGAGGCTCGTTCCAATGGCAGATGATAACAAACATTATTTGCTATCTTGGTCCCAGTAAGTTCCACTGCACATTAATACAGAACAGACACCACAATGGTGCCTGACAGGTCTAATGAATTGTGATTATCTGAAATATAATAGGACTGAGCTAATAGTTAGGTTAAGTTGGATATTTTATAATCAAAAACCTGAGATGAATCTGAAACTCAGATCCATCAATATTTCTTGTGTCTCATTTGGATACTAGTAATACCAATGATTGACTGTGTTTTATAGTGTCAATGACACAGGCCATTTGTGGCATGATATATCATTATGTCATATGACATCAAATGTCATAAAATATAAGTTTCCACTTTTTCTTATTTTTGGTCCAGATAGAAAATTCATATTTAGGTATATCTCCTTCTGTAAATACTCAAAAATAGACCTTAAGGCAATTCTCAAGTACCTAGAATAGAACAATTTCCAATTTCCTCTATTTCTTCAAAAATGAGCAACATATTTAGAGCTAATGGAACTGCAAAATTTTTTAGTTCTTCATGGCTTTTCTTGTTTTCAGCCTCTTTCTACACACAAATAGGCATTATGCTACTTCAAGCCCTTATCGTTTCACATTTAGACTATACCTCTTTAATGGCCTCTCTATATTCCTCTCTCTTCTCTTCAATTCATCTACTGCTCAGGCACCAAAATGATTTTTCTCATAAGACTGTGCCACTCTCCTGATCAATATGCTCTAGTGGTTCACGATCACATCCACAAGCACTTTTACTTGGCATTTTCAATCTGATTCCAGACTATCGTTCCATTCTAATTACATTTTACTCTCCTTCACCCACTTTATTGTCCAGTTAAAAGAATCTTCTTGCTGATCCTCTTACATGCTATTTCATCTCCCATCTCCTTATCTTTTTATTGTCAACCCCTCTAGTCTGAAATATACCTCACTTCTTCCTCACCCTCTCTGGTGTTTCTGTCACTGTATTTTTTATCTCTATTGTTCTAGTTCGCTTAACGATCACTTACTTTCTTCAAAGTTCATATCAAGACCACCTCCTAGATGATTTCTCCCCCAACCCAAAATCAGAAAAACATGGTACATGGAATATAGAGCTGGTCTCGGAGTCAGAAACTCAATTTTTGCTTCTCAATTTAACCTTTAAGTGCATCCAGGCAACCCTTTAAGAAAAGAAATTTCCAGACCAAATTTCTAACTTAAATAGTAGAGTAAGTTTCTCAACCAGAAGTTTAGCTTATGTTCTGATGAAAAAAAAATAAAAATAAGAAATTGTCACAAATTGTATTCATCAAGCTCTTTTTGCATGTCAGGCATTGTTCAAGGCAATGGAATAGAAAAAAGCCAACCATATTCACTACTTTATTTCTCTTTTTTTCTATATTTATTTTTCTCTCCTTTGCCCACACTTTTCAACAAGACATTCAACATGTCTTTCTTTATGAGATATAAGCTTTTGAAGGGCAGACACTATTTTTTTTGACTTGCATTCGTAATCCCTGAAATTAGCAAAGCATCTGAAACAAAGTAAATAATGAATAAATCTTCATTGGCTTAAGTGATCTTGGTCATGCAACATTCTTTCTATAAGAGGAAAATTTTCCTTCCCTTCTTCCATATTCCATTTATTATATTCAACATTTCTATTCTCTTGTGTTTCATGAAAGTCTATTACTACATTGTCTATTTTGTGCATTTTATTTTTGCTATGGAACTTGACCTCAATTTAAATCATTAATTTAAAAGTTACTCATTATTATTATTGCTAAAAATGAATGTATATGTAAACAACCTTTAGATCTTTGAAAAATTCTTTTATCAATTTATCCGTCTGTCTAATTGTGTATGTCCAGTTTTTTATGTGTGTACTTCATTGAAGAAAAATACAAGTAAGGCTACTTATTAACCATGAACCATATTCAAACATTCCAATCCATCCCATCCTTAAAAAAGTCTTTCACAGTTGATCATCCTTATAATATTCTTGTTTTTCATCTCAATTTTTCATCACAACAAAAATAACTACTATAATTGATTTTGTATAAATGGGTCATTTTCCCTTTTCTTTAATCTCTTTGGCATACACTTCATAGTGGCAATGCTGGATTAAAGGATTCTACAGCCCTTGGGAAGTAGTTCCAAATTGTTCTCCAGAATGGTGATGCATCTTCAACAGTGCATTAGCATCCCAATTTTTCCACACTCTCCAACATGTTTTCCCATCATTTTATCTAATTTGATACATGTGGGAAGATGCCTCAGAGATGTTTTGATTTGCACTTCTCTGACTAGTTGTGATTTAGAGAATTTTCTGTGATTTTTTTCTAGCTTTGATTTTTTCTTCTGAAAATGTATTCATAGTTTTTGACATTTATCAACTGAGAAATGGCTCTGATTTTTTATAAATTTAGTTTAGCTCCCTATCTACTTAAGAAATGAAGTCTTTATCATAGAAACTTACTGTAATTTATTTATCCCATTTCCTGTTTTGCTTCTAAAGTTGGTACAATAGTTTTGTTTGTGCTAAAACTTCTTTAATCCCATGCAATCAAAAGTATCCATTTTACTTTCTATGATTCTCTCTGTCTCTTATTTGGTCATAAACTCTTTCCTTATTCATATATCTGACAAGTACATTTCTCCATGCTCCTCTAACTTAATTAAGATATCACCCTTTACATTCAAATTTGTTTAGTCTCTTCCAAACTGCTTTCCCATTTTTTCTAACAATTTTTGTCAAATGGTGACTTCTTAATCAAAAAGTTTCAATATTTGAAATTATCAACTAATAGATTACTATAGTCATTTACCACTGTGTATTATGTCCCTGCTCCATTGATCTACTGATCTTATCTAGCACTAGTTTGTTTTGATGATCACCACTTTGTAATTTAATCTGATACCATTAGGTCATTTCCCTTCATATTTTTTCACTGATTTCCTTGATATTCTTGACCTTTTAATCTTCCAGATGAATTTTTTCATGTAGAATTTCATGTTAGATTTAGAGAGAAACTCAATATTTGTATCATAGAAGGAATGTGATAGGACCCCTTATTTCCTTTTTTCCCTACCATATCAGAAATAACTTTCTTTCATAATTTCATAGAATTTATCAAAAATCCATTTGGTCTAAAGATGGATACATGTAAATATACATTTGTGCACTCACAACTTATACAATGTTTTTCCCCTCAGTTTGAGTTGTCTTCTATTTCTTGTTCTCTCAATAAGGTCATCGCTATAATTTTGCAAATATCAAGTTGTTTAAATCATGTACCCAGTTTTATTGACATATAATTTTGCAAATAGTTTCAATTTTTCTTCATTTGGTTTGAATTCATACCTTTCATTTTATAGAAGTAATTTGGTTTATCTCTTTTTTCTAAGTCAAATTATCTAATTATTTATTATGTTATATTTGCTCCTAATTTTATTGATTGAATCACTGTTCTTTTGTTTTTCTTTGCTTTGATTATAATTTTGTGAATATCTTCTTTTGATTTGAAGACTGATATATTCTATTTTGCTATTTAAATGGTATTATTATTTTTTGGATTTCTAGGATTTTTTATTTTGTTGCCAATTAATTAATCTCTCTCTCATTCTTTTAGGATAAAAATGTTTAGAGATATAAATTTTCTCTTAAGGATTGATTTTACTACATCCCCAACCTTCAGTTATATTGTCTCATTTTTATCATTATAAACAGTAAATTATAAATTGTTTATGTTATTTATTCTTCGATCAATCCATTCTTCAGGATTGCATTTTTTAATCTTCAAACAATTATGTTTCCTAAGTGACTTTGTTTAATTTCATTTAATGAATTGTGGTCCATAAAAATATGTGTTTTTATTTAAGTCTTTCTACTAGTTCCAGTCTTTTAAACTGGAATACTCGTAATTTTTATATTTCACTCGACACCAATTTTTTACCCTGGAAGTATTATACTCTGTTTTGTTTACAGAATTATTCTTGCTTTTAAATCTTTATCTTTTGTCTTATGGAATATCACATGCCAGCAACCTCTTCTATTATACTGCTGGCTGTTAAATCTTGTGTGATCTTGAGAGTGGCTCCTCGGGGTTCTTATTCTTCTCCTGCATGGTTGCAATTTGCTTGTTTATTTTTACCTGACACTGCTGTATCAATGATTTAATGTTCCCTGAAGTTTCATTTGGGGAATCTCTTTTAGGAGGTGATTAATTAATTCTATTTTCACCTTATTTTTTCATTTTCTATGAAATATGCAAATTTTTTAAATAATTTATTGAATTATGATGAATAGATTATTTTCATAGTCATGGCTTTCAAGTTAACCCAATGAACACTTAAAGATACCTCCTTATAAAGAAATGGAGGTATTCCATGTGAACTAGAATGGCCTCCAGGAATTGATTTAGAGTGAAAGAAACAGAACCAGGAGAACATTGTACACAGAGATTGATATACGGTGTCACAATAGAATATAATAGACTTTTCTACCAGCAGCAATGCAATGACCTAGGACAGTGATGGGCAAAAATTTTAAAGAGGGGGCCAAAGGAAAGGAAATGCTCATCTGTCAGTCTGTTTCTAAGGCCACTCTTTCAAAGTTTCATTGTATGGTATCCTAGTCATTGTATTCATCAGATTAGGAATAATGTTGTGCAGCCAGATAGAACATTTCAGGGGGCCACATCTGGCCAGCAGGCTGTAGTTTGCCCATCACTGACCTAGGACAATCCAGAGGAATTTAGGAGAAAGAACACTATCCACATCCAGAGAAAGAACTGAGGAAACAGAAAGGCATTAGAAAAATATATGATCAATCACATAGTAATAGGGATGTGATAAGGTTTTTGATGTTAAAAGATCACACTACTGCAAATATTAATATTATGGAAATAAGTTTTGAACAATGAATGATACATGTAAATACCAGTGAAACTGCTTGTTGGTTTTGGGAGGGGGGAGAAGAAGGAGGACCAATCATGAATCATGTAACCATGGAAACATATTCTAAATTTTAAAAAACTAAATAAATTAAAAATAAAATAAAAAAAAATACCTCCTTGGACTCTTTTCTGGATCAGATGATCTGCTATGAGAAGCTTTATACAGCTTTCTTTTTTTTAGCCTTTTACTATTTTAATAGTTTTTCTTTCATAGAGTCAATAACCTCTGCTTGGTCTATTCTAATTTTCAAAGAGTCTGTTGCCTGAGTAATGTCTTATAGTTCTTATGATAACTTAGCTATACTCTTTCAAATTCTTTTACTACAGTTCTCATTTTTTCCCCAAATTCTTACTTGATTATGTTTATTTCATTTTAAAAATCATTTTTAACTTGGAGTTTGAATGAATATTGAAGCATATCATTCTTTATTTTATTACCTCCAATGTAAGTGATATGTCTGTTCTTTCACAATATGATCAACATGAGTATATGTATTATATGGTAACACAGATAAAACCTATGTAATTTTACCTGCCATATAGGGATGGGGAAGAAAAAGAATGAGGAAGGGAACATGGTTAGAAAAATTTCAGGAAATTATTATTAAAATGTTTTATTTAATAAAAATTAATAAAAATATTATAATGATTTAAATTACTAATTTTAAAATCACCATGTAATCTGGGAAAAATATAAAAAAATCATTCTCTTTTAAAAGATATCCTTTGCTTCATTTCTCCCAGGAATTCTAGTTGAACTTAAGCCCAAACTGTATTTATATTTGGGGCTTTCTTGTAGATAGCCTAAAATGATTTTATTCTGCTGGGTTTGATAAGTGACCTTATCACCATAATAACTTTTTTTTTAAATTATGGAACTATTTATTGAACTCAGAATAGAATGTAATACAAAAAAAGGTAAAACATTCGAAATCATTTTAATGAGAAGGATGAACCTGGTGTGCTGCTCTCAATTTAGTAATCCTCGGCTCTATTTTGATCAGCAGTAATCTTAAATCACCACGATTGACTATTTGCAATTGGTTTCCTTTTTTTTTTTAACATTTATTAATATTCATTTTTAACATGGTTACATGATTCATGCTCCACCTTTCCCCTTCAACCCCCACTCCTGCACCCCACCCCACCCATGGCCGATGCGCATTTCCACTAGTTTTGTCATGTGTCCTTGATCAACACCAATTTCCAAATTGTTGGTAGTTGCATTGGTGTGGTAGTTTTGAGTCCACACCCTCAATCATGTCC
>NC_058131.1:588452881-588453137 GCF_016433145.1 Gracilinanus agilis | reverse complement strand
CCACCCTCACCCTGCTAATTATTCTTCTGATTACTATAATAGTGAATATTATAATAGTGAATAGAGTTCACTACAGAGAATTAAACATAACATTTCTCTACATAGGAATACAGATAATTAGATCTCACTGAGGCCCTTAAAAAGGCAAATTTAAAAATTATAAGTTTTCTTTCTTTTCCCTCTGTATCTTATTTACCTTTTCAGGTTTCTCTCGATTTTTGTGGTTCGATATCAAACTTTCCATTTAGCCCTGGTC
>NC_058131.1:588437912-588452788 GCF_016433145.1 Gracilinanus agilis | reverse complement strand
CTACTCTTCCCTCTCCAGGTTGATTACACTGAGAGTAAGGTTTGATTGTTACCTCTTTATGCTCTCTTCCTCTCCTTCTTATAATAGTATTTGTCCCCTCTCCCTCCCATGCCCTCTTTGTGTGTAATAGAATATTCTATTTTCTTATTCACTCAAATTTCTCTTGGTGTCCCCTGCTATTTACCCCCTCTTTCCCATCCCCCATGCCATCTTAGATTATTTAGTGTTCCACCCTCACCCTGCTAATTATTCTTCTGATTACTATAATAGTGAATATTATAATAGTGAATAGAGTTCACTACAGAGAATTAAACATAACATTTCTCTACATAGGAATACAGATAATTAGAACTCACTGAAGCCCTTAAAAAGGCAAATTTAAAAATTATAAGTTTTCTTTCTTTCCCCTCTGTATCTTAATTACCTTTTCAGGTTTCTCTCGATTTTTGTGGTTGGATATCAAACTTTCCATTTAGCCCTGGTCTTTTCTGTGCAAATACCTGGAATTCTTCAATTTTGTTGAATGCCCATACTTTCCCCTGGAAATATATAGTCAGTTTTGATGGGTAGTTGATCCGTGGTTGCAGGCCCAGCTCTCTTGCCTTTCTGAATATTGTATTCCACGCCTTGCGGTCTTTTAGCGTTGAGGCTGCCAGATCCTGTGTGATCCTGATTGGTGCTCCTTGATATTTGAATTGTTTCTTTCTGGCTTCTTGTAAGATTTTTTCTTTTGCTTGGAAACTCTTGAATTTTGCAATGATATTTCTTGTTGTTTTCCTTTCTTGATCGAATATTGCAGGTGTTCTATGGATCCTTTCAATGTCTATGTTGCCCTCTTGTAGGACTTCAGGGCAATTTTGCTGAATTATTTCTGTTAGTATGGAGTCCAGGTTTCTATTAATTTCTGGTTTTTCTGGAAGACCGATTATTCTCAAATTGTCTCTTCTAGACCGGTTTTCTTGGTCTGTCACTCTCTCATTGAGATATTTCATGTTTCCTTCTATTTTTTCAGTCTTTTGGCTTTGTTTTATTTGTTCTTGTTTTCTTGAGAGATCATTACTTTCTACTTGCTCAATTCTAGCCTTTAGGGATTGATTTTCGGCTATAATCTTTCGGTTTTCGGCCATAATCTTCTGGTTTTCGGCCATAATCTTCTGGTATTCTTTTTCAATCTGGTCATTTCTGGAGTTCAATTTACTCATCAGTTCATTTGGTTTCTGAGCCTCACTTTCCAATTGCATGATTCTACCTTTTAAACAGTTATTTTCTTGCCAGATCTCTTCCATTTTCCTCAAAATCTCAGTTTTGAACTCTTCCATAGCTTGTGAGGAGTTTTCCTTATTTGAGGAGGGTCCGGATGCTTGTTTGTTCTCCTCCTCTGTTTGCTCGGTTGTCTGGATTTTCTCTGTGTAAAAGCTGTTGAGTGTTAAAGACTTCTTTTTCTTGTTGTTATTCTTTCTCTTCTGAACTTCCTGAGACTGAGTAGCCATCATTACCCCAGCAGCTTCTCAGATTTATCCTCGAGCTCAGTGTCTGTCCGTGATCTATTGGCTCCTGAGGTCTGAGTTCTGGTTTTTTCCAAGGTCAAGCCCCCTGGTAGACCCCTTGCTTGATCCTCTGCTGGAGGTTTCTTTACAAGTCTCAGGGTGCTGCTTCCACAGTCGTATACCCGTCCACACTGGTTCCCCACTTAGGCTTTAGTTCCTGGCTGTGTCTGCCTCCACCCACGCCTCTGCAGTGCCTGCGCTCTGCTCAGCCTGCGCTCTGCTCAGTCTGCGTTGCGCGCCCTGCGTCCTGCTCTCGCGCTCAGATTTCGTCTGCGTTTTTTGGCTTAATGGGGTCCTAAGTCTTGCTGCTCTCAGGAACAGGCCCCGGAGCTGCCAATGACTCGATGGGTGCCCCAAACTTGCTCTATTTCTTTTTAGCTGGCTTCGGAGCTACAGGTGTTGTGTGTGGAGGAGGTGGGGGTGGGGTGGTTACTCAGCCCTTGATTTCGTGAGGGCTGTTTCACCCTTTTATAGCATGGAAATGCCTCGATTCCACGTACCTTCCACGCTGTGCCCTGTTGTGGGGGTTCCTCCATTCACCTGGACTTGTTTTTATGTCCCCTTGAGGAGTTTTGTGTGTTTCAGTCAGGAGAGGTTAAGAGCTGCTTCTTACTCTGCTTCCATCTTAACCCGGAACCTCACCATAATAACTTTTTATGGTGAAGTTGTTTTTAATTTGTTCATTCTTCTATATTTTTCTGTCATTAGACTTTGAGATAGCTCCACATTCTGTGTACTTCTGGAGGTGATTTTTGGGTCATGCTTTGTTTTGTACTGTGTTAACCTAGAGTCTAGGTTATCATTTCTACTTTCCCGTATTTTTAAATATTTTGTTTTTCAGGGATATAGGGAAGAGTTTGGACTATAAATCTACAAAGTTTCATTGCTCTTAAAATCATATGAGGGGCAGCTGGGTAGCTCAGTGGAGTGAGAGTCAGACCTAGAGACAGGAGGTCCTAGGTTCAAACCCGGCCTCAGCCACTTCCCAGCTGTGTGACCCTGGGCAAGTCACTTGACCCCCATTGCCCACCCTTACCACTCTTCCACCTATGAGACAATACACCGAAGTTAAGGGTCTAAAAAAAAAAGAATAAAGACTTCTTATAAAAAAAATCATATGAACTAAGGTGAAGCCTGAGTCCTACCTTCATTGTCTGAGCTATTCAGTGTATTTCCTGTCCAATTAATTAAATAATTTCCTTAAATTACATTTATTTAATATATATTTTATTATGCTCTAGTTGCTAAATTTTTGTTAAATATTTCTACTTTTCTTCTTTCTTTGTAAGGTTTTTATGCCACAATAAAAGATAAATTTCTATAAATATGCCATGAACAGATGAGAAATATATGCCCTACTTGTATTCTCATTTTGTAAATCACCAAATAAACAATATAACTCAATTTTATCAAATTCTGCTCATGCCTTTCTTTCATGTTCATCTATTTGTTGGATTTATCTTATTGCAAAAGATGCCTATGGACAACCCTAATCATTAGAGTTTTCATCAACTTCTCCATGGAAATCAATAAAATTCTCTTCTAGATATTTAGATGTATATAATTTCACACTTGGGGGAAAATTGTTTTATTAATTACTTTTCCATTTTACTTTGCAGTATGACATAATTTCCCTATTTGTCTATTTTTATTACTGCCTTTTCTGATACCATGATTGATATACCTGATTTTTTAAGTTCATCTGAGCAATAATAATCTCTAATAGCCACCTTATTTAAATTTCAGGTAGAACTTTATGTTTCAAGTATATTCCTTTTAAAAAAAGTCTTCTGGGATTCAACTATAACTTGCCCATCTGTGAGACAGAGAAGTGAATTCATCATATTCATGTTGATTATTAGAAAGTATTTATTTACCTCTATCCTATCCTCTCATTTTTATTCCATTCATTGTCCCTATTCCTTCTTTATAAAGAATGAAAGAAAATGCCAGCATTAGAGACTTAAAATTAGGTCAGGATTAATATAAATTCAAATGATACAAAATTTAATTCATTGAAAATTAGGAAGTAATACCAGGTTTCATTTAATATAAGTCAAATTCAACTAATGTAATATGAGTGAACCAGGATAGAGTTTTAACTTTGTCACTATATACACTTGCTGTTATCACAGGTAGATTACTATTCTACTATGTACCATATTACCAAAAAGATATATTCCCCTTTTTTTAAATAGTCCAGCTGAAAATTCTGCTAATACAAAATAGGTTTTTTATTATGTTAGAACAAAAATTTGATGCTATTTAATAGCATGAATGTGGTCATTGTAAATTCAAAATAGGACAAGATGTCAGAATGACTGAATATAACTTAATAAATATAAAACAACTAAAATAAAAGCATAAAGTTCTTTCAGTTTTTGTTATTTATAGACAATTATAAGAATAGAAGTGTTACAAAGGTTAAAATTTAGTGTTTTTAGCTATAGAGTGTTATAAAATAAGAGCAAAATGTTGATAAGGGGAGGAACAAATGGTTATAGGAGAAGGAATGAGGGGGTAGTTGAGGTAAGGGAATAAAGCAGGTGGTATATAGGAGGGTAAAGGAATGAATGGGAGTATAGGAAGGGCTGCTTAAGCAGGCTAGTCACTGAGGCTTGAGACAGAGGGTACTGGGAGGAAATAAGCTGGATCCTTCAGGCAGGGAAAGTATCTCTATGATACAGGAGGAATTGGGCCAGTCAGAAATGTTTAGATCTGGCTTGAGCATTTTCTCTTGTTAATTTCTAAGGTCTCTTTGAGGGAAAAGTCAAAGGCTCCTCCCTGCCAGTGAAATTGATGTCTGCAGGAAGTCTCAGCTGGATACTTCCTGCCCAAGATGGATGCCTAGGTTTCTTTCAAGAAATAAAAAGAAAGTAATTTCTTCCCTTTCACCCTTTGCCTTAATATTCAATACAATGATTCACCAGAGGCTTTTGTGTAGGTAACAAAGGCATTTATTGATATTGGAGGTAGGCTAAGGGTAAGAGGGCTTCAGGGTTTGTAGCTGCTGCTAGGGAGAAAGCTGGTGCTGGGGAAAGGGTAATAGGAGAGAGGGTCAGACTGAGAGAGGCCGGCTCTCCCAGTCAGAAAGGTTTCAGTCCCTGAAGCAAAGGTATTATCAGATCACTAAATAAGGTGATGGCTTGATTTAGGATATCCTTCTTGCTTACAGAAACTAAACCCTCAATGTCCAACCACCAAGCCCACCCTTCCTCCCAGGGCCCAATGGGAAATTCAGGGAAATAGTAGGGATGTAAATGGAGAGATCAGGGAGAAGTCCAGAGAAATCAGGCTAAGTCCAAATGTCCCAAAGACCAAAGACACAGGCAAAGGCAGAAGCCAAAAGGCAAAAAGCCTCTCAGTTGGAGCTTCAGGACTATTTATAGCATCAGGCTCCAACTGCTTTCTGTGAACATTCTAAACCTTCTAACTGCCAGGGCTGCTACAGTTGAATTTGCAAAAGCTAAAAGCTCCTGCTACAACCCTGCATTACAAGAGATTATAAATTGCGATCAGAAGTACATTCTTTATAGCAGAGTAATGTTTCAGACAAAAATTTCCAAATTTATTTGATAATGAAAGACAATGTATATGAAGTATATGGTGAAGAAATTTTTACTCCAAATGTTAGTTGACTCATTTGCTATAAAATTCAATTTCAGTCATCTACTATTAAAATGGCCAGAGAGGTGGCCAAAATAAATGAGAATAAGGCCAGCGTAGCTAAATATATTGATGCTTTGAAGAAAATAATCACAGAAGATAAGTACATTAATTTTCATCTGGATGAAACAGTTTTATTCTGAAGAAAGATGATTTCCAGAGCTGATATTTCTTTTCTTTTTCTTTTTTTTTCTTTTTTAGAAAAATTTTCCTATGGTTACACGATTCATGTTCTTGCTCTCCCCCCACCCCTAACCCCATCCCATGTAGCCAATGCACATTTCCACTGGCTTCTTCATGTGTCATTGAAGAAGACCTACTTGTATATTATTGATAATTATTCTTCAGTGGTCATTAGGAGTTTACATCCCAAATTGTGTCTGCATCGATCCATGTGTTCAAGCAGTTGTTTTTCTTCTGTGTTTCAGAGATGATATTTCTAAGAAAGAAAAACATCTGTTTTAATGTATCTAAGGATAAACTAAAACTTTTATTTGGAGATAATATAGATGTAAATTTAAAATTGATTTAAAATGTTTCTTTATTAGTTTTGAAATTGCCATACCTTCAGTAGCCAGGAATACTGATCATTTCAGAAACTTTAGTGATCATATAAGAAAAAATTGTGGGACTAAAGCTGCTTCTGAAAACTAGTTTTCAAGTAATTTTAGCACAGCTATTGAAAAAATAGTGTAAGGACAATCATTTCTCATTTAAAACACTACTGATTTTAGATTCCAAGTCATTCAATTATATTTGATCTATTGTGTGGAAATGTGAACATGTAAATGTTCCAAGATGTTGAAAAATATCTCTGCAACTGACAGTCTATTTGAGTAGATTTAAACATTATTCAGTTACAATTCTAAAATGTTTTAATGGCAATAAATATAATTTCATCATATTAAAACTGTAGGTGTTGACTTTACAATTCTTTTCTTTATATTGACTCCTGTGTTTGTGATTCAAAGTTTCTATTTGCCTTTGATCATTTCATCAGGATTGTTTGGAGGTTCCTCTATTTCACTAAAGATATATTTTACTCCTTTACAGAATTATACTGTTTTACTAGCTTCATTACTTTTGGTTATAAGCTTTTATCTTTTAGTCATATTTGTCCTTTTGTCATATTCCAGATTTACATGTCTTTTACTGTACTGACTGATAAATTTCATGTGTTCCTGACTATAAGGCTTTGAATATTTAAACTCTTTCTTTCCAAATGCTTGAAGTATTAAAATATTTTCTTTTTAATCTAGGGACTATGAATTTTGGCTATGTCATTACTTTAAATTTTGATTTTGAGGTTTCTTTCAGAAGATGACTGGCACATTTTAGTTTCATTTTGTCATCTGCTTCTAAAAGCTTAAGGAAGTTTTCTTTCATAATTTATTTAAAATTGGTATCCAAACCTTCAAAAATATCTAAATTTTAAGATAGCCATGGGATTCTTAGTTTTCTCTCCTTTATCATAATTTACATCTACATATAATATACGCTTCCCCATTTCTTCTATTTTTCCAATCTCTTATTTTTATTATATTTATTTTGTATTTAGTTAGTTCTAATGTTTTTAAACTCTTACCTTCCACCTTAGAATAAATACTATATATTGGTTCCAAGGCAGAAGAGTAGTAAGGGCCAGGCAATGGTGGTTAAGTGATTTGCCTAGGGTCACATGGCTAGATAGTGTCTGAGATCAGATTTGAACCTCGGACCTCCTGTCTCTAAGCCTGGCTCTTAATCCACTGAGCTACCCAGCTGCCTTAGTCAGTTTTCATTTTAAGGATTACTTGCACAAGGTTTAATATGTCCTCTTCAAATAATCTGTTTACTCTTCTAATTATTTCTTTTAGAACTTTCATTTAATTTATAGTATCATTTTAAACTCTCAACTTATTTCTTTCAAGAATTCTGTTAAAACTTATTCCCAAGTTGTATTTTCATTTGAAGATTTGCTTTTTAGATGTTTTCCATTGTTATCTTCTGATTTTATTTCTTCAGTATATCTGTAACCATAATATTCCTCTACCCACTTGTGTCTTCTTTTGTTTACTCATTTACCTTCCTTACTTCCTGATACGGGACTTTGTGTGTCAGAATCAGGGTCAATGAACTTTTGGGGCTTTATTTGTACTATCTCTGATCTTTCCAATACTCCATTTAGGAGAAGGACCTCAGAAACAGATCATAATACTAAGCAGTTCATTTTCAGAACACTTGGCTTTTTGTCTGATATACGACATCATGATTGTTTCTCTGCTATGTAGTAGCAATCTCCAGCTTTTCCAGTTCATCTTTGATCAACCTACTAGAAGGATACTACTTTTCTAACTAGACTCTTTCCCTAGTGTTCTTAGGCTTTTGGTTCACTCTTGTGTAATCTGGGATAGAAAAGTATACTTATTGTTTTATCTTTAGATTTCTTGACAATTTCTTCATCTAATGATCTTTTCCCTCATCTTTGCTGTGATAACTGAATGATAACTTGGTTGTCCTGCTGCCACTAATATCATCATCTTAAGTCACTGTATTCTATAGTTCATAACAGGAGTTCAGTATTTACTCAATAAGTATTAATTGACAGATTTTATTATTGAATTTAACTCCACAAATTTATGAGAACCAAAAATGATGAAGCCTTTTTAAAATCCTTTTTGCTCTTTTCTACTTAATATTTTCCCTTTGCCTTTGATAAGCAAACAACTCCTCCTACCTTTATTAATTTTATTAAAACTTTGCTAAATTATTTGTATTATAAACCTGCAAACCACCCTGGTCTTGTAATATGAAATGGCACCAAAATGAAGTCACTCACAAATAAAACAAAAATCTTCATAGTCTTAACTATTTAGTGAAACAAATTTAAGAACGGGGAAACCTCTCATCAGAAATGGTTCTCTTCTACTCTATGCCAAAGAAGAAACAAGTAGGATTTTAAAGACATATTGGTAACTATTATGACAAAAAAAGCCTTAATAGTAAGTCTCTACTTGTAATAGTTATTTTTGTGATTTTTGATAGCAAAGCAATGGTGATCTTTTAAATGGCATTGGAGGCCACTACATAAAAGAACTAAAGTTAGAAATGTAGACCTTCCTCAATTACCAGTGTCAAAAATAGAACAGAATTTAGGGATTCTGGCTTGAATGAATATAACTATTTTCAAAGCTAAGGAAAAATTCAGAACAGACTAAAAGTTAATCTAAGGATGTTGGAGGTCACTTAGGTAATTTGTGGGCAGGGTCAGAAATGATGTGGTCAGGATAACCACAAATCCAAAGGGAAGAGATAGGAAGGCTTTGAAAATATGGAAGAAGCAAATGCTCCTTTGTCTCATAGCAGGGGAGGGAAAGATAGCACCAGCTGCACACAATTAATTCTGCAGAAAGCCCAAAGGGTTTGAAGACCAGAAAGAGCAAGGAGTAAAAGCTGACCCTAAGGACAAAGCTGATATAAACCAGTGAGACAACAGACTATGTTGTCAATCTGTATATTTCTAGATGCAGAAAAATAGACAGGCCACGCCTAATGTTTAATAAAAGCACATGTTCACTGTTTCTTGAGAATTAAAGTGTGAACTATGACACTGCTCCCTACCAAAATGTAAAAAGCAGAGGTGATCTCTATTTAACATTGAATATTGGACCTCAATCTGTCACTCCAAGGCCACCAAAGTTTATTCTTATCCCAGTTCCTTTTCTTAAAAACTGACTTCATTTTAATAGGACACAGATGCTGGCCAACAGAATGCAATTCCTCCAAAATGGTATGTTCTCTGTGCAGAGCAGCATCCCATTTGTCTGTGTCAAAGGCTGCAACTGTGTAGGTAATTCAGGTAATCATACCCCTGTTTGCCCTATTAATGAAAATAGCCAGGTCCACTTGGAAAGGAGAACACAGAGTAGCTATTAGCCCAGCCTTTGCATTCGAATAAGATTTCCTTTTTTGGCTCTAGAAAAGAACTGAAAAAAAAAACTGGGTGGTTTAATGGCTCTGACTGATTACTAATTTAAACTCAGTGACAACAAATATGCTCTTCTCTTGTGGCCAGGTTACTCGATATCGCTGTTTCTCAGTAGACATATATATTTATATACACACGCATGTACACACATAAATGTTTAGTTGTACGCACAAGCAGACTATGATAGGATAGCTAGGTGGTTGGTCAGGAAGCCCTGTGTATAATAAGTCCTACCTCTGACATATACTTGGCCATATGATCCTGGATAAATCATTTAAACCTTCAGTGGTAATTCTCTAATACTGTAAATTAAAGAGAAGGTATTGAAATGTATTGCTAGAGAAAATGCCTTCATTTAGGAGTTCTTTATAACACTGGAATCCCACCTCAGTCCTTTCTTGTGCATATACAAATATGTACATACATCTGCATATAAATGTATGTAAGTGCAGTTGAAATATATAAGCACACATGTGCAAGCATACATATAGGCATGCATATGTGAATGTTTATGTACAAATATTTGCCACCCCCAGCGTAGTAGTAGTGCTGGGAAAATTTGAAGGCTCATGTTGAGTATACCTATATATTAACGGAGGCTATGTTGAAATGGGCTTAGATGTTAGAGACTCAGAAACCCATCCTAATAGCCCCCAGGCACCAAATACTTGGGTCATTTATGGAATTTCAGTTTTTAAGCTTGGTCAGACCTTGACAAGTAAAGCAATAGAATGATCTAAGTTTTCCCATCCCCCTTCTCTCCATTTTGACACTATTCGTTCTCAAATGGCTCCAACCTGACAGCCATTAGGGAGCCTCTGCTAAACAATTTGGAGGTCATGGTCCTATTTGCTTGTTGACAAGTGTCCACATGATGCAAACCACTAGTGGCACTAATTGGTCCTCTTGATGGCAGCCGGAGTGCAGAGGCTGTGAGTACAAAGGGTCTGGGAAATAGCTTCAACCTCCCAAGTCATGTTGGCAGGAAACTTGCATGGCCTCTACTGTAGCTGTGTCAAGCCCTCAGATAAATAAAGGTGATTGATCTGCATAGGCTGAAGAAATCCCATTAGAGAGAAATTTGCACAACCCCTTGTACCCACACTCTCACAAGTTATAAAATTCAGGAAAAGCTATTTTGGTTTCATGATCCACACAAGCCAGCGACTTCAATGTTTTAACCAATAGCACATCTGACACGAAGTATAGCAGATCCTAAGAAACTAATCTTGAAAATGTGCCTCCAACTTTGCTTTGATTGCTGTTGGTAAACATTGCTCCTACTTCAGCAATTAGCCCAGGCTGGGGTACATTTCTATTCCAGTTTGTTATGATTTTTGATGCATGTAATTCATGCCAGTGAACAGAGCAGTGATAATAATCTTGCAAAACATAACTCCAGTGTCATGGGTGTCCCTTCACCTCCCACCTGTAGATTACTTTGTTGTCATAGAAACCTTAATGTTGCTTCTCAGGGATCTGCTTCTGATGCAGTGCCCAAATTACTGACTCCAACTATCACAATAGAATGAAGGACAGTAGTTATTCGTAGTCCTCTTTATGTTATGTTTCAAACCTGAAACTTCATATACTGGCAAAATGATAAAAAAAAACAGTAAATAGAGCAACAGGCTGGGAATGAAGAGATTGTTTTAGGAAAGAGTTTTGCTTGTTTTTCTGTAAATAATCAATCTTTGGCTTTCTGAGCATGAACAATTTCTTATTAAGAGAAAACAGGTTTATGATGTGCTGGCAAACCACCTCTCTTCTTGTGCCACCTACCTTTGAAATTAATGTCCATTGATAATTGGGGTTTTTTGAGCCATCTTGGAAATACACCCTGTTATCTTTACCTATATTCAGAGAAATAATGATAATAGCTGACATTTACATAATGCTGAAAGATTTCTGTAGTATTTTACATATATTATCTCATTGATCTTCATAACAAATAAGTGCTGTTATTAATCCCATTTTGTAGAAGAGGAAATTGAAGCTGGGACACTGACTTTCACATCTTCAAATAACTAATAATGAACTGAGGGGCAGAATTTGAATTCAGCTTTTCCCAACCACAATTCCATCACTCTAACTATTGTAGCACCTAGTTAAGGAAAATTTTGCTTCTAAGATTTTTATGAGTCTTAAATCTGAATTTTTCTCTCCTTTGTACATTTTAAAGATACATTTCCAATCGACTATCCCTGACAAAAGGTAAAGGAATCCGACTCTACCTTTTCTTGCCTTCAGATTCATCCTGTGTATATTTTCATGGCAAGAAGATAAAATCTCAAAAGTGAAGGGACCTCAAATATCATCTAGTCCAAGCTATTCTTTAATAGGAATTGTTTCTAAAACCTACTTGACAAATGGTCACCAAAAATTTGCTTAAAGCCTTCCAACATGAAGGAACCCACTCCCTCCTAAAATGATGTATTCTGCTTTTAGATTGCTCTAATTACATCAAGACTAATTTAACTTCTTTTTAACCTTCTTTCTTTTATTCCTATTTCTTCATTCTAGAGTCAAACAGAATAAGTGGCATCTTTCTTCCTAATGACAGGTCTTCAAAGTTTTAAAGATAGTGTGAATGCTATAATACTCCCCGCCACTAAATACCCCCTCCCCAAAGATTTCTCTTCCAGAGGCTAAACATCCTCAGTTGCTTCCTCTGATCCTTAGGTAACACTATTTCATTATCTTAGTTCTTTTAGCCTAAACTCCCCAATGCTTATCAATGACCTGCCTACAAAGTATCAGTCAGAGCTAAATAAAATATTTTAGATGTTGCTCAACCAGATAGATTACATCAGGGCTATAATCTCTTCACTCTTGGACATTAATATCTCTTTCATTTAAGCCTAAAATCATATTAGATGTTAGAAATGATGCTTTTTTGAGGGAGGTACTGCAAAACCACCCATGCCAAACTGAGCTTTTGGTGCACTCAAATCCATAGATCTTATCAAACTGCCATTTTGAATCTAGTCCCTTACTTTGAGCTTCCTACCTGCAAATTTAGTAAGTATGCATTTATCAAGCATTTGACAATAGTGTCTATCAGCATAGGAACAGATGAATAGTATTGTATTTCAATATGTGAACAATGAATTAAGTTAGGTGTCATATTATGACTCCAATAAATAGACAAAATGTTACCACTGAGCAATAGAATTCATAATGAATGTATAGAATTTATATTTATAAATGAGCCCATGCCCTTTCAAAGAAATAAAAGGAGGCTATATACTTTGTGTAAATGGATTGTGGTTGCTCACAACATTTTTGGAATTCATCTTTGGAATTGCCTTCAGAATCTTAATTACATCCTTTTAACTATCTCTCCTCCATTGTAGCTTTGAATGGTAGGTTTGCTTTTATGGAATAGTCAGAGCCATATGATAGGGGATCAAGCTAAATGATGGCATTAAAATGAAAATGAAATATCAGGTATGGCTCCAATGTAACAAGTCTGAATTTGGTGTTTTTGACTCATAAATTTGTTTGGAAGGAAAAATTATAAAAGGAAAATTAGGCTCATATATTTTCAACAAGGGCACCATCACTGGATTAATCACTTCAAAAATTGTTTAAAAAATCCACAGACTAGTTTAATTTTATTTCATTTTATATTATCAAATATTATATTTTAATTAATATGGGGGAACTTTCTCATTTGAATGTATAGATGTCCAACCTGTGAATGATCAGATGACATTTACCTAAGTTCAAGAAAACACTCAAAAACTATTCAAAACCAAATAATTATTCAATACTCTTTCAAAAGAGGGCTATTAGTAACATTACTATGACATTTTGTCAGATGAATTAAATAGAGTAAAAATAATCCAACGCTAGCATGTATTTAATACAGCTAGGTATAGTGTTTGGATGATTTTCACAACATGCAGCCCCCCAAAAGGTAGAATTTTGACTGAAACTTGAAGGAATCCAGGAAGTGAGGAGGCAGAGACAAGGAAAGAGCATTTTAGAAGGTATGGAAGATAGAAGGCAAAAGCAATTTAGAGATGGGATGACATGTGAGGAGCAAGAAGGTCAGAATTGCTGAATTATAAATTACATGGAAGTAAGGTGTATGAATACTGGGTAAGTAGGAGAGGGGCAGGTTATAAAGGACTTTAAAAATCTAAACAGAATTTTCTATTATATCTTGGAAGTAATAAGAAGGTAATTGGTTTATTGAATATTAGAGAGTGGAAAGGGAATGACATGGACAGATTACTTTGATAGATGACTGAAAAATGGAGTAGAGAGATAGTTGAGACTAGGAAACTAGCCCAAAAACTTTAGTTCAAGTATGAGGTAATGATGGTCTGCACCAGGCTGGTGATAGTGACAGAGGAAAGAAGGCAGTATAAAGAAAAGATGTTTCAAAGGAAAACAAGGTAATAGACCTACTAACTCAAAGCTTAATGATTTGGAATATCCTACAAAACTTTCGGAAATTACATAGAGACTATATGACAATTAGTAGATAAGCCTGATTGAAATAGTAAAGAAATATGTCTTATGTCAGTTTGTCAAAGTGTGGTCTGAGAATCTTGAAATTTCCTTATGCCTTTTACAGAGAGCTTATTAGATCCAATTCATGCTTATGATCACATGATGACATTTTTATTTTCAATAGAGCAAATACTTATAAATATAATCTACAGAAACAAAAACTATTTGGGGAGTCCCCAACCATTCTAAATGAATTAAATAAGTTCTGAGACAAAAGTTTTGAGAACCACTGTCATAGATACTGAGCACTGTATAAATGAGTGTTCGCTCCAAGTTGAATAACTGTATGAACTGTTTTATAGTAACCAACCAAATGTAGGCTGAAGAATAAAAAGGGGAGAGATGAAGACAAAATTGATCTTACTTCATAACATTATTTTGGAGTAGCCTTGAGTATACTTAAAACATTTCGTGACACTAATATACTCTTATAATACTAATACTAATACACTCATAAAAAGAAAGTAGTATACTATGGTTGAATTCTATTTTATGAAGAATAATTTAAGGGCACTGATGAGTAATTACATAGTTCTCTTTGTTGAGACTTTTGTTATTGAGTGATGCCTCATGTTGCTATGAGCTTTAAAACTTTAAAAAATTTTATTATGTAAGGAGCTACAATTTTGTGAGCAGACATTTAATTATTATAGTCATATGGTAAAGTAGTTCAGGAAGGTATCAGTTCAAATTCTACCTCAGACATTCATTATCTTTTCTCCATGCTTTTGTTTTCTCAATTGGTAAATAAAGTGATTGCACTCTAGGTCCTCTAAGATCCTTTCTAGCTCTAAATCTATGATCTTTGATAACTAGTACTTTGATATTTTTAAGAGTTAGTATTTTTACAAATATTTATTCATTCAACAAGCATTTGCATATATGTCAGTAAAAAGTAATTTAGGGGCTACAAGTGTAATAATAGTAACAATAATTCTCTGGACTCCAATGGGTTATTTTTTTTAACAAACTGCCCCCACCGCTTGTATTGTCTAGTAACATTGTGGCATTTTTGAGTCTTTTGTCTCTGTCATTAACTAAAGCCACCCCCAACTATACTATATTCTTCCTAATTATAGGGGTCCCATTACCACCCCTGTTCCATTTAACCATTTACCTTATATTAGCTTTCTACAAAAGAATATTTACTTCAAGGGTCCAACCAATACAAG
>NC_058131.1:588408832-588437524 GCF_016433145.1 Gracilinanus agilis | reverse complement strand
ATATATATATATACATATATGTATGTATATGCTGTCTTCTTAACAGAATATAAGCTTCTTGAAAGCAGGTTCTTTTTATTTTCTTCTTTATCCAGGGTACCTAGCACATAATAAGTTTGTAATGAATGGCTGTAAAATGTTGAATGTTGAATTAGAGATTAGTATTCTATGCATCTAGAACACACTAAGTATTTTTAGATCAAAGAAAGAATTTTCTGTTTTTTCTAGTTGGAAATTAATTGAGATATACCTATTTTCTTTATATTTTTGGCTATAAAATTATTTGTTTGCTGATAAGTCCCTTAGCTAGTTCCAGATAAAAAGTAGATATCATAGAAAGCACAGATTGAATAAGTTACAGTTGCTGATTTTAAAGGCAGCAAAAGAGAAAAGGGCTCTTTGACTATAATCCTGAACTTACTGAATGACTGAAATGAGAAATGAGACAGTATTTTAAAGTCAAAGACAATAAGGAACCACATTAATATATTTTGAGAAGTATTACTCCATTTCCTCATCTGGATATTCTTTATACAAAAATGAAATCACAAGGTTATTACTGATGTTTTCCATGATTACACATGTAAAATCTATATTAAATTGTTTATCATATTAGGAAGAGAGAATGGGAAGAAATATTAAAATTGTCTTTACTTGTAATTGGGGAGAATAAAATATTATTTTAAAAACCAAGTTAGTACGTAACCCTTCCTCTGTTGCTGTATTAGTAATGTTTTAGTGTTGTCTGAAATTTTTGTCCTCTAGATGTTTTTGTGTATTTTCTAAAAATATTTCTAAAGTCATATTAACACAAATCCCTGCATGTAGCATTCATTAAAAGTAATTTGTTTTTGTTTTTAAACAAAGAATATTCTGAGACTCAGTAGCACCAGTTAATGTTTGATAATGTTTGATAATGCCTGAGTCTTACTCCTTCAGTCCCTCCAAATGTACTACAAGTATTTTAACCAGTGAGGATATTAGAAATCTATTGAATTAAAGCTCAAAGAATCTTCTTGTATTCTTTGAATTATCTATGTTTTCTACTGACTCAACTCACAACCACTCCAAGTCTTTCATCCTGTATAAATCTTGAACCATTTCTGTCCAAAAATGCTCTATAAATAGTCTACTCAATATTCTAGAGTTATAGAATGAGATTATTTGATAACTGGAAGATACTTTACATGACCATGTGTTTTAGTCCATACACAAATTGAATCTCCTCCATAACATAAAGGTTGTTTAAAGCTATCAAAAAAGTTTAAAAGTGATTTCCTTCCATTCCAAAAGCAGCATGTGCATATTTGTGTCTGGGGGGTGAGAGGGAAGAGAAAATAAGGACTTTCTACATTATTTTAAAAATATTAAATCAATTTTTCAAAAGTGATAATCTACTCTGGACTTTAAATATATAGCATACTTTTATTGTCAGTACAGACATTCAAGAATTACATGTATCAGTTGTATTTTTCCATTTAGATTGTGGATGGCCAATAGTAAATCCAAATGTTGTACTTTAGAAATGCCAAGCTATGTTGAAATAAATTTATAATTGCCAACTTAAATGAGATAGGGTGGAAAGAGTTAATAATGTAACCATTAAAGCTATAACTTTGAGATGTGCTTGTACTCTGAAAACCATTTTCTTAATTATTTTAGATTAACACTTGTGTCCATGGGAGGAGGGAGAGAAAAAGGAGATGGAAATGTATAATCTGAAACCTTAGACAAGGGGACTGGCCTGGATTGAGATAACATTAAAGATTTTATTGCTGATACATTATAAATTATTTCTATTATAACGGCCCTGTGGGTATTACATTGTCAGTTCACTTTCACTATTACATCACTTAATGTTATTAACACACTTTGGGGTATAATATTACAGTTTTATCATGAAAACCTTAAACACTTACAACCAAAGTACTGAATCAAGTTATTATCCTCACTGACCAGACCTGTTTTATTGTCATTTTATCAGTCATAAAATCTAAGATTCAATTTGATTTAATAGTTAAGTAAAGCCTTGGTCTACATATGTTTAATCTTCATTGAAATATTAATATAAAGTAATACCAAGATGACTTCATTTTATTAAAGGTGAGGTAACTTAGAAAACCTACATTAAGATCTCTGCACTACTTAAGAAGGTTGACCTAACCTCTTTGCACCCCTGAATCATCAACCTACCAATAATATCCTGATGATTTTTTTGAGACTTCTTAACTCCAAAAGCTCCTTCTGAACATTCCTTCATTTCCTGGAGGATATGCATTAAGACATAAGCAAATTCTGAAGATAAGTTTATCAAGAGATAATGTCTAATTTTCAAATCAAATACAATGAAGATGCACAATTTGGGAGGATCTAGACAATTGACATCTTGTTCTGAAAAAATAAATGGAGAGAGATTTTTCAATCCTTTAACCCAAACTATTCTATCTATAAAAATAGCATGGCCCGTATGTGCAACTTTTGACACTCAGTTAACTTCTCAATGCTCTACTTAAAACTCTAAGACAAAAAACTGCAGGGAAAACGTGCCAATCTAAATTGATAGTCTCCTCATTTAGAAGTTTTCTATATCAGAAAAATAGTTACATTAAATCCTGAGCATATTGAGAGGCATCTAGACATAGTGAATAAAGGAATATTTTTTTGGGGAGTAAGAAAAAATTTTTAATAGCTGAGATTAGTTAGTTGGCCCCAGAAAAGACAATCTAGCTCTCATTATCACTGGCACCACTCTCAGAATTAATGTTATAGGCCAACTATAGACCAGCATTTTTGGAGGAACAATCATCATTAGACTTTCATTACAATAATAAAATCAAGTATCATAGATTCGGAACTGGAAGTTACCTTAGAAACCATCTAATAATAGATGTTGGACTAAAGGCAGATATGCCTCTAAGCTATCCGCAATTCACCTCCAAATGATATTAAAATAATGTCTCAAAAGGAATTCTGGAGAAACCAAACCAACAAAAGGATGAGGTAAAATAATTTTATTGCCCAAAGCAACTTGGAAGATAGGGAGAAATAGTGTATCTCATGGTTCCTTAAATCTTTGGTAGAATTCACTTGTGAATCCATCTGGTACTGGGAATTTTTTCTGAGGGAATTCATTCATGTGTTGTTCAATTTCTTTTTCTGAAGTGGAATTGTTAAATATTCTCTTTCCTCTTCTGTTAATCTGGGCATTTTGTATTTCTTTAAATATTCATCTATTTCACTTACATTATCAGATTTATAGCCATATAATTATGGAAATAACTCCTAATAAATGTTTAATATCTTCTTCTTTGGTGGTAATCTCACCCACTCCTTTACAATGCTGGTAATTTGTGTTTTTTTTTCTTATTCTTTATCAAATTAATCAATGGTTTGCCTCTTTTATTGATTTATTTTTCAATAACAAAGTCCTTTCTTATTTTGGTAGTTCAGTGGTTTCCTTTCTTTCAAATTTATTCATTTCTCCTTTGATTTTCAGGATTTCTAATTTGGTATTTAATTGGGAGTTTTTAATTTGTTCTTTTTCTAGTTTTATTTTATTTGGAAACCATTCAATTCATTGATCTGTTCTTTCTCTGTTTTACTGATATAAGCATTTAGAAATACAAAATGTCCCCTAAGTACTACTTTGCATACAAAAATTTTTGATATATTGTCTTCTTGCTGTCATTTTCTTTAATGAAATTATTAATTGTTTCTATGATTTGTTCTTTGATCCATTCTGTCTTTAATATATGGTCATTTAGTTTCCAATTATTTTTAGACTTTTTCTACAATCCTTTGCTCAGTAAAATTTTTATAGTATTGTGGTCTGAAAAGAATGCATTTAATATTTCTGCTTGGTTATGAGGGTTTTGTGAACTGATATATGGTCAGTTTTTGTGAGGGTGCTTTGTAGTGCTGAGGAAAAAATGTATATTCCTTTTTATTACCATTCAATTTTATTCAGAGGCCTATTAAAGTCTAACTTTTCTAAAATTCTATTTACCTTGTTAGTTTCTTTCTTGTCTATTTTGTGTTTGATTTACATAATTCTAAGAGGGGAATTTTATATCTAAATTCTTACATCAAGTAGATCAAGGAATCTTGGATGAAACTAAAAAATAGAGGGGAAAAGCAAATTTAAAAATCCATAATTAAACAGCAAATTGGAAATCTCAAAAATCAAAGGAGAGAGTAACAAAACTTAAAGTAAAAAATAAACATTGAACTAATAAAATAAACTAGGAGAAGATTTTATGAAAATAATTTTAAAAAGATAAACCATTGATTAATTTGTTTTTAAAAAAGAAAGAAATCAAATTACTAGTATTAAAAATAAAAATGGTGAATTTACTACAAAGGAGATGAAAATAAAGCAATTATTAGAAGCCATTTTCCCACTTATATGTCAATAAATGTAACAATCTAAGTGAAATATGTGAATACTTACAAAATTTTCAATTGTCCAGATGAACAGAAGAGGAAATAGAATACTTAAATAACTCTGTCTCAGAAAAAAAAATTGAACAAACCATCAATGATCTCCCTGAGAAAATATACCATGGACAAGATTGTTTCACACTTTAATTCTACCAAACATTTAATTTCAGTACTGTGTAAACTATTTGGAAAAATAGGCAAAGAAGAAATCCTACTAAATTACTTTTATGACAGCAGTAATAGTACTGATAACTAGCCAGAAAGAACAAAAACAGAGAGAGAAAACTATAGACCAATTTTCCTAATGATTATTGACACAAAATTTTTAACAAAATACTAGCAAAGAAATTATAGAAATAGATGATACATTATGACCAGATGAGATTTTGCTTCAGGAATGCAGGGTTGCTGGGGTCTGATTGCAGACTGAATTATACTTTTAATTTTTGCATTCTTTCTTTTCCCTTTTTGGGGTGGGGATCTTGTGTCTTCTTTCACAATATGACTAATATAGAAATATATCTTGCATGTTTACCCATGTATCACCTATAAGAAATTCTTCATCTTCTCTATGAGGAATATGGAAGGGAGGGAGAGAATTTATTTATTTTATTTATTTTTTTTAAACCCTTACCTTCTGCCTTGGAGCCAATACGTAAAGGCAGAAGAGTGGTAAGGGTAGACAATGGGGGTCAAGTGACTTGCCCAGGGTCACACAGCTAGGAAGTGTCTGAGGTCAAATTTGAACTTAGGACCTCCCATCTCTAGGCCTGGCTCTCAATCCACTGAGCTATCCAGCTGCCCCCAGGAGAGAATTTTGAAGTCAAACTTTTTTAAAAAGCCAAAAAAATTGCATGTGATTGAAAAAAGTCTTTTTAAAAACAAAATTAAAAAGCCATCCAATATAAGCCCTTCATTTTTTGGACTAGGAAAACAAAGCCTATGAAATTTTAATGGCCCAGAGTCACATAGAGAATCCATTGTAAAGCCAGGAGCAATATGCAGATTTTTGATTGCTGGTTCAGTCTTCTTTCCACACAGTTCAGTGCTTTAAGAAAATTGATATACCAGTATATGTAAGAATAACTGACATTCTGATAGCAATTTAAAGTTTGCTAAATGTCTAACATATATATCACATGATTTAAGGCTCACTATAACTCTTTGAGTTAGGTACTATAGATCTTGTTACTATCTGCGTTTTTACACATGATGCAATATAAGCACAGCTCATTTAAGTGGATTGTCTTTAGTTTATAAGTAGCAGAGGCAAGATTGGAGCCCTTTTTTTCTATATTAAAACCATTATGCTATCTCTCCAAGGATACATTGAGTAGTTTCAAAGGGAAAGAGACCAGAGAAAAGGATTTTGCAATATTGCGGCTAGGAGAAAATGAATGTCCAAATATGGGTGTTGAACAAGGAAATGAAAGAGGATATAAAGAACCATTTGCAAAGGCAGTCAATGCACACTTGTTGAATGAATGAATGCTATATTAAATGCCACCTTTCTAAAAGCCCTGGTACTTTTAACTATGACAGTCAAAATGATTACTTGTCATTGCAAAAGCAACATATTATCAGGGAGTCATCTCGTTACAACCCAGTAATATAGATGGATGTCACTCTTCTAATCCATACAACATTTAGCATTTTTGCTCATGGGTGGAAAATACTGCTCATGTCAGTGTTATGAATCAGAAACTAATTGACTCTGAACTAAAACCCAAACACTGCATCTTTTTAAAGCTTTCAGCACAAAATCATCAGGAAATAATTCCTTTTTAAGAACAACATAGTATCACATTCAAAAAAAGAATCATAAATGGATTGAAAGGAAGTCAAAAAGCTAATGAACCAACTTAGCAAATATTAAATAATGGCAATGCCATGATTATTTGAATGACATAAGTGGTAAAATCCTGAAATCCCAACTGTGTTGTGTCATTGTTTTTCAGGAAACCTCATGCCATAGGAGAAATTCACATGAGCCCTATGTATCAAAGACATTTGTTAACACTAAATCTTAAAGAAAAAGTTTGATGTTGTTTTATCTAACAGCAGTCATCTAAGAACCTAGATTATGAAGTAAAAAAAAAACAGTAATATGTGTGAATCAGAAAATTCATTGAAACTGGCTGAAACCATGATGCTACTACTCATAGAGTTCAGTTTCTTCAGTGGGTTAAAATTTGTGTCAAAATTAATATCTTGAAAAGTGAAGAAAGAAGTGTGGTAAGGTGGAAAAAGGAGTCAGGTCACTTGGCCTATGTTCAAAGTTTGGATCCTTTACTAACTAGTTGTGTGTCCTTAGGCAAGTCACTGAAATTTTCTGCACTTAATTTTACTTATTTGTAAAAAAAGAACAACAACAAAAGTTTGACCAAATTACACTAAATCTATAATCTTAAGTGATCTTTAGAATTTGTTAGATCAGGAAAATCCTGACTGTCTAATCTAATCCTTTCACTTTGCAATTGAGGAAGATTCAACTCAGAGAGGTAAAGGAATTTTTTCAAAGCCACCCCAGTGGGTGGAGAAGTCATGCAGGGAACCCATGTCTTCTCATCCCTAGTCCAGGATTCTATTCATTTCACTGAACTGTGTATGTAAGAAGAAATAAATGATAATTTTTTTTGTCATTTTCTTCTATCATTTACATTTCAAGAACAGTTATCTTTCATAGAAGTAGCTATATTTTTCAAAGAGAATTCAAAATCATAGAATCTCATGAGATAGTAAATCATATAACAAACAATAATTCTTCCACTAACATATCTGAAAAGTAATTATCCATCCTTTACTTAAAGATCTCCAATGGTCAGGAATCCCTTACATCTTGAGACTACCTATTTTATTGTTGGATAACTCTGCTTCTTAGGAATATTGTTTTCTTCAATTGTGTTTAAATCTTTTCAATGTTCACTCATTAGCTTCAATTCTATTTCCAGGAGACAAGAAAAAATCTAGTCTGTATTCCATATAACAAACTATCATATATCTAAAGATAATTTTCATGTGTCTCCCACCCATGTCTTCTCTTCTACAAGCTAAATATTCACAATTCCTTTCATTCCTGTTTGTATAGCATTAATGTGAGATCCTTAACCATTCTGGTTGCCCTCCTTTATATTCATTTTAGCTTTCAACTTTCTAAAATGTGGTGGTAAATCTTTTAGAATAGGGTTCATAATAGCAAGTTACTTTAATCAAATTAATGAATTACTAGTAGCACAATACTGGGCTTCTTTCAGGGAAAAATTTATGGTATTTATTAAATAAATATAATAAATTAAATAAAAATAATGTGATATTCAAATAGGATGTAAACTAGTTTAAGGAATGGTCCCTGGAGCAGAAAACCTACCCTCAATTTTCACATCTACTTCTGAATACATGTGTGACATTAGCCAAGTCACTTTGCAATTTGAATCTCAGTGATCTTATTGATAAAATGAAAGTTTTGGTTTAGTTGGCTTCTGTTATGATGGTAATTAGATGAAAGGTGTTTGGGATAAGGGAATTGAAAGGAGGATGATTGGAGACTTGGTAAGTGGGTAATCTCAGTTACAGGTAGGCTGGGATTAAAGGAGATTCAAGGTATAATAGGACTGAAGTCAGGAGTATAACACAGAAGGGAAACAGAGATCTTTGGGAGAAGAGAAGTTAAACTAAACAGATTAACACTGCAGGCTTACAGACTGGGACTTACAAACACAAGCTGACAGTAATAGACTAGACTGAAATTAACAAACAGGCTTTAGTTAATTTCACAGAAAGGGACCTATTTTGAAGTAACACCTTCCTTGAAGATGGATGCCCAGCTACCCTCTGAGCCCAGAGTATGTTGTCTCTTTCCCTCTTCTCCCCTCTTGATAACTAACAGACAAATTACACTAAATAGAACTATTGAAACACAAAGGGTTTAATTGTTTGAAGAATGTTTGTTAGGAAGGGTGGGTTAAAGGAAAGCCCTATCAGTTATCTCAGGAACCTCAGGTGGGGGAAGGGAAGTAAAGATGGAGTCTGAGTAAGGACTTGCCTTACTCAGTTTTACAAAATGCTATCTAAAGGGAATAAAGGTGATTTGATTAAATTATAAATAATGCTGTCAATTAGATAACTCTCCACAGATTTAACTCCTCTCTAATTTCTCTCCTTATAAACTCCACAGCCACTAAGGTAAGGGAGGGAAGGCAGGGTGGTATTAGGAAAGGAAGATATAAAGGGTCTATCTAAAATAATAATTTCTTAAGTAAATATATCAATGCTAGGCTAAATTTCAATATTGAAGCTAAATAGTCTAAGAGCTCGCTCATTGACTTCCTCCCTCCAAGGAAGATCCAGTCAACTGCCTCTCTCAAGATTCTAAAACCTCTAACAGCTTTTTGGAACTCAGCCAAAGCTAGAAAAAACTATATCCCCCAATTCTGTATACTACACTTCACAGGTTCTATCAAACTCTAACTTAATGATCCTATTAATTATCATTCCCTCAATCCAAATTGTTATTTTTTTTTAAACCCTTGTACTTCGGTGTATTGTCTCATAGGTGGAAGAGTGGTAAGGGTGGGCAATGGGGGTCAAGTGACTTGCCCAGGGTCACACAGCTGGGAAGTGGCTGAGGCCGGGTTTGAACCTAGGACCTCCTGTCTCTAGGCCTGACTCTCACTCCACTGAGCTACCCAGCTGCCCCCAAATCCAAATTGTTATTTACTGGCTCTGCATTTGGCACTGTTTTAATGTTGCAGGGCATTTTTGCCTTTTGTATGGTGGCATGGAATCCCAGTTTTCTGGTTATTAAAGATCCTTTCATCCTTCTAGGTAGAAGTGAAATTCTTTTGCTTTTTGAATTTCAGAATTTTAAAGAAGATATGAAGTGAAATGAACATTTAGAAACTGATGTAATAAATCACACTGAGTCATTCCCTAATTGATAAATGGGCAAAAATATCAATAGATAATTTTTGGATGAAGAAATCAAAGTCATATATAGGCATATCAAAAATTCTCCAAATCACTACTGATCAGAGAAATGCGCATTAAAATAATTCTGAGATTTTATTTCACAACCATTAGATTAGCTAAAATGATAAAAGGGCAAAATAATGGAGAGGACATGGAAAAGGGGGACACTAATACCCTCTTGGTGAAAATGTGAACGGATCAAATAATTTTCTAGAGCATTTTGGAATTATGCTGAGAGTGTTATATAATTGTGCATACCCTTAGACTCAACAATACCATTGCTGAGTTTATCTCACAAGGAGATCAGGGGAAAAGGACTCATCTTTTCCAAGATACTTATAGCATCTCTCACTATCGTATCAAAGAACTGGAAACTGAGATGTCCTTCAACTGGCGACTAGGGAGGGACAAACTGTGGTATATGATTGTGATGTAATATTACTGTGCTGTAGGCAATAATGAACAAGTTAATTTAAAAAAAAATACTTGGAAAGATCTACACAAATGTTGACGTATGAAATGAATATATCCAAAAGGACATTATACACAGATATAAGATTAATATTTGAAGAATAATTTGTGAATGTCCAACTAAAGAAAATGAACTGAAAAATAGAAACACAAAATATACTATATATATACATATAAAATATCTCTTTGTTGGATTATACCTTCTTATGGTGCAGGGAGAGAAGAAGGGGCTGAGATATTTGGAAATACATTCTCTTAAATTAATTTTTTAAATAGAAAAAAGAAAAGTTAAAGAAAAAGTTAATAAACATACTCAGATAAACATGACATTGGTTTTCATTATAACCATAGACCAGATTTAAAAGTAGGTGCTTTTCAAGACATGAAATATCTATCTAACATAATATAAAGCAGTTTAATTTTATAGAAATAATTGCTATATATTATTGTACCCAGATAGCTTTATCTTTCTTGGACCCTGGACTCCACACAACTTCTTGATTCACATCTCCCTATTTTGTCTCTACTTGAGTCATCACTTTCCTTTATTTCCCATGAGCCCTTGTGTTCTCCCCAGCTAACAGGTCACTTCTTGTTTTGTCTTTGTAGGACCCAGGCCTCCAAGCCACTTCCAAGTTTGTTGTATCTATAATTCTTCCTCTTCCAATACCCTCTAGTTCTCCTTTAGATGAGATTTAGTTCCCTAGTGCTTAGCCCAGGGTCTGGAATATAGTAAGTGATTAATAAAAGTTTTATCAATCAAAACAATTCCTTAACTCCAATGCCTTCTGTTTTCAGTTTAAGCCTCAACCATGTGAGTGATCATACTTTATACAATATCCCACTCCCCAGCAAAATTTGTCTAGTGTGAGAAATCCTAGTTATATCTTTGAAAGCACTTAACAAAGTCATTCAGAATGACCATTAATTTTCATAGTTCTATATTTCTTATGTCTTGGATTTCCCTTTTTAGTCATCTTTTTGTTCATTGTGTCAAAAATACTAATCTATAGAGATTTCATAAAGAAAAATTCTTAATCCCAATCTGTTACTATATGACTAGTACATTATGTCAAGTAATTTCTGAATCACAAAACATGTTATTTGTGTATTTTAGAAAAACATGTTTTTTCTCAAAATTTGTGTTTTTCAAATTGGCTCCAAATATGCAAAGTTATTGTAAATAGTTTCATTAAACAAGAAGAATGAACAAAAGAATTGTAACATTCAGGAAAAGGGAATTATCCATCTTATGTCCATATGCTTTCTGAGAATTGCTAATTAAATATTTTTGTTCCCCAGGCTGCCAAAACTTAAGAGGGAAAAACAAAACCAACAGGTCAAATCCTGAACACTTTTAAAGGAGCGAGGACATATCTCCCCATGATAACTGAAGGCTTGGGTGACTAGGCAGCAGCTTTCATAGACTCTGTGCCAGAAACCCCTAGTAGTAGAGATAGTAATATTTTATAGTAATATTTTCTAATCAAGCAGCAAAGTGGTTTTGCTTCCTTAAGAAGACTTAATTATCCCATTTTAACAAATAAGGAATCTGAGGCAAATAGGGGTTAAATAACTTACTCAGGATCCCACTGCTAATAAGTACTGGAAGCTAAATTTGAACTTGGGTTTTCCTAACTCCAGGCCTAGCACTGTGCCAGTGATCTAAGCAATTAATAAGGGTTCTTAATATAGGGTCTGTAAACTTTCTTGTTTAATTTTTAAACTGTATTTTGTGTTAGTTAAAATCACCTGGGGTTCTATTTGGAAGGATTGAACCTCAATATAGTGTTTGACAAACTTCTGTGGACCTGTGGGGGTCCTTAAAACTACATTTCCCGTGGTCCAACGGGTTTCATGGGTTTCCTGTTTTGGATGACATATTAAAGGTGAGGGACTGTTTTAAGTAGGGGGTAGTGACTTGGAACTTCCTCTTTAGATACCTGAGCTCAAGGGGAGAGGAAGGTAAATGGCTGAGGTGAGGTTGGAATAGGTTTCTTAGAGGCGCGTGGTCAGTTTATCTCTATCAGCATGGCTTTTATTAAAATACTATTCTCCTTTTTGATCTCGGCCCTCATCATTTTTAATCATAACAATTTCAATATAATTGATTGGCTTTATAATACTATGTATTTGATTTTACAAATTAATGCCTATCATTCTAAAGCATCTATAGGTTTCTCCACACTGCCAAAAGGGTTCATGACACCATATAAGATTAAGAACCCCTGCTCTAAGACTAAGAGAAGTTGCTGTCCTACATTGGTAGAGGAGTTCCCTGTCCTGAGTGTTCTGTATGTCAATAAAATCACATGACTAGGTCCTATAGTACTCTGTATTATGCTCTTTGTTATGCATATAAAATAGATTTAAAACACAATCCCAGTGAATCCTATTAAAAAATAGTTCAACCTAACTGGCAAGACAAAATAAAAAATGTTAAAGTACTTAATTATTTCTCTCAAAAATGCCTTTGCCCTGATGCTTATTTATAAATTTTGTAACCCCAAATCCTGCTATAATTTCTATCTTCATTTCAGTTAGAATATTTTCAAAAAATGAAAGGTAACATGGCAGAGTGGAAAGATCCTTAGAGTCAGAAACATGTAGGTTCAAATGCTACCTCTGACACTTACTGACCACTTACTTAAATTTCACTGTTCCTGAGAAACTTTCCAAGATAATAAATCACAATGGCAGATTTAATTGAGAAACTAAAACCATAGGCTCAAATTCTCCTTCCTCTCCCCCCCAAAAAAATAAGAACAAAAGTCCCAAAACATTGACAAATGCCTTTAAGACAGAACAGAAGTTAAAGGAATTCAAAGTAGGCAAAATGCAAGTTTAATCAGAGATATTGTGCAAAGGCTTGGTCATTATGTTGTAGGGAGGAGTATAAATGGCAGAATACCAATTTGCATTCATAGACCGAATATTTGTATTCCTGAATGTGATGCCTCCAGGTAAGAGGATCATGGATGTAGAGTCTGTAAAGATCATAGAGATCATCTAGTACACCTTCCTTATGAGATAAGCAAACAAATGTCCAGAAAGGATATTTGATTTGCTGAAGGGTTAAAGTAGTAAGTGGTAGAATCTGAATTTGTACCCAAGTCTAATGCCTTTCGATTGCTTTCTGGTCTTCTGCCTTCTGGATTATGGGCAAGTACTATGATAATAAAAGTCCTACATTTGCTTTAGTTGAACTCATAAGCAAAATTTTCAGAAACAGTGGTATGGTCTTGTGATAACTGCAAAATAATTGCATCTCTACCCACCTGCAGTAAATTTGCTAATCAAATAGTATTTACATTCAGAGATGTAACTGTTAGAGATTGTCACTTTCTCTAGCACATACTGGATCTGGAGTCAGAGACCTTATATTTAAATTTAAATGTCACCTCTATTTTCATTTTTTTCTTTACCCAAAAAAAAAACTGGGCCTCAGTTTTCTCATTTGTAAAATGAGAGGTTGGTTAGATGGTGTCCAAGGTCCCTTCCAAAATTAGTTTTGTGATTCTGTGATCTATGATCCCAATTTTCCTTAACTTTCAGCATCTTTGGTTTCTAAAGAAAAGGTCTAGAAATGGAGATAACAAGGTTTTAAAATTTTTTCTTTTGTTTTTTTTTCCCACAGGTCTTTGCCTATAATATAAAAAAGAAAACTACATTGGAAATACAGGAGCATCTCCATATCCATTTTTGTATTGAATGTGTAATGTCATTAGAATAGAGTTCCCAATGCAAGTACTCATTTTACCAATGCAGATGAATACCTGCACTGCAATTTAAAGGCTTAGAAATGCCTGTGGTTCTAAAGGTTAACTGACTTGCCCAGAGTCATATAGCCAATAGAGTCAGAGGGAGTATTTAAACCCAGGTTTTTCCCCCTCTGAGACCAACTTTCTATCACTAGGTCATGCTGCCTCTCATAGCAGTACGTAATCAGTCCAAAGGCAGCTGGACAGAGCCAGACACAATTGCTGCCAATAACTTAAATTCAATAAATCATAATGGCATAATTTGAACAACTTCAGAGAATTGAGGGCAGAAGGGGACCATTATCTGAAAACTATTCAACTGAAGTAAACAAACTAAGACAATAGTGAGGACCCGTTCATAAACAGCTCTTTCTCTATTCCCTTTCTCAGCTTTCTGAAGGCTGTGATTGCTGAGTTGGAACTCTGGCTCTATAGAGGACCTGTCATCTAATGTGTCAGAATTTCCTATCCTATTTGGGTAAGGAAGGAGCACGGTTAGGATATAACTATTATTTAAAACAACAGCAACAGTAATACTACTACCCCAACAATTTCAGGGGGAGAAGTTCCATAATACAAATATTTTGTGTTTCTCTTATTGTGATGCATTATTTAAGAGACTTCATTTCTAACTAACCAGTTTTATACTTGGTGTTAGTCTTTACATATGATCTCTCAGTCTAATTTCAAGGAATACGTATGTCTTTGAATTCTTTTGTGATTTTGAATACTACCTAGAATCCTATTTACTCTGTGATCTTCTTCTCCCTAAAGTTTCATTCTCTTCCTTGTCTATGTATCTATTAAACCATCTATCTAATATTCAATTATTTATTTAGGTATTTGAATATTCATTCATGAATTCATTTATTTTTGTTTGTTTAATTGCTTATTTATTTGTGTATGGATAAGTATGTGACTTCACCAGTATAGAGAACTTCCTGCATGGAAACTCCCTCTAAGGATATAGATCAACTTCTCCCCAATAATTAATAGCTTTAGAGAATTGCCTAGGGCACTCAGAGGTTAAGTTACTTGCCTATGGTGACAAAGCTAGTGTATGTCTGAGGCAGTATTTAAACAAGTTCTTTCTATGTCTTGAGGCTGGCCCTCTATTGACTACCTTTTTCATTCTCTTCCTTTGGTCCTGACAATTGCCCTTAATCAATCTCTAGGGGAAAGGAATCTGACATTAGCATAAGGAAGATCTATTTTGTCTCTGTGTTCCTAGGGAAAAAAGGATTCCATGGTGAGAGGTGGATGGTAGGGCAGGTTGTACTACATTAGTATATCTTTGAGTAACAAAATCAAAGTAAGTAACTTCTAATGCCCCTTCCAAATCTGAGGTTTTATGATTAAAAGTGAAATTAATAAAATCAGTTTATTGAACAATAGCACATTTTTAAAAAAAACTGCAACGTACGTCTAAAAACACTCTACTAGTTTCCTATTTACTTATGTACAGCCTATCATAAAAAATGTAGATGACCTGGAGTTACGAAGAGCTGAGTTCAAGTTGTTCTGCTTTTTATACTTACTTGTGTGTTAAGTATAGTTAAAGCACTCAGCTTCTCTGAAGCTCAGGCCAATCTTTTTTTCTTCATTCAATACAAATTAAATATTTTTTATTCAAATTGTTCAAATAAAATTAAAAATGCTAAAAATATTGATACACACATCAATTAACCAGGGGTATGTGTTTGTGTGTGTGTGCACACACATGTATATGGAGATTTATGTGTGTTTGGCTTACATCTGTGATTTCATAAGAATAAAGAGCTCCTCAAAAGGAGCAGAACCAGGAGAAAATTGTATACAGAGACTGATATATTATGGCACAATTGAATGTAATATACTTTTCTACTAAAAGCAATGCAATGACCCAAGACAATCCAGAGGAACTTAGGAGTAAGAACACTATGTACATACATAGAAAGAACTATGGAAACAGAAATGCAGAAGAAAAACATATGATTGGTCACGTAGTTTTATAGGGATATGATTAGGGTTTTGATGTTAAAAAGATTACTTTACTGCAAACATGAATAATATGGGAAAAGGTTTTGAACAATGATGCATGTATAAGCCAGTGGAATTGCTTGTGAGCTTTGAGGGGGAAGAAAAAAGGGAAGGAGATCATGAATCATGTGACCATGGAAAAATAATCTAAATAAAAAAGATATTTTAAGAAACTAAAGAAAAAAAAGAATAAAGAGCTCCTAGTGATATAAAAAAAAAGGTTTCAACTAATGAAGATCAGTAACTTAAGCAATTTATACGGTTAGAGAAAGTACCTAGTACTAGAATTATGGAAAGTTAATATTAAATTGTATTCCTTTGGCCCTGCAAAACCCTTTTAATTTTAAAGTTTAAAAAGAGAGATTAGTGACAAACATCACCTTTCTAATCACTTTAGGGGTTCTTCTGCCTTATCTCATATTACTACTCTTCTTAAATTAATGTTATAACTGAACATCTCTAATATTATTCCCTAAATATGACAAGAGCACTTTGAACTTATGCTTTTGCTTATAGTGTTCCCTACTACTAGAATATCATTCTCTTTTCCCTCTACCTACTAAATTTCTAGACAACTTTTAGATCCCAATCCAAATACCACTTTTTTTTTCCAAGAAATTGCCTGATTCTTCTAGGCAGTAATGACTTTGGTCCTTGAACATCCCTTAATTATTCGTAGTTACTTGAATTCTGTCATAGTACTATGCAAACAGAAGGTTCTTCATCAAAATTTGTTAAATAATTGGATGAATGAATGTGAAAGCCTCTTAATAAAATACATGTGTTCCAGTATTAGTCATATCAAGTAAAGACAGAATTAAAGAATGGGAAATTAGCCTACTATGTAAAATATGAGATTTTTCATTTTTAAAAAGGCATTGTTTAACAGTGGGGAAGTCAACCTTATCCCAGAAAAAGTGGGAAAATTTTCACCTAAGTATCATGAAATGGAAGGTTTCTTAGTGTTTCTTCAGTTTCTAGTCTCTTTTTTAAATTTTCCTATATGTATAATCAGGAAAGTTCTGACTACATTTTAATATTTTTATAATTTTAAATTAACCAATTTATGTATACTTTGTGTTATAAATGTATTATTTTCTTGAATCTGTGCAGAGGATATATACTAGTTGCAAATAAATATATGGATGGCTCTAATATGACCCATGAGGGAGTAGCTGATAGGTAGATATATTTTAATTATTTAGCAGAAAAGTGCTATATTAAGCGAAATAAATAATACAGAGGTGTTTATGACACTGAATAAAAATGTAATTTTTATTCTTAAAATATAACATGTATGATTCACTCAGCAATGAGTTTAAAATATCTTCACAGAAGTTATTAAATCAATTGGAAAGTTTCAAAATGTCGAAAAAGAAGTAAACATGAGGAAAATTATGGGTATTAAAGGAGTACAGGTATTTACTCAGAAAAATTAAATTTCTTTTTAATCATATTGATTATATTATTTCACTAGAGTAGCATTTCTCAATAGAGGTGCATAACAGCACCATAACAAAACTAAGGAATTGTAGAGGATTAGAAGTTAAAAGAGAGAATAATCGGAAGTACAAAAGCACACTGAGGGGAACTTCCCTTTGAATGCATGAAAAAAAAATTGAATACCAATTGATTACATTGGAATTTCTATTAGAATTCAATAAGGTCTACCTCTGCTGCCCAATTGTGTTGGTGAAGTGACAGTAGGTTGTTGAAAGTTTTGGCATTCTAATAAAACACATTTGAGGTTGGTCAAATGATGATAGTGAGATAATATTGAAGCAAAAAGTTTGAAAGAAAAGGCTAATATAGAATGGAATTGATTTAGTAAAAGATTGAGATTAGGGATGGGGGAGATAATACAGGTGATGGCCTCAGAAAAGACTGAGGGAGTAAGAGAATGGATATCATACTGAGGATAAAGAATAATTTAGGAGAAATAACAATGATAGGCTACCAAAGAAGGATCTGATGGAGTCTGAATGAAGATTGAAGCACACCATTCTTCATGTTATTTCCTTCCCCAATTTTTCTCTTGTATAAGCAATATTTGTCTTTCACAACATGAAGAACATGGAAATATGTAAGGCATGACAACACATGTAAAATCTATATCACATTACTTGTGTTGGGGAGGGAGGAAGGACAGAATCAAGAGAGAGAATATGGATCACAGAAAGTCATAAAATAGCTATTAAGATTATATCGCTACATTAAAAATTAAATAGAATTTTAAAAAAGTTTGAAGTTAAAAAAAGAAAAGAAAAGGGAGCTAGTTGATATGAGCCACCAGCATCTGTTTAGAAGATAAACGCATATTTAAAATATGAAGACAATTGTAGCTTATAGGTCAACATCTTTTGGATACAGGCATAAGGAAATCTATGAAGAATTTTATAAGATCATGAAAATACATATCGTAATTCTCATTGATTCCCAGCATAATGGTAGTGTAGAAGAGATCCCTAAATAGTATTTAAAGGTGCACACATGTGCACACACACAAAATTCAAATCAGAAATGAATCAACTCAAAGACTATATAGAGCTTCACATTTATATTTCATAAATAAGATTTTCAAGAAGAGAACAAGATAGACTTAACATAGTAAGTATAAAAATATCACCCACACACTCCCATGGGGAAAAATGAAATTCTTTTCATTTGAATAGATAGAAAATGATTGGTAACCAAACTGGTACTCTTTTTGTTTTCAAATTAGTTTCTATATACTAAGACCACAGACTTAGTAAAGAATATATATTGATAAAAACTTTAGTCTTAGTAAAACAAAATTCAATTTCAGTACCAAATAAGAACCTGGTTAACTAATTGATTTGTTCCATTGGTATCTATGTAATGATACAGGATATTAGGGAAGGCCCCACCAATAAAAATGAGTATACTACCTATAAATATTTAATGGAGTACACAGACACTAGTCACACAAGATGAGAAAGTATGGATGGATTACAATTCATGTATTTGTATAGTGTAACTAGATTGGTGGAATCACAGCTCTACCAAATATCAAAGAATCAAAAGAAAAGAGAATCACACCAATGATGGTGATAAAATATGTGGTTAAGATCAGGAGAATGAGTTTAGTAGTAAGATGATTAAGGATGGCAGATGTGCTACAGGCATTGTACCTGTGGGGCTTGCTGCTTCTTTTCCTCCCGTTGTGTCATTCTTATAGTATAAATTATGTCTATGGTCACCTGCCATGACCCAGGGTCATAGTGATTATATAGTATGTGCCTTAAAATTGAGGAAATAAGTTTTATAGCAAGTTATATTAAAGATCCAACTTTGGCACTGATAATCTAAATTGTATTACCTGATTTTTCATGCCTTAAGAAGTGTCCCCAGTGGTAGACATCAGAAAAAAAATATATGATTTAAGGACTCTCAATGAAATATATGAGGAAAATATCAATTAAACTGTACCCTTTTTCTATCATTATCTTATAATCTCTATAGATCCCTCTCTAGTGTGATAATTTCCTTTAATAAAATGATATTTATGGGGAATAATTAAGTTGGATTTTTCCTCATTGTTGAAATATCAATCCTTTTATTAATTCTGATATTTGTTTATAAGCAAAAATCCTTCCATATTGATTTTTGTGGTATGCATTTTGGCTGAAATTCATCAAACCTCCCTTCCATGCCAGATTGCTAAGGGTAGGTAATAAAATTACTAATTGTGCAACTTTTGCTGGCAAAACTGATATTTGACTCTGTCATTTTAGTCCTAGGGCACTTAAACATGAAGCATCAATTCCTCTGAGCATGTTCTCCACTCTAAGACTCCTCCTGCAATATTCTCCTTTTGTGCTAAGACACTAAATAAATTTCTTAAAAGACTTTTTATTCCTACCAGTTCCCAACCCTTTGGTAAGATGAAGAAAATGTTTTTGGAGTATCATCACTTAAAACTCTGCCTTTTGCCTTTTGGATCTATCACTCAGACCTTTCAGAGGATGCAGAAGTATAGCAAGGTAAGGAAGGAACTGTAAGAAAGGCAGAGGGCGGGGGAGAAGAAAAGGAGGAAAAGAATGTTAAAAAGAACAAAAAATCATCTCTTTGCTAATCACCTATCACAAGCAATGAATTTCCACAGGCTTGCAGCCGACTAGGTACATTTCAGAGGGAAGTGTTGTGGGGTGGGGGGGGGGGGGACAAGTGTCACTCAAGGCAGCTATTTATGAAAGATGACAGTTTGCAAATATCTCAATCTTGGACAAGGCTGCTCCAATGACACAGAGGAGTGTTGCAAAATTGGAAGAGTCAGCAGCCAACATTTATTTCATCAGGACCTGTCCAATCTTCGCTGATCACTTGACAATCTGGGAATTGCTGGCACAAATGGAGCACTTTCTATTGGTTACTTTCTTTTAGTTTGCATGGATCAGTCTAAAGAGTTGCATTAAATATGTAAAGAAGAATAAATGGACAAGTTTAGAAATGTTCTGTCCTATAAAGAAAAAATAAATAGCACAGGGCTGTAACAGCCTTTTTAATTATGTCAAATAGGAGTAGTAGTAATTACCTGTCTATTGATTATTACTCTTGGTTGACAATGAAATAGAGATTTTGTCTAACTGCCATGAGAGACCTTTTTAGTACAACATCCTGTGGGTCCAATGAAGACAAGAAGCCTGCCTTTCTGCTAGACTTCCCCTCACCCATGACAATCACCCCATTTTCCTTGAAGCTTTATACACTGTATAGTGAGCCTCTTCAGAGAAAGAAGCCTATATTTCTGCCCACTGAAGGGTAAAAAGCCAAATCATTGTCTGAACAAATGAAAAAATAAAAGCAGGGGAAAACATCTACAACATTTCTTCTGAACTCCTCAGAGGGAGGTGGGGACATTTTTTTTTCTCTTCAGAACTAAGTGTAAATTCCCTCTTTCCTGTACACAAGGATAACATACGGAAAGCTTCCAGGCCAATGAGAATTTGGGCCAGTCCCTTTCCCAGACATTACAGTGTTTCCTCAGAGAAGGAAATGCCATTTGCTTATTCTTAGGATTTCACCTTCCCTTTTTCTAATCTTCCTCAGGATAATAAAGTCAAGCTGTGCCTTTTTTGTGTAGCAGCTGAACTGGGCGAATTGAAATTTCTAGGAATTAAGCTCTCACCATCAAACATCACAGCCAGAGTTTTCAGCTTCTCTGTTGAAAGGCAAAGGAAAGTGGAATTAGTGAAAGCAGTAGTCAAGAACTGTGTAGCATAGACCAGTCAATCAGAAATGCCAGGTTAAGGTCCATTTTAAAAGTATTAGTACCTCAATTTTGATAATTGTGTTATTCTAAATACCTCAGTATTCATTGTTATTATTGCTACAACCTAGATTCAAGAAAGGTTAGTGATTCATGTAGGCATCACTGAAGATTATTTCTTCCCTTCTGACAGGCTAAAGATGCCAGCACTCTGTGGATATCATTCACTGAAAAGTCTAATGTAAATGGAGGTGGGTTATGCCAGCAGAATGCAAAAATCACTGCTCTGTATTGGACTGCTTGTTTTTGTGTTGTTTTTTCTTCTCTAATTCTATTGAAATAGATGTTGAATTCAATTAAAGGCCTTATTCTTCCCTCATTTATACTTTGCATTTCTCAGAATCTTGAATAATTAAAAATAAATGTGGTGTAATGCAGTTCTCATTTCCATTATGCAAAGCTAGTCTTTTCCTTTTTTGAAAGAAAAAAATCTGGGTATATCTTTGTATGCATGCCAATTAAAGAAGGAATAGGCTGTGGGTGTTCTCACCATGGGAGCAAGAACAGGAACACATAGCCTCTGCTTCTAGAAAGGTACGCAAGAACAGATTCATACTTCTTTTCCTCAGAGACCTGGGAAGTGGAGGCAGAGAGAGAAAGGAAGGTATGTGTCACTTTAAGTTTTCTGATAGAATTATAAAACTCATTCCAATATGCATTTATTAAATGCTTGCTACTGCGTGTGCCAAGCACTAAATGACTAATGATACAAAGAAAATAATAAAATTGGAAGACCTAAGATTCCACCTATTTCAATTCTTTAATTTTGCAAATGCAAAGTTAAATGACTTGCCCAAGGTCAACTGGTTGCTTACTGTCATATTTAGGATTATAACCAAAGCCTCTTATCCTTAGGTTCTTTCTATGACTAAAGCTTTGTTACCCTTTGACAAAAGAGATTAAACCTTACCTTAATTGCTTGTATTCAAATCCAGCAAATATCCTCTTTTCATATTTTGTCTAAATACCTTCACTTTTATATAAAGGCTTAATAGAGCAGTTTTAACTTCATGTTGGCCAAATATCAAATGAATTAAACATTTTTGTAATAAGGAAGATTAGAAGCAGTGTGGCCAAGTGGAGACGTTTCAGGATTTGGATACATAATGAGGAAAACTGAGGTTCTGTTCCCAAATTTGATCCTTACTTGCTGTGGAACCCTAGATAAGTCACTTAGCCTCTAAATGTCTCAGTCAGGACGCTAGGGTTTATCTATTGATGGGATGTGATAGATCCATGGTGGCGAACCTATGGCATGTATGCCAGAGGGGGCACTCAGAGCCTTCTCGGTGGGCATATCTGCAATGGCCCCAGCACAGAGTTCTTCACCAAAGATCATTACTAGTGTGAAAAAGATGGAGGCACCAGAGATGTTAAAATATAATCCAAATGATTGTGGGTACACACACTGGGTTGTAGGAGAGACTGGACCAGGATAGGGAGATCAGAGATCACAGCTAAGCTGCTGATTACTGACAAAAATGTCACCAACTGTCACCAGCTCACCACTAGGCCAGAGTCTTTGGAACCAACAGGCAAGGTAAAAGGTAAAAGGTAAAAGGTTTTAACAGGTTTAATTATGTTTAACTAAGATAAAGATGGGCAAAACCACAGGGCAAGGGGGAGGACTTAACTTCTCTAATACTAATTGACCTAGGCCAGGCTGGGCATAAAGGAGCTGTTCTGGAGTCTCTGGGGCTGCTTCAAACCTGGTTCAAGCCAGGTTTGACCAGCATAGCTAAAGGGTCTGTGGGTGGCTTTGAGGGTTTTTCACAGTAATCCAGAGATGATCTCAGGATACCAAAAGCCAAGGTGGTCCAAGGTATCCAAGCAGAGAGGATGTGCTTGAGATGCTGTCCACCAGATCCCAAACTCCTCCTCCCCTTGGTGCTGCTCTGTAGGTCTTGTCCCCTTGCTAGATGCCACCACCACAATGGATCCCAGGGGAAACAGGTTGCAGGGTGTCCTTAACTCTGAGATCTCCCAGGGCTAAAAACAGTTTGTGCCAACCACTAATGGAGTCTCTCTCTCAGGGCACAAGCCACTTCCTGCTCCTTCATTCCATCTTGGAATGCTCCAGTCCTTCCTGCTAGGTCAACCTTAACACTTAATTACTAACTAATCTTCCTCACAACACTAGAAAGCCAGAGGGAGACAGGGCCAGGCTGCTCCTCTTCCCCTCTCTACACATGCCTGAGGACATCACCTACCCCTCAAAAAGATTTGCATTCACTGTTACAGATCCTTATACTAAGGAAAAGAAAGATCCTTTGTTAATTATAAAGAATATAAATCACAAGGGAGAAATCATTTAGGTATCTAAAGACAAATATAAAATGTTTAAATTTTGTGTGGTTAAATTCAACTCAAGTGAAAATGTTTCTAAAAATTCTAACCTTTCATACCCCAAACTTGAGTTCAACCATACTTGTTTTTCATTATTTACACATTTGGCATTTGCTATCTCTAGCCTTTGGAAAGAAACATACACAGGGATGAGTTTAAATAAAAGATTTCATCTACTCCCCACATCTAAAAGAAAAGCTTTCCCTAAAAACTACAGTAAAGCCACATACAAACATACGGATTCATAACTTGTCTTCTATTTGACTCAGTATGATCTGGGGCTTAGATTAGATCATGTCAAAGGTCCATTTCCAAATCCTATAATCTGAAGATAGTTAGTTAAAAGAATCACAGAAAATCAGAGATAGAAGAAATCTTGGCATCCATCTTGGCCATAGGTCAATTCTGTAAATACCTTAGTAAGTCATTCATCCAGGCTCAGTGACTTTCACTCAGTGAAGGGAAAAGGAAAAATGAATGAATATTTATATTATCAATAACTGATTTGAATAGATCAAAATTATATTCCTTCAATCATGAATGTTTTAAATATTTTTATTCTTCTGATTTTAAAGTAATTGGTATCATAGGTTCATAGATCTAGTGATAGAAGAGCCAACCTCTTCATCTTACAATTGGGAAAAAAGAAAGATATGTACTAGTGAGGTTGCCTATAACCCTACTATGTCCATAAATGTATCTGCATTTTCAGATAAAGAGCTTTAATTCCCTATTATCAGGGGAAACACCACATAGTTTTATATTCTAATATATGTTGTTTTACGTGTACCATCTTTAGCTGACACAAAGAAGTAGCCTTCATAAAAGGCAAAGAACCAGTACTAAGAAAAAATTGGGTTAAAATATAAAGATCATTTTGAGTGTAGAGAATTTAAATAGTTGGTCAGGGTTCTACTCTTAAAATAAGAAACATTTCTTAAATATAAAGAGATCCTTATCTCTAATTCTCCATTACCACCAATCCCTATCATTCCATAATAAACAAAATACAATTATTCCCCCTAAAAATTGACATAACAAATAACTATTCTGCCTAGAAAATATGTGTAACGTTGCCTTCTAATTCACTACCACATCTCTCTTTATATCCTATAGAAAAAAAAACTTAGAAGCATATCACTAGGATGTCATCCATGCTCTGTATCAGAGATGAGCCTCACTGCACCTTGTCTTGCTTCTCCCCTCATTCACATTCCTTCCCTCCTTTATTTCTTCCTGAATTTTGTTCTTTGTGCCTCATACATCTTATGCTAATTAGTACAAGGCCAGACCTAGACATCCTCCAGCACTCAGCAATTCCACAAAGCCTCTGGATTCAGAAATGTTAGCTTTGTGCCTCTTTTTAATTGTATCCCTCCTGCCTTAGGACTGGAATTTCCCAGCACACAAAAATTGATGCTTTGCTTCATGCCACTTACCTCTCATCATGCACCTGTGTACACTTATTAAATACATAATCATCCTACTATGCTAATAGAGATGCTTCTTAAGCAGGCATGCAGTAAGGTCTTGTGCTTTTTGAGCAGAAAGATTGCAATTCTCTTTCTGCATCTTACTTATGAAGGCTCCATAGATGATTACCAAGGAGTCCTCTGTGACCATAACTCCTTTATAGTACAGTATAGAAAGCTTTGTCTATCTGTCTCCCTGTGCCCATCTGTGTAAAAGCCCACCTGGTAAAACTCACCCTTGTTCTGTCAATCTCTGTTCATCTCTATCTCCCTCTTCTTTTCAATGAGTTCTTTTTAGAATATCTCCTTTGTATTTGGAAATCCCTCCGAGCAGAAGAAAAAGTATGTGTCTTTATGTTGAATGAATAATAGATTAATCATTCCTATGTGTGCGATGCAGTAGCACGCTAATGTCACTGATTATTCTATATTGCATAAATAGTGTTACCAGGTTGATACATCTAAGGCAAATGAGATGCTGATTGGTATCCATGAAGTCAGTTAACAAGGCCCATTTCCTCTATTGACTTCTACTCATGTGTTAATGAAGTTCAAAAAAAATCTTTTTGTGTACATCAGATTAAATGTGCCTTTGTTATACCTGAGAAGCATGCAAATATTGTTCCATTTATGTTTGTTCTAATGTGCCAAAAAGCTAAATCTTCAAAAATCAATAAATATCATATTCATTAATTCATTTAAAACGAGAATCTTGGGGCAGCTGGGTAGCTCAATGGATTGAGAGTCAGGCCTAGAGACGGGAGGTCCTCGGTTCAAATCCGGCCTCAGACACTTCCTAGCTGTGTGACCCTGGGCAAGTCACTTGACCCCCACTGCCCACCCTTACCATTCTTCCACCAAGGAGCCAATACACAGAAGTTAAGGGTTTAAAAAAAAACAAAATAAAATAAAGTGAGAATCTTTTTAACAACTAGTTACAACCATTACCATGGCAAATGTCCATAGGTAGTGAATCATGCAGAGTTGAGGCATAGATTCTTGTACTCATAGAAATTCAGAAGAGGAAGGAAATCCTAAAATGTATATCAATTCCCTCAATTCCTTTTTTTTAAAATTTAAACATGTATTAATAATCAGTTTTAACATGGTTACATGATTCATGCTCCTACTTTCCCCTTCGCCCCCCGCACTCCCCCCACCCATGGCCCATGCACATTTCCACTGGTTTTGTCATGTGTCCTTGATCAAGACCTATTTCCAAATTGTTGGTGGTTGCATTGGTGTGGTAGATGCGAGTCCACATCCCCAATCATGTCCACCCCGACCCATGCGTTCAAGCAGTTGCTTTTCTTATATGTTTCCTCTCCTGCAGTTCTTCCTCTGAATGTAGGTAGCGTCTTTACCATAAATCCCTCAGAACTGTCCTGGGTCATTGCATTGTTGCTGGTACAGAAGGCCATTACATTCAATTTTACCACAGTATATCAGTCTCTGTGTACAATGTTCTTCTGGCTCTGCTCCTTTTGCTCTGCATCAGTTCCTGGAGGTCTCTCCAGTTCGCCTGGAACTTCTCCAGTTTATTATTCCTTTTAGCACAATAGTATTCCATCACCCACATATACCACAGTTTGTTCAGCCATTCCCCAATTGAAGGACATACCCTCCTTTTCCAGTTTGTTGCCACCACAAAAAGCTCAGCTATAAATATTTTCATACAAGTCTGTTTATCTATGATCTCTTTGGGGTACAAACCCAACAATGTTATGGCAGGATCAAATGGCAGGCATTCTTTTATAGCCCTTTGAGCATGATTCCAAATTGCCAGCCAGAATGGCTGGATCAGTTCACAGCTCCACCAGCAATGCATTAATGTCCCAATTTTGCCACATCCCCTCCAGCATTAATTACTCTCCCCTTCTTTAATTTTAGCCAATCTGCTAGGTGTGAGGTGATGCCTCAGAGTTATTTTGATTTGCATTTCTCTAATTATTAGAGATTTGGAACACTTTCTCATGCGCTTATTGATACTTTTGATTTCTTTACCTGAAAATTGCCTATTCATGTCTCTTGCCCATTTATCAATTGGGGAATGGCTTGATTTTTTATGCAATTCCTTTAACTCCTTGTATATTTGAGTAATTAGACCCCTGTCAGAGTTTTTCGTTATAAAGATTTTTTCCCAATTTGTTGTTTCCCTTCTGATTTTGACTACATTGTTTTTGTTTGTACAAAAGCTTTTTAGTTTAATATAATCAAAACCATTTAATTTACATTTTGTAATTTTCTCTAACTCTTGCTTGGTTTTAATGTCTTTCCTTTCCCAGAGATCTGACAAGTATACTATTCTGTGTTCACTTAACTTATTTATAGTTTCCCTCTTTATATTCAAGTCGTTCACCCATTCTGAATTTATCTTGGGGTAGGGTGTGAGATGTTGATCTAGACCTAATCTCTCCCATATTGTTTTCCAAATTTCTCAGCAGTTTTTGTCAAATAGTGGATTCATGTCTCAAAAGTTGGGCTCTTTGGGTTGATCATACACTGTCTTGCTGATGTCATTTACCCCAAGTCTATTCCACTGATCCTCCTCTCTATCTCGTAGCCAGTACCATATTGTTTTGATGACTGCTGCTTTATAGTATAGTTTAATATCTGGTACTGCTAGGCCCCCTTCCTTCACATTTTTTTTCATTATTTCCCTTGATATTCTTGATCTTTTGTTATTCCAAATGAAATTTGTTATAGTTTTTTCTAATTCAGTAAAGAAGTTTTTTGGTAGCTTGATAGGTATGGTGCTAAATAGGTAAACTAATTTGGGTAGAATTGTCATTTTTATTATGTTAGCTTGTCCTACCCATGAGCAATCAATGGCTTTCCAATTGTTTAAATTCAGTTTTATTTGTTTGGAAAGTGTTTTGTAGTTGTTTTCATATAATTGCTGTGTTTGTTTTGGTAGATAGATTCCTAAGTATTTTATATTGTCTAGGGTGATTTTAAATGGTGTTTCTCTTTCTACTTCTTGCTGCTCTAGTGTGTTGGAAATGTATAGAAATGCTGATGATTTATGTGCATTTATTTTCTATCCTGCAACTTTACTAAAGTTGTTCATTATTTCTATAAGCTTTTTAGTTGATTCTCTAGGATTTTTTAAGTATACCATCATATCATCTGCAAAGAGTGATAGCTTAGTCTCCTCCTTGCCTATTTTGATACATTCAATTTCTTTTTCTTCTCTAATTGCAACTGCTAGTGTTTCTAGTACTATGTTGAATAATAGAGGGGATAATGGGCATCCTTGTTTCACTCCTGATCTTATTGGGAAGGCTTCTAATTTATCCCCATTGCATATGATGCTTGTTGATGGGTTTAGGTATATACTGTTTATTATTTTTAGGAAAGGTCCTTCTATTCCTATACTTTTCAGTGTTTCCAATAGGAATGGATGCTGTATTTTGTCAAAGGCTTTTTCAGCATCTATTGACATGATCATGTGACTTTTGTTTGTTAGACTGTTGATATGGTCAATTATGTGGATGGTTTTCCTAATGTTGAACCAAGCTTGCATTCCTGTTATAAATCCCACCTGATCATGGTGGATGATCTTCTTAATTACTTGCTGGAGTCTCTTTGCTCGTATTCTATTTAAGATTTTTGCATCTATGTTCATTAGGGAGATTGGTCTGTAGTTTTCTTTCTCTGATTTGATCACCCTGGCTTTGGAATCAGTACCATATTTGTGTCATAAAAGTAATTTGGTAGGACTCCTTCTTTGCTTATCGTATCAAATAATTTGTATAGTATTGGGATTAGTTCCTCTTTGAATGTCTGATAGAATTCACTTGTGAATCCATCAGGCCCTGGCGATTTTTTCTTAGGGAGTTCTTTGATGGCTTGTTCAATTTCTTTTTCTGATATGGGATTATTTAGGTATTCTATTTCTTCTGCTGTTAATCTAGGCAGTTTA
>NC_058131.1:588291132-588403832 GCF_016433145.1 Gracilinanus agilis | reverse complement strand
ATTACACTGAGAGTAAGGTTTGATTATTACCTCTTAATGCTCTCTTCCTCTCCTTCTTATAATAGTATTTGTCCCCTCTCCTTCCCATGCCCTCTTTGTGTGTAATAGAATATCCTATTTTTTTATTCACTCAAGTTTCTCTTGGTGTCCCCTGCTATACACCCCCTCTTTCCCATCCGCCATGTCATCTTAGATTATTTAGTGTTCCACCCTCACCCTGCTAATTATTCTTCTGATTACTATAATAGTGAATACTATAATAGTGAATAGAGTTCACTACAGAGAATTATACATAACATTTCTCTACATAGGAATACAGATAATTATATCTTACTGAGGCCCTTAAAAAGGCAAATTTAAAAATTATAAGTTTTCTTTCTTTCCCCTCTGTTTCTTATTTACCTTTTCATGTTTCTCTTGATTTTTGTGGTTGAATATCAAACTTTCCATTTAGCCCTAGTCCTTTCTGTGCAAATACTTGGAATTCTTCAATTTTGTTGAATGCCCATACTTTCCCCTGGAAATATATAGTCAATTTTGATGGGTAGTTGATTCATGATTGCAGGCCCAGCTCTCTTGTCTTTCTGAATATTGTATTCCAAGCCTTACTGTCTTTAAGCATGGAGGCTGCCAGATCCTGTGTGATCCTGATTGGTGTTCCTTGATATTTGAATTGTCTCTTTCTGGCTTCTTGTAAGATTCTTTCTTTTGCTTGAAAGCTCTTGAATTTGGAAATTATATTCCTGGGCGTTTTCTTATCTGGATCGAATGTTGTGGGTGTTCTATGAATCCTTTCAATGTCTATATTGCCCTCTTGTTGTAGGACTTCAGGGCAATTTTGCTGAATAATTTCTTTTAGTATGGAGTCCAGGTTTCTATTAATTTCTGGTTTTTCTGGAAGACCAATTATTCTCAAATTATCTCTTCTCGACCAGTTTTCTTGGTCTGTCACTCTCTCATTGAGATATTTCATATTTCCTTCTATTTTTTCAGTCTTTTGACTTTGTTTTATTTGTTCTTGTTGTCTTGAGAGATCATTAGCTTCTAATTGCTCTATTCTAGCCTTTAGGGACTGGTTTTCGGCTCTAAACTTTTCGTTTTCAGCTATGATCTTTTCAATCTGGTCATTTCTGGTGTTCAATTTGCTTATCAGTTCATTTGATTTCTGAGCCTCACTTTCCAATTGCAATATTCTACCTTTTAAACTGTTATGTTCTTGCCAGATCTCTTCCATCTTCCTCAGAATCTCAGTTTTGAACTCTTCCATAGCTTGTGACCCGTTTTCCTTATTTGAGGAGGGTCCAGATGCTTGTTTGTTCTCCTCCTCTGTTTGCTTGGTTGTCTGGATTTTCTCTGTGTAAAAGTTGTCAAGTGTTAAAGACTTCTTTTTCTTGTTGTTTATCTTTCTCTTCTGAACTTCCTGAGTCTGGGTAGCCATCATTAGCCCAGCAGCTTCTCAGCTTTATCCTCATGCTCAGGGTCTGTCCGCGGTCTTTTGGCTCCTGAGGTCTGAGGTCTGGTTTTTTCAAGGTCAAGCCTCCTGGTGAACCCCCTTGCTTGATCCTCTGCTGGAGGGTCCTTTGCAAGTCTCAGGGCGCTGCTTCCACAGTCGTATACCCCATCTACGCTGGTTCCCCACTCAGGGTTTCAGAGCTTTAGCTTGTAGCTATGTCTGCCTCCACCCACGCCTCCACTGCGCCTGAGCTCTGAGCCCTAGCTCAGAGTTTGCTTGCGTTCATTAGCTTTTTGGGGTCCTAAATCTTGCTGCTCTCAGGAACAAGCCCCGGAGCTGCCAATGACTCGATGGGTGCCCCAAACTTGCTCTATTTCTTTTTAGCTGGCTTCAGCACTATAGGTGTTGTGTATGGAGGGGGTGGGGGTGGGGTGGTTGCTCAGCCCACGATTTAGTGAGAGCTCTTTCACCCCTTTATAGCATGGAAATGTCTCGATTCCAAGTACCTTCCACGCTGCCGCCTGTTGTTCCTCTGTTTGTCTGGACTTGTTTTTATGTCCCCTTGAGGAGTCTTGTATGTTTTGGTCAGGAGAGGTTAAGAGCTGCTTTTTACTCTGCTGCCGTCTTAACCCGGAACCCCAATTCCCTCAATTTCTATAGGGAAATTCAAGGTCCAGAGAAGTCAAAAGCAGAAGTGAGATTACTCAACCTCAAATTAATTAAAAGCTACAATCTTTTATAATTTATATCTCACTATAAATACATATATGTGCCCCTTCTCCTCCCCCCTTCCCAAAACCAACAAGCAATTCCACTGGGTTATACATACATCACTGTTCAAAACTAATTTCTGTTTTATTCATATTTGCAGTAGTACAGTGATTCTTTAACATCAATACTCTAATCACATCCCTATTGCACTACATGGTCAATTATGTATTTTTCTAATGCATTTCTGGTTCCATAGTTCTTTCTCTGGATGTGGATAGTGTTCTTCTCCTAAGTTCCTCTGTATTGTCTTGGGTCATTGCATTGCTACTGGTAGAAAATTCCATTACATTTGATTGTGCCATAATGTATCAGTCTCTGTGTACAATGTTCTCCTGGTTCTGCTCCTTTTGCTCTGCATCAATTCCTGGGTTTTTCCAATTCAGATTGGAATTCCTCCATTTCTTTATTCCTTTCAGCATAATAGTATTCAATAACCAACACATACCACAATTTGTTCAGCCATGCTCCAGTCGATAGACACCCTTTCATTTCCAATTTTTGCTTCCATGAAAAGCAGGGCTAAGTGAATATTTTTGTACAAGTCTTTTTCCTTATCTCTTTGGGATACAAACCCAGCAGTGGTATGGCTGGATCAAAGAACTGGCATTCATTTAAAGCACTTTGTGAACAGTTCCAAATTGTCCTCCAAAATAGTTGAAGAATATTAGTGCCCCAATTTTGCCACATCCCCAGGAACATTTATCACTTTCCTTTGCTGTCATATTGGCCAATCTGCTAGGTGTGAGATGCTACCTCAGAGTTGTTTTAATTTGCATTTCTCTAAACAGGAGGGATTTAGAACACTTTTTTCATGTGCTTATTGATAGTTTTGATTTCCTCATGTGAAAAATGCCTATTCATGTCCCTTGACCATTTGTAGATTGTGGAATGGCTTGATTTTTTTTTATATTTGACTTAGTTCCTTATATATTTGGGAAATTCAATCTTTGTCAGAGAGTTTTGTTATAAAAAATATTCTTCCAGTTTGTTACTTTCCTTCTAATTTTGGTTTGTACAAAACCTTTTTTATCTGATATAATCAAAGTCATTCATCTTATATTTTGCAATGTTCTCTATTCTCTTGCTTGTTCTTAAATTCCTTCCTTTCCCACAGATCTGACAGGTATAGTAGTCTATGTTTACCTAATTTATTTATGACCTCATTCTATATATTTAAGTCATTTAATCCATTTTGAATTTATATTGATATAGGGTGTAAGATGTGTTATAAAGAAAATAGATATGTTATGGGAAGGAAAGGGTTAAGATGAGGAATATAGTAAGATAAGGGATGATTGGGAAGTATAGGAAGGGATGCTCAAATAGGCTAATCACTGAGGCTAGAGACAGAGGATAGATACTTGGAGGAAATAGGCTGGGTCCTTCAGGCAGGGGCTATCTCTATGATACAAGAAGAATTGAGTCAGCCAGAAGTAGTATGGGTTTGGCTCAAAGGTTTTTTGTTAATTACTAAGGTCCCTTGAGGGAGGAGACAAGAGGCTCCTCCCTGCCAATCAAACTAAAATCTACATGAAGTCTCTGCTGGCTACTTCCTGCCCAAAATGGATGCCCAGGTGTGTCCTCAAGAAATAAAAGTAAAGTTATTCCTTCTCTCTTCAGTTTTTCCCCTAATATCAAGTATAATGATTCACCAGAGGCTTTTGTGTAGATATCAAACGGGATTTATTGATGTCAGGGATAAGCAGAGGGAAAAAGAGTTTTAGGGTTTTGTAACTGCTGCTATGGAGAAAGCTGGTGCTGGGGAAAGGTACACAGGAGAGGGTCAGATTGAGAGAGGCCCACTCTCTCAGTCAGGGAAGGTTTCACTGCCCTGAGGTAAAGGTATTTTATTAGATCACTAGATAAGGTGAGGCTTGATTTAGTTTGTCCTTCCTGCCTACAGAAGCTAAAAACACGATGTCTAACCACCAACCACCCTTCCTCCCAGGGCCCAATGGGGAAATCTAGGTAAAATAGCAGGATGTAATAGAGAGGTCAGGGAGAGGTCAAGAAAGAACAGACCAGGTCCAAGATGCCCCAAAGGCAAAAAGGCCCTTCAGTTGGAACTTTAGGAATATTTGTAGCTTAGCTCTAACGGTTTTCCAGTGAGCCTATTCCTCAATCTGGTTGAACATTCTAAACCCTTTCTAACTGACAAGCTGTTACAGTTGGTTTATAAAAGGAAGTGCTTTTGCTGAAACTGTTATGCTTGTAATAACAGGGATATTTGGGAAGCTGATGGACTGGCCTGAACTAGGAGCCTGCGAGACTCACTTCTCCCTCACAAACAGGCCTGAGTGAATAGGGAGGGAGTAAAGTACTCCTTGCTCTCAAACCCCTCCCACACAGCAGTTGGTTTTCAATTGAATATGGAGGCAGGCCAGTGTGTCTTCATTCAGGACCCAGCAAAGCCAATCTCTAATGATGTTCACTTTCTCTACTTATATTCTTCACAGGTCTGATCAAGGGACCAAGGGGAAGCTTGATCTCTTGATGTTAAGGACTGAGAAAGATCTGACTTCTTAGGCTGGCAACTGAAAGGAACCAAGCTTAATGGCAGTAGTGAGTATACTCCAAAATACCCAGGAACAGTTATTAAAAGATGGAGTATATGTCGATAAAAGAAGGAAGGGATAGCCAAGGAGGGGGTAACTAGGATTTGGATAAGATCTGGGAAGCCCTGAACTGTCATGTAGGAACTGCCCCTCCCCCAAGGAGGGAGTGGCAGACTTAATATCTAACTGGCCCTCTAAGCTTATAATAATCACTTCTAATATCTAAATAACTAAAAAACTATTATATTGATGCTGGAAAGGTCTAATCCTACTAGACAGGCAAAGTCCTGAGTAGAAACCACAATGGCTTTTGCCACTATGGCCTCCCAGGCAAACCCCTAACAGGGAAAAGCAAGCAGAGAGACCTGCTCACCTCAACCCCCAGGAATCAACTGTTCAACTCCTTTCCAACTGTCTCCTCACCCAGAGTTCTCCAGGGGAGGTCCCGTGGAATTCTGGGTGAGGCTTGACCCTGTATCTTGCAGGAATTCCACCCTGCCATTTTCCATATTTCAGGAACCCTACATTACAGATGTAGTTCTAAATCTATGGGGAACATACTGTTTTCCAATTTTCCCAGCAGTTTTTATGAAATAGTGAGTTCTAGACCCAAAAACTGGGGCCTTTGGGTTTATCAAACACTAGCTTACTGAAGTCATTTACTCCTAGTCTATTCCACTGAGCCGCCCTTCTGTTTCTTAGCCAGTAACACATTATTTTGATGACCACTGCTTTATAGTACATTTTAAGATCTGGTACTGCTAGGCCCCCATCCTTTGCATTTTTTCCCATTATTTCCCTTGATATTCTTGGTATTTTGTTCTTCCAAATGAACTTTGTTATAATTTTTTCTGATTCTATAAAAAAAGGTTTTTTGTTAATTTGATTGGTATGGCACTGAATAGATAGATTAATTCGGATAGGACTGTCATTTTTATTGTATTAGCTCATTGTACCTAGGATAAGTTAATGTTTTTCCAATTGTTTAGATCTACTTTTAATTGTGTGAAAAGTACTTTGTAGTTGTGTTCATATAATTCCTGTGTTTGTTTTTGCAGATAGATTCCTAAATATTTTATATTGTCTGGAATGATTTTAAATGGAGTTTCTTTTTCTAACTCCTGCTGACTTTTGTTGGAAATATATAGAAATGCTGAAAATTTATTTGGGTTTATTTTGTACCCTCCAATTTTAATAAAGTTGTTAATTATTTCCACTAGCCTTTTAGTTGATTTTCTGGTGTTCTGTAAGTATACCATCATGTCATCTGCAAAGAGTGATAGTTTAGCCTCCTCACTGCCTACTTTAATCCCTTAATTTTCTCTTTTTCTCTAATTTCTACTGTTAGCATTTCTAGTACAAAAAATAGCGAATAAAAGAGGTGATAATGGACATCCTTGCTTCACTCCTGATCTTATTGGGAAGGCTTTTAACTTTTCTCCATTGCAGATGATACTTGCTGATGGTTTTAAATATATACTGTTTATTATTTTAGGAATCGCCCTTCTATTCCTACACTTTCTAGTGTTTTCAATAGGAATGGGCTTGTATTTTGTCAAAGGCTTTTTCTGCATCTATTGACATAATCATGTGGTTGGTTTGATTATTGATATGATCAATTACATGGATTTTTTTCCATATATTAAACCATCTTTTCATTCCTGGTATAAATCCCACTTGATCATAGTGAAGAATTCTCATGATCATTTGCTAGAATCTTTTTGCTATTATTCTATTTAAGATTTTTGCATCTTTATTCATTAAGAAGATTGGTCTGTAGTTTTTTTTCCCCTGTTTTTGGTCTGCCTGGCTTTGGAATCAGTACCATATTTGTGTCATAAAAGGAATTTGGTAAGACTCCTTCTTTGCTTATTTTGTCAAATAATTTGTATAGTATTGGGATTAGTTGTTCTTTAAATGTTCAATAGAATTCACTTGTGAATCCATCTGCCACTAGGGATTTTTTAAGGAAGTTCCTTAATAGCTTGTTCAATTTCTTTTTCTCAGATGGGATTGTTTAAGAATTATATTTCCTCTTTTGTTAATCTAGGCAATTTATATTTTTGTAAATATTCAACATTTCCACATAGATTGTTATATTTATCACCATGTAATTGAGCAAAATAGCTCTTAATAATTGCCTTAATTTGTTCTTCATTAGAGGTGAGATTGACCCTGTCATCTTTGACACTGGTAATTTGATTTTCTTCTTTCTTTTTTTTTATTAGATTGACTAGTACTTCATCTATTTTATTTGTTTTTTCAAAGTACTAACTCCTAGTCTTATTTATTAGTTCAATAGGTTTTTTTAATTTTCCATTTGACTAATTTCAACCAGATGATTTTTTAAAAATAAATATTATAGTATTTTAAGACTTGTATATACTATGGTCTTGTGAAGAATAAGTGAGTACTTCCTTGCTTTATGAATAGAGGAGGAAAACTTCAGTTATGGAATGTTGCATATGTTATATTGCCAGTGACAATATAGGTTGTTATTATTTTTTATTTTATTTTCTGAAAAAAAAAGTTTGTAATGAGGGAGAATATATATCAAGACATTACTAGGGTGTAAAGAATAAGTTGAAAGCTCTGTGACTTCATGGGCCTAAGAGTCAAGAAGACCTGAGTTTTAGTCCCTCTGACATATATTGATTAAGTGACCCTGGGCAAGACACATAATCTCTGATTATCTTGTACTACCTACTAAGACTTACGTTACAGAGCCATTTTTAATCTGTAATGATAGGGGAAGTTCCCCAATTAGAATTTTTTCAGATTACTAAAATCTGATTTGGAAGGTTTAGAAGGAGGAATTGGAAAAGAAAAGAATATAGGAAATGAAAAGTGGGAAGAGGAAAGGAGAGAGAAGAGAATCAGAAGAGGGGAGAAGAAAAAAGAACCGGAAAGGAAAGGAGAAGAGAAGAGGGCATAACGAGAAAGATAACTAATACTATTTTTTTAAGAATGATATATTAAAGGCCTTTACAAACCAATTTCCTAGGATGGAATAGGAAAATTGCTGAGGGAAAAGGTAGGCTTTTGAAATGCCTGGAATAATGGAGACACTGGTAGTAATATAAAAGATAAAGGTGAATGCACTTCAGAATGGCTTAAAACCCCAAGAAAGATTATTAGTGGATCATAAATAGAAGTGCTTTCCTCAATAAAGTGTCTTACCTCCTAAGTATCAGATGAAGAAGCAGATTCTAGAAAGGGTTGGGGGTTCTAAATGTTTAGCAATCACTTCGGAAAGAAGTAAGATTTCACTGAAGGACATCTAAGAAACATCAAAAATAATTCTGTTTTGATTTCATTAAGGGTCTAATTAGTTTTCCAAACTCCTTATTACTTTTTTATTTTTCTTCCTTTTAGACCCTGGTCTGCTTCCCCTAGCTTCTAGTAGTAAAAATTTTAAATTAATTAAAAGTTACTTGGTTATAGAGTTAGGATTAAAAGGGGAAAATCACTAGGATGAGTTGTAGACAAGATGGGAACGTGTTAAGAAGCAATGTGGTGATCTCTTCTCTACAATTTCCTTCATGTAGATTAATAAAATTCACTAGAATGAATCTTGCTGCCAAAATCCCTAAACTGTCACAAGTTTTTCAGAGGGCAAAGTAGATAGGTAGAAAAACCATTAGAAAGAACCTACCAGTCACTTCCTGAGAGAAATCTCAAAATTAAAAGCCCTGGATCATAACCAATATCCAGAACTTCTAGATTAAACAAAAAGTACTGCAAGCATTCAAAATGAAATAATTCGAGTAGCAATCAGAATAATACACTTTTTATTACCTTTACAAGACAGCAGATAACAAAATATATTCTAGAAAGCAAAGGATATGGGCATAGCTAAGAATAACTGACCCCAAAAAACTGAGCATAATGCTGCAGGATAAAAGTTACTATCTTTGCCCTACTCCATTCAGATAATATCCTCAATGAGGCTTATAGTAATTTCCATAGTCCTGTTATAGCTCTCAGAGATATGACTTAGGTAAATTCCCTTCTGGATCTAAAATTTAAAAAAAGCAAACATGCAGATCTTAAGAAACCCCAGAAAAGCCCTTTTGTGTACTGACCAGGCAAGGGGTTATGTTAAAATTATATTGATTAATTTTAAACATACAGGCCAAAGGGTATCACAAGAGATATAAATACTCTCTTTGAGAGAAAAGAAGTCCAAAGAGAAGAAGATAATTCTAACAAAAAGTCAAAGCAGCACAATTAGTATTCCATCACCAGCAGATATCACAATTTTTTCAGCCATTCCCCAATTGAAGGGCATGTCCTTGTTTTCCAAATTTTTTGCCACTACAAAGAGTGCGGTTTTAATATTTTTGTACGTGTCTTTTTCCTTATGATCTCTTTGGGGTATAAACCCAGCAGTTGTATGGCTGGATCAAAGAGCAGACAGTATTTTAGTGCCCTTTGGGCATAGCTCCAAATTGCCATCCAGAATGGTTGGATCAATTCACAACTCCACCAGCAATGCATTAATGTGCCAATTTTGCTATATCCCCTCTAGCATTTAATACTTTCCTTTTCTGTCATGCTAGCCAGTCTCCTAGGTGTGAGGTGTTACCTCAGCATTGTTTTGATTTGCATTTCTCTAATTATAAGAGATTTAGAACACTTTTTCATGTGTTTATTTATATCTTTGGTTTCTTTATTTGAAAATTGCCTATTCATGTCTCTTGCCCATTTTTCAATTGGAGAATGGCTTGATTTCTTATACAATTGATTTAGCTCCTTATATATTTGAATAATTAGACCTTTGTCAGAGTTTTTTGTTATAAATATTTTTCCCAATCTGTTCATTCCCTTCTAATTTTGGTTGCATTGGTTTTGTTTGTACAAAACCTTTTTAATTTAATGTAATCAAAATTATTTATCTTACATTTCGTAATTTTTTCTAATACTATTGAATACTATTGTGCTCAAAGGAATAACAAACTGGAGGAATTCCATATGAACTGGAATGACCTCCTGGAATTGATGCAGAGTGAAAAGAGCAGAACCAGGAAAAAATTATACACAGAGACAGATACACTATGATAAAAATCAAATGTAATAGACTTCTCTACTAGCAGCAATGCAATGATCCAGGACAATTCTTAGGGACTTATGAAAATGAACGCTATTCACATTCAGAGGAAGAACTAAGGGAGTAGAAACACAGAAGAAAAACAACTACGTGAAACATTGGTTGATTCGAACATGATTTGGGATGTAGATTCTAAACAACCACCCCAGTGCAACTATCAATAATATGGAAATAGGTCTTGATTAATGACACATGTAAAACCCAATGGAAGAAGGCAGCTGGGTAGCTCAGTGGATTGAGAGTCAGGCCTAGAGACGGGAGGTCCTAGGTTGAAATCTGGCCTCAGACACTTCTCAGCTATGTGACTCTGGGCAAGTCACTTGACCCCCATTGCCCACCTTACCACTCTTCTACCTACGAACCAATACACAGAAGTTAAGGGTTAAAAAAAAAAACCAATGGAAATACACATTGGCTATGGGGGTGTGGGTGGAGGGGAGAGAAAGAACATGAACCATGTAACCATGGAAAAATTTTCCATTAAAAACAAAAGTCAAAGCAGCCTAATAGAGAGGCAGAAATTAATGTCTTTGGAGTTAAAGAACAGAAAACACCTACAGATATTGAACAAAATAGCAGTGATGTTGTTAGGTGAAAATAAATAAATAAACAAATAAATAAATAAATGTGTGTATACATGCATACACACATATGTATATGTATATATGTACACATAAGTGTATGTGTGTGTTCGTGTGTGTGTGTGTGTGTGTTACAGGTATTCTACGCAGGGAACAAACCTGAGAAGATGAGTCATCCAGAAGATGCTTCTTTTCCCATTAGTAGAGTTTTAATCTGTGAGAGATTATATATATGGGGATATTTACCATTATTAGGCTATTTTTCTGTCCTAATTATAAATGATGTCTAGTTTCTGGTCTTTTAGTAGGTGGATGAAATCTTGAATCATTCCTGTAATTATGATTACACACACACACACACACACACACACACACACACACCCCAAACCTGGAATATCAAAAGACTCTAGAATTGTGTAGAATCAATGCCATACTAGGAATTTCAAGATCTATATGCCTCTTCATGAGATATTGGGATACAAGACAAATTAGAACTTTCAATTGATTTCCTTAGGGTGGTTCAATGAAAAAAGTCCAAGAGGAAGGAAAGTTGATATTAAAGGTGAAAATAAAAAAAAAATTTAAAAAGGATGAGGATAGTCAAGAAATAGGGATTAAAGACAAAATACAAGGGGTGAGATCTTGCTGAACATCTAGTCTAATCATACCATAAAGAAGGGCATTTTCAGTAAAGACTTGCAATCTTTCTGTGGTACCAAATTTCCCAATACCACCAGAAAATGAAGCATACTATTTTGAAACTCGAACAGGTTATAACAAGTGTCAATCATCACTAGGCAAAGGAAATGGGACAAGAATGAGTGGTACACAAGAGGGACATTTTCCCAATGAGCCCCACTAAATGAGGCATTAAATGCAGTACTAGAGTGCTGAGCTGGAAATCAGTGTCACCTGTGTGTTACCTATTCAGAACTCTCCCAATGACTCTGGAGTGCTACAGAATGTCAATGAATTTCCAAGAGGATGATTGATGAGACTCCTTTGCTGAGACAGAGTATATGAGTTTAAAATATGAAGCCTGCACATCAGGCTCAAGATAAGTTTGGAAGGGTTTTTCATTCCTTGAAAAAGAGACTGATTGAAAAATAGGGTTCCTAGGCTCTAGCTCTTTAAATGAGAACATATGGCTCCTTTTCAATCACAATAGAGTGGGAAATGAAGGGAGGCATTAGAAAGCAGGATGAAAGCATGCTATAGAACATGGAACTCAAATCAAGCTATTCTTTTGAAAATAGACAGATGTGTGGATTTTATTAATTGTATTTCCAGTGCTTACTATAGTGCCTGGTACATAGTAAGTGCTTAATAAAAGTTCATTGGTTTGGATTGGATATATTTGTATATTTGCATTCATATAAGTATGTATAACCAGAGAACCTTAGAAAATCATGAAATATTATAGTTGGATGGGATCTTGGATGTTACTTTCAGTTAACACATGGTGGAAAATGCAGTGAATATGAGGTCAAAAAACTAAAATCCCTAGGCAAGCCTCTGCTTTTACTATTAGCCTCTTTGAACCTCAGTTGCCTCATTTGTACAATGGGGAACTAATTTCTGTATTACCTAGGACAGAAAACTGTTGTTACCAAATGAAATAAAGTATATTATTTTATGAGCAAAAAAGTTCTATGCAATTGACATTTTATATTATTGTTATTGTTGTTATTTTAGCTAAACAGTCTAAATCTTAAAAAAGTAAAATAATTGGATAAAAGTCATCAGCTAATGAACTTCCCAATCAGTCACCATACATTAATTGACATCCGCTATGTGCTAGACACATTTATCAAAGCCCCAAAATTTTGCCAGTTGATTCCCTCAAGGAGCTTACATTTTATAAGGGAAAACAACATATACCTATTTAATTATATAGAAAACAAATGCAAAACATATGAAATAATTAAAAATTAGTTAGGGGGATAAGGGCAAACTATTGAGAAAAATGATAAAGGCTTTATTTGAAGATGATGCTTAAGCAAAACCTTAGAGAAAGTGAGAGATCCTCTCAGGTAGAGGTAAGGAAGTGAGTATATTCCAGGCAGGAGAGTCAGACTGCAAAGGCAAGAAGATGAAAGATGGTTTGTCATGGGTGAGGCTCAGAGAGAAGACCAGTCAGGTTGAATGAGAGAGTGAAGAAGAGAGAGTATAATGAGGATGAAATGATAGTTTGTGGCCAAGTTGCAAAAAAGTTTAAAAACTAAACTCCATAGAGGAGTTTGTGGTTTATCTTAAAGGCAATAGAGAACCGATGGTATTTATTATAGAAAGTTATGGCATGGTCAGATCTAGCAGTTTGATAGAGGTTACACTAGAGTATGGATAAAGTCTTAGTAGAGATTGGCAATTTAAGAGGACACTATAATATAATATCAAGAGCTTACAAAGGCCTAAACTGAGGTGGTATCTTGTCAATAATGAAGAGACAATTAATTTGGTGACTTATTAGAGTGACAAAGAATCAAGAATCAAGGGCAAAGTTGTGTTTATTAACCTCACAAAATAGAATGTTGATGCTCTTGAAAGAAATAAGAATATTCAGTGGAATAGCTGGTTTTGATAAAAAGTTAATGAAATTTATTTCAGATAAAGTTCAGTTTGAGATATTAATAAGTCCAGTGTGAAATTTCCAAGAGGTAGCCCTGGAAATTAGAAGATAAATGGAGCTGGATATAAAAATTGTGGCATCATCTTTAAACAGTTAAGTTCCCATGAGCTACTTTTCCACCCCTACTTCAGCCACATACAGAGATGGTCATACCATTGGTCTTGTCATCACCCACAAACATACTATTTCCATGTTCAATAATTCCAAACTTCCTTTTCCATAAATAATCTCTTGACCTTTTCACCTCTCTCTCTGACTTTGCTTATACTAGCCTACTCTTCATCTTCACTGTGACCCCGATCCCTTGACTCCTCACTTTTTTTCCTATGACATCCCTCCTGCACCATTCTCTCTTCTTCCCATCTTGACTCCTAAGTGAACTGATTCAACTCTATACTGTCCTCCTCTCCTCATAAACTCTCAACCAATCCTCAGCCTTAGATCATTCTTAGGATTCATCACCTTTGTGTCTAAACATATGCTGCTGAACAAAGGTGAAAAAAAGTCATTCAATTGTTCTAACTGGGAACACTCCAGATTTGTTAGATAACTTTAACTCAGCCCTCAGTGTTGCTAGAAAATCCTAATATATCTCCCTTATCAACCCACTCTCCCACTTTCCACAACTGTTCCAAAACTTTTCATCCCTCCTCAAAATTTCCATGGTTCCTCTGCCACACTCCCACTCTCTCAGTGCCCCATATATTACCAAAAAAAAAACTTGATGTCATTTGCCATAAATTCCTTTTTATCCACTTTCCTCATCTCCTATCACTCACATGCTTACTGCCCTTTTTTCTTCCTTCACCCTTTCATTATAGAGAGCCAGCTCCCTATATGGTTTTGGGGTCCTGAGTGGCATATGGTGGTATAGGATTGTTAAGACAGGAGAAAGAAAATGAGAACAACCAGACTAGTGATTAGCCCATGTTGATCTGCATTCTGTGGGCTTTGGAGTTTATTATATACTGATTTCAAACAAAGAACACAAAGAAAGAGTCATAGCTGTGAAGGGGTAACAAATCATACACAACCCATTAAAGTCTAAAGAGTAAAGGTATAAATACAAAGACAATGGCCAAATTCCAACCATCAATTAGTAGGGGATAATTCTGGGAGCGGAAATATTTTATGGAGATGCTCACTAATTGAGTCCTGTCCTCCTGGATTATAGACACCTGGTCAAATAAAGTCCAGACTAAAGGCTCCATTCTTATCTAAGTATTCAGTCTTATCTAAGTAATGTTTGTTAGTGTTCAGGCTTCTTAATTATCAAGGAGAGGAATCATTAACTCAGTAGATGCTGGTCTGCTAAGGACTCAAAGCTTTTCAATAAGTCTATAATGTTTTTCCAATAAGAAAAGGTATAGATCATAAGAGGTATCAAAAGAGGGGTCTCAGATTTTTATCTATTCTCTTATTGGCTTTCCATATTTCATCACATTTATGTATTAGTCTTACTCCTTATCAAGGTTAACTCTTCTACTTGTGCAAAAACTCCCATTCCATCCTATATTCTCTAACATATTGTTCTTTCTGTCAACCCCACTCTTTCACTATTTTTTTTTTAAATTTTTAAACCCTTAACTTCTGTGTATTGACTTATAGGTGGAAGAGTGGTAAGGGTAGGCAATGGGGGTCAAGTGACTTGCCCAGGGTCACACAGCCGGGAAGTGTCTGAGGCCGGATTTGAACCCAGGACCTCCCGTCTGTAGGCCCAGCTCTCAATCCACTGAGCTACCCAGCTGCCCCCTTTCACTAATTTTTAATATCTCCCTCACTACTAGCTCATTTCCTACCACCTACCAATATACACATTTCCCCTATCCTGAAAAAAAACCCTACCTTAATTCTTCTATCTCTGCTAAGTATTGTCCTATTTCTCTTCTGCCTTTTATAGCTAAACTCTTCAAAAAGATTGTCCAAAGCAGATGTCTCTACTTTCTTTTCTCTTATGATCTTCTTAACCCCTTACAATCTGGCTTCCAACTTTATCATACCACCCAAACTGCTCTCTCCAAAATTACTAATGATCTATTAAGTAGCCAAATCCAACGATCTTTTCTCAATATCCAGCCTTTAACATTATTTATCATTCTCTCTTCCCTGATATTCTCTGGTATGTAGGTTTTCATGACAACATTCTCTGCTGGTTTTCCTCCTGTCTCAACAATTTTTGGTCTCCTTTACTGAATCCTCCTCCAGGTCATGGAGTAATAATCTATTTTCTTTATTTCAATATCTCAAACTGAGTGTCCAGTAAACATCTTAAACTCGATATGTCCAAAACAGAACTCATTATCTTTCCCCCTGAATCCTTCCCACATCCTAACACCGGAGAGGACAATACCCACTTCCCACTCCCTCAGCCTCACAACCTAGGAGCGATACTAGATTCCTCATTATCGCTCACCCTCCATATCCAATTTTTCTCTAAGACCTGTTTATTCCACCTTTACAAAATCTCTTGAATATACCCCTTTTCTCCTCTGACAAAGGCACTACCCCAGTGCAGGTCTTCATCACCTCCTGCCTTGATTATTGCAATAGCCTTCTAGTGGGCCTGCTTGCCTCAGATCCCTTCCCATTCTCTCCATTCAGTCACTAAACTAGCCTTACTCAAAAACAAATACTCCAATCAGCCTTTGACCCAGGGACATTGACTATTATTCCAAAATCAAAAACTCTATCTCTTAACTCTAGACATTTTTTCTGCTTGATCCCTGTCCCTAGCATGTTCTCTCTTCTTGACTCTGACTACTGATCTCCCTTATTTCCTTTAATTCACAACTAAAATCCTGCCTTCTATAGAAGGCTTTCCCTAACTCCTCTTAATTCCATTTCATCTCTTTTGATTATTTTCTATTTATTCTGTATGTAGCTTGCTTTGTGTGTATTTGCTTTCATGTTGTCTTTACCATTAGATGATAAGCTCCTTAAGGTCAGAGATAGTCTTTTGCCTCTTTGTGTATTGCCACTACTTAGCACAGAATCTGACATATAGTGAATGATTAATAAATATTTATTGAATTGGATTGACTAAAGAAAGAAGAGAAGAGAACCCAGTAAAGAGATGTAGAGGAAACTGATGATGTGGATAGTAATGATGAGACAGCAAAAGATACTGAGATATGATCAGATAGTTAGAAAGAAAAACAGGAAAGAATACTCTTACTAAAATGCAAAGAAGAAAATGTGTCAGAATAATCTCACTACTAAAACAAGGGTGACAGATTCAAAAGTTATAAAACCCAGTGGTATTCAAAGACCAATGTCCATTATCCATAATGGCTTTTAAAATTATTTTTTAAAAATTCCATAACGTGTATCAGCACAATTTCTTATTGAGTATTAATACAGAATAATTCTTGACTGAGGAACCAACCTCTCCATAGTTAATCAAGGACAAACCATTTTGTGCTTTCCATTTTACCCCAAGGGAATCTATATTTGTATCTGATGTAGTTCTGAGAAAACTACAACAAGGAATTTTTCCACTCTATGGCAAGTGCTGCAGAGAGAAAGTAGGGCAGAGAATATACTCAGTTAGGATTGATGTGGAAGGGAGGAGTAACTAGATATTAAAATCTGTTGTTTTGTTGCTGCTAAATGATACAGAAAGCTGTTAGCACTTTCTAAATTGGGTATTTGGTGCCCTTGTTCCCTCCCTTCCCAATTTCTCAAACACCTTAAATTCTATGACTTACTTTTTAACTATACCTCAGTCACATGCAAAGGATATTCACAATCTAAGTTTTTGTATTATCAATGTGTGCCACTTATTTGATTAAAAACTCTGACAGTCTCCTATACAATCATAACCTCATAGGATTCTGTTTATGCCTCATCCTTCTGATCTTATTCTTGACCTTTATCACAATCTCTCTACCAAGTATTTTCTTAGGACATTATTCAAGTTCCAACTTTATTTTCTTATCTTCCTTATCTCGGTCATATAGCTAACTAATTAACTCAAAACTGACAATCACTCTTAAATCCTTTGTCCTGTCATGCCTCAACCCTTGTCAAAGACCAGCTCTTGCAGTCTCCTTCAGTCCTACTCATGTTACTAGCATGTTACTCAGCCCTGGTGAAAGTCACACAACCATGCTAGAAATACAACTTTAACAGGTTCCTTGCTGAATCAAGAAAATTACCATGTTATTCACCAATTGATTTCTTGTGGACAACTAAATGGTAAAGTGAATAAAGCACTGGTCTGGAGTCAGGAAGACTCAAATCTCGCTTCAGACCCTGTCTAGCTATATGATCCTGGGTTTGCCTCCATTTCCTAAACTATAAAATGAGCTGAAGTAAATGGCAAACCACTCCATTATCTTTGCCAAGTAAACCCCAAATGAGGTCAGGAAGAGTCAGACATAACTGAACATAACAGCAATTAATTCCCTATTTCACTTCCTTCATAAGGTATTCCCCTTATTCCTTTCTTTTCTTATGTGTCCCATACTTTCTTTTGACCCCTACCTTTTCAGCTGAGGAACCAGCCTCTTAGTTTACAGAAAAAAATTTATGCTCCCTCTTCTACCCTTCTCTTTACCTCAAAATACAAAGAAACAAAAAAAATAACAGAATTTTAGAGTTGGAAGGGATCTCAGTAACCCATACACTAAAGAAACCTTGATAATAACTACCTAAACTAAACATCTGGTCTCTTCTTGAAGTCATCCAAAAATGGGGAACCCGCCATTTCTTGAAGCAACCTCCATTCCATTTTTGGTCCATTCTAATTGTCAGGAAGGTATTAATTATGTGCCTGTTTGTTTTCCAAAATTATTTTAATTAATTCTTTGGCACTTCAACACATTATTGTGCTTTTCCCCACAGAGGCCAAACTGAACAAAGTTAATCCTATCTCCAAATGATTGCCCTTCAAATACTCGAAGATAGTTATCATATCTTACCTGAGTCTTCTTCTCTCCAGTCAAAACATTTCTAGTTCCTTCAACCCATCCTAAGACACCATTGGCTCAAGATTATCTAGTGATCGTATTCTAGACATTCTCCAAATTATAAATGTCCTTATTAAACTGTGACATCCCAAACTGAACATAGTATTTCAGATGAGGTGTGATGAGTGGAGAATATAATGGAACATGTCCCAAAAGGCATGCCAAATATCACACTAGATTATATAGCTTCCACATTCCTGACTCATATAAAGGTTAACATTCACTAAAATGCTAAAGTAATTTTTCAGAATTGCTGTCTATCTGTGTCTCCTCCATTTTGTATTTCTGAAGCTGATTTTTTGTACACTCGTCCCTATTGAATTTTATTTTCTTATAAATTTCATTGTTTTAGCATATCAAGATTCCGGTAGATTCTTACTCTGATGTTCACTTTGATATCTATCACTCCCCTCTCTGTATCATCTATAAATATGATGTTATTCTCTTTTCCTTTGGGCTCTGATAATTTTTTTGTCTTTCTCTTTTTCAAAGACTATACCCTTTCATGTGCTCTTGACCCCATCTCCTCTTGTCTTCTCTAGTAGATAACTTCCTTGAATCTCCTTCCATAATTCTCAATTTCTTTATACCTATTCTTCCTTCCCAACTTCTTTCAAATATGCCCAAGTCTTGCCCATCCTTATAGACAACTCAGTCTACCTCTTTCCCCTTTCACAACCAAACTCATAGAAAAAGCAATTTATAACCATTAGCACCATTTCTGCTTCTTTCCTTTGCTCCTCAATTTTTTGTAGTCTTGCTTCTAATCTCATCATCACTGCCCTGAAACTGTTCTCCCCAGAGTAAACAATAATTTCTTACTCTAATGGTCATTTTTAAGTCTTCATCCTCCTTGGTAATTCTTTTAACACTTTTGACTACATTCCTCTTGCATAATCTCTCTTCCTTAGATTTCTATGATATGACTCTATCCTGATTCTCTTTTACTTTTCTATTTCTCCATAATCTCCTTCATTATTTCATCATTATATATCATACTCCCTAACAAGTAAGTGTTCTCTAAAATGCTCTCCTGGACTCTCTTCTCCCTCTATACTCATCTCCCATGGGTTTAATGATCATATTTATGCAGATAATTTACAGTTTCTATATATCCTATCTTAGTTTCTCTTAGCTACAATACTGAATCTCCCACTGCTGACTAAACATTTCAAATTGGTTGTACTGGGGATATCTTAAGCTCAACATGTACATAATGGAGTTCATTATCAACCCTTCTAAAACCCATCTGTGTTCCAAAACTCCTTATTTCTATCATAATTGCCTTCCCCATGTTCAAATCCTCCTTCCTCTTCACTCAACATATCTAATTCATTGATGAATCTTGCCTTTTTACTTCCATGGTATTTTTCACATTTGACCACTTCTCTCTATTCACACAGTCATCACTGTTTTGTTCATACCCCCACCACAGCTCATGTCAATCATTGTAACTGACTCTTAATTTATCCCCTCCTCCAATACATTCTGACCTAGGACATCCTCCAAATAAAAGCTAAGGTGATTTTTTAAGTGAAATTTCATCCATATCACAACCCTCCTCAAAAAAAATGGTTGTGTGGCACCTAAAAAGGCAGCTTAGTGGTACAGAGGATAGAATTCTGGGCAAATCCAGTATTAGATACATACTACTGGTGTGACCCTAGGCAAGTAATATTTGTTAACGTGTTAACAATGCATTAATCAGTTTTCTAAACTATAAAATTAAGATAAAACAGTCTTTATCTCATAGGTTTGCTGTCAAATGAAATAATATTTAATATTTATTAAGCAGTGCATGGTATATAGTTGGGACTAAATAAATGTTTATTGCTCTTTCCTTTTCATTATCTATAGGATAAAATATATACTTCTCTATGTAATTTAGATTTTCCTTCACAAAATGGCCCTAACCTATCTTTTCAGCCTCACTGTACATCACTTAACCATATTGGCCTTTGTTCTTCTGTTCCTCTCACCTGATACTTAATATTCTATTTTTGTTTGTTTGTTTCTACTAGCTGACATCCCTGGCAGTCCCTCACTTCCAACTTAGAGAATCTGCCTCTTCTTTTAGCCTTAAGCAGCCCCTTCTCCTTATTCCATCCTCAAAATGCTAGAGCCCTCTCGCTATGACAGCCTTGTATTTATCTGCTTTGTGTCTTTTATTCTCTTCATGTGTATTCTCCATATGGCTGTGAGAAAGTGAAAGGAATACTGACTTTAATAATTGGATGGATTTGCTCAAACCTCCATTTTTCCAGGGGTTTCTGATACATAACAATAATTTTTTGTGAAAATAAGCTAAACCTATGAAATGGGAACCTACCAATTGCACTAACTGCCCTAACTACAACAATAGGGTCTGTATTGAGAACAATCCTAGAAACTTTTCCTGATAAAACAATAATTATCTCACTAGAAGGGGCTTCTGAAATTTCCAGATTAGATAACTGTTATCAGCCTATCTCCTTGAGACCCCAAAAGGCACTCCAAGGAATTACTGTCAAGAATTTGCTGTTACACCTGTACCTCAAGCAATAATCTTATTTTTCCTTATTTCTTTTCCTCATCTTTCAAATACTAAAAATTGGCTAGTTTCTATATCTAATGGGCTCCTCTCCTTAGAAGAAGGGTTCTCACATGCATGCTCATTCTGCTGAGAATAAAACATTAAATCACCTTCTGCGTCTTCCTCAATTTCTAGTGTCTATCTCTCACTCAATTAGACTCTGTTCCTGTGAAGTCAGACACTGGAACATAGTGGGTTGATACCTACATAGTTACCTGGTGTCTCTCCTAGTAACTGTTAAGTTGGAAATAATACAGAACTATCAAATTAGTCAGAAAAAACACTCCTTAATCAGGATAGGGATAGGTCCAATATTTGGCCGCCACAGAGTCACGCTCCTAAAAACCACACAAAGCCAAGGGCTCTGGGACTCTGGGAACCATATGCCCTGGAGAAGATACTGCACTAGACGCCAGCTCCTCCAAAGAGGGACAGAACTTGGGGGTCTCGTATACCCTCTGGAGGACTTGGTAGTGGCACGCTTGCAAAGATAAACTGCAAGCAGGCTACAAACAGGTTCGCAGCCAGCCTCAAGGGTATCAAGGAGTGGTCAGCAGTAACAATTACAAAGGAAAGGGTCACACTAAGAGCTGGGCTTCTGGAGAGAACTTTAATATAATAAGAGAAGCTTCTAAAACAAATAAATTGTGGCACTCAACATTTTATTTGGTCCACAGATCCCACCCACACTAGGGTTCCCAAACAGTTTTAAAGTCTATAGTTCAAACCAAAACAAGTGTGCCTAGTAAAGGGGGTTTATCCAAGGGGCGGAGATAAAACTGAGGTATCCAAATACACAATGCAATCTTTATAGAAGTGATTGTTTCATTCATTGTACTTTTACCACAGAGAAATATCTGGGCATAGAGTATGCCCTTAATAAATGCCTATTAATTGATTCATTGATGGACTTTACCAAAGGTTCTGGTTCTGAGTATGTGCTGGGAGTTCAGAAAATGGATATAGACATAGCAAATGGAGCCACTTTTGCAAAGAGCAGGCATGAGACCTATGCCTTGTAAGCTTAAGAAAATGCCACATGAAGCTTTCTAATCCAAAGAATTCAAAGTATCCTGATCATAATCCAAATCCCTCTAGGCATAATTCTTTATCATATAAAAGTATATCTTCATTAAAAACGCAAATCCTTCCTGCTTAGGTTCTTGCAGAAACTCAGTCTTAATCCCAAAATAAGAATTTTAGTTCCAACCAAACATTTCACAGGGTTGTAGATAGAGTTAATGATTTTTTCCTGTTCATAAGGAAGGCTCTATTTCATACCTTTCCATTATGAAACTCTCAAATTTATTTTCTTTCACCTAGTCTCATCAGCAACTCCATAACAGTGTAAATGGTTTCTATGATTTTTAAGCCCATAAAAAAGCAAATTAAGATTATTATACTCCTATAGGATTTCTAACCTAGATACACTAAACTCAACCTGTCTCAAACCAGAGGTCAATACCTTTGTCCCTAAATAGTTTCCTCCTTCTGATTTTCCAATTTCTAACTGTCATTCACTTAGTTTGTTGTTGTTGTTCAGTCATGTCTGACTCTTCATGAACCAATTTGGAGTTTTCTTAGCAAAGATATTAGAGTGGTTTGTCATTTCTTTCTCCAACTCATTTTATAAATGATGTATTAAGGGAAACAGGGTTAAGTGACTTGTCCAGGGTCATAAAACTAGTGCCTGAGGTAGAATTTGAACTCAGATCTTGCTGACTCTAGTTTAGTGCTGCATCCACTATGCCACCTAGCTGCACACATTTTTAAAGATTGTTTAACTTTTTTCTTTCCTTCACTTCTCATAGCCAATCATTTGCTAAATCCTGTAGATTTCATATCCTCAGTATCACTCAATTTTTACATATCCGCACCCTGTTTTCATTGTAAGTTCTCAAATGCAGACTTTTATGATTACCTGCCTAAACTATGTTCCAGTAACCTACTAATGGGTCTTTCAGAATTCTCTTTCTAACATACCATGATCTAAGCTAGTCAAAGTGACAACTCTTTGATCCCCAGTAAACACGGGTTTTCAATTTCTTTGCAATTTTTTCATGCTGTGCCCTATGTTTATGGGGTATTTTAAAGTGCTTAGCCCAGTGCCTGGTGCATAGCAAGTGCTTAATAAATGCTTGTTCCCTTCCCACTCTATAATGTACCCCTTTTTTCTACTTGCTTGTTGAATTCCTATCCTTTTAACTTCGATTCAAATAGTCCATCCTCCAGGAAGATATTCTTGAGTCCCTCTGGCTAACAACTACCTTCCTATCTAATACTTCATATACGATTTTGGACAGAACCTTTCTAATGTAATTTGTCATGTAACAACCCATGTTGGTTATTTAGCTTAAGGCTCTATAGCAGGGGTCAGCAACCTTTTTGGCCATGAGAGCCATAAATGCCACATTTTTTAAAATGTAATTTCATGAGAGCCGTACAGTGCTCACAGTGCGCGTTCCTGTAACAGCGCCTGAAAAAAATTGACTTTATGGCTCCTGCAGAAAGAGCCATATCTAGCTTTAGAGAGCCATACGTTGCCGACCCCTGCTCTATAGGGATAAGGACAATGTGTTATATAAACTTTGTATTTCCCCTAATACTTTGCATATACTGGATCTTTAAAAAAAATAAAAAAAAAAAAACAAAACAAAAAAACTTGCTGGTCTTTATTTGTTATAGCAACACTTTTTTATTTTGTTGCCAGATCTAATTTGAAAGATAAAATGTAAAAATGAAGGCATAATAGAAAGACCTTTGTTAGACCTAAATGACAGAATCTTAGTTCAACCATTATTTTAGTATGTGACCCTCAATGGCAAAGCATGAATAATAATTCTGACCCGCTTGGAAAGAGTTGCTGTAAGGAAGAACTAATTAAAAATGATTGCAATGCACTTCTGTACACAATCATCTCCACCTCTCTATTTAGCAGCGAAACTGTGTTACCAAGGGAAGTTTTGGACCTTCTTGAATCTTGGAGAATATCAACTAGGAATTGGCCGAATAAAACCTGCTAAGAGTCAGAATGATTGACGTGACCTGCAGACATGCTATCTTTGAACGTTATCCTTTTGTGAATTATTTGTATAGGGAATAAACTTTAATAACGATCAAAACATATTTATAATGGTTTCATTGAAAAATATTACACAGGCATAAGCTTCCACTTCAAAAAAAAATTCCACTCCCACGAATTTCACACCTCTTCTTTAAAGACTAAGAAAATAGAATTCTCAGGAAGACAAATGATTGGCTCATAATGATACAAGTCATCTAAGACGAGTAGGCAAAGAATCAGATGCCTACCCTCCTGTATCTTCATGCACCTGCTTCCTACTTTTAATCTTGAAATGACGTTAGGAAAAGAGATTTTCAAACGTAATGTCAAAACGCATTTGGTTATGTCCTAACCCCAGTGCAATATGACACAATGTAAATTTAAATTACACGGCACGCTTTATTTGTGATGACTGGAAGTGTTTTGGGTACCCATGAGTAATTAGCAGCTAATGAAATAGAGTCAGGCATACGGTTATCTCTAATGGTAGTAAGCATTTATCCCCACCTCCTGAGGGCATCTACTTCACGTAAATATAAAAAATGATAATTATGTAAGAAGAAAATAGAGGATACATTTTTTTAGATTCCATAGAAGGGGAAAACCCAGAGCCTTTGATTTTACAAAACATGACCACCCTTTTGCCACCACTTGGGTCTACTTCAAAGAGATACAGAATCTGAAAATGCTCATGCTCAGACACTTTACAATCCTGAGATTGCAGGATTGCAGGTGGGCAAATCAATAGGCAAATGATACACACAGAGAGGAAGTTGCCAGAGACTATTTTTAGCAGCTCTCGCCGGTATATACTTTAAAATATAAAGACAAAAGAAAGTTACAGCACTGATTGGCTTCATCAAAAGCATATGAAATAAATTACATCTAATGACTGGTTTAGAAAAGCACTCTCAGCCCTGAGTTTGAATCATGTGCCGAGAGGTTGAGGTTGTCAGCCTCCAGCTCGCGGGTACCACTCAGCTGGAGTCAGATGTGACTGAGCAGATGAATGGAAGAGGGTGGGAGGGAGGGCAAGGTTGCCTAATTGAAAACTGGGAACACTTTGCAAACACCATTACATGAAATGTGAGAAGTGTAACGTGGCAGAAACAAGGCAACACCTGGTGTCAGTAGCTAATTGTGTTGTACAGAGGCATGTAAGACCAGCACATTTTGTTACCACCCGATCCTCTGACACTTACAGCCTCAACATTCTCTTTGGGGTTTGGATTACAGAACTGACCAGTTGGGTGATGGCATCCTCTGGGATTCAAGTTGCATTAGCATGAATATTTCCATGTATGACAAGCCTTTATCTCACTTGTGCAGCTCAGTAACAGGAGTAATTTCTGCCACTGTACTGTAATGCCTTGTTAAAAGGAAAAAAAAATTATGTTAATTCATGAAGTACATGGGCTTTTAGAATAAAAAAAATAACAGCAACACAAACTGTCTTTGTAAACAGGGGGATTTATTTGTGAGTTAATGTCAGTGTCAGGTTACTACAAGCAACACTGATATCCATAAATGTTTTCTCCCATTTGGTTCATTTGTTTGTTTTCACTTAAGGATGAGGTAGAAAAGATAAACTTCATTGGCAAATTTAATTGAATTCGAGGGAAAGCTTAGATCTCAGCCCTCCCTATCTTTCTACCTCCTTCCTATTACAATATTTATAGGTGCTGTATTTATAGAGAATTATTTATTGGGAAATTAGGACTCTGATAAAAAATGAATTTTGAGAAGAAATTAGCTGATTAAAAAATGAGAGGGGAAAAAAAGGAAAGAAGTTCAACTCACATTACCTGCAGCACACATCCTGGTCTCGGGCATTCGACCTAAAGAAAAATGGGCTGTCAAAGCTTAAAATCATTTACATGTCACATTTTGCATGAAAACTATGATAAGCAGTGCCTCACGACTGGGTCTAGTTTCCCAGCACCTGAAATTCTGAAAATGGTGTCTCGGTTCCTGGTGATAAGCATTAATTGTAGCTCTTAAATCTTGGAATTTAAACTGATGTTGAGAGAAAACAGCACTGACTGTGGTACTCAGAGGGAAATGATCCATTTTGTCTGCATACAGAAGGAACAGGGAATTTGAAAGGCCCACATAACACCAAAGAGGTTAATGGGCTGGTCTTCGGCTTAAAGCTCTAAGCATAAGTGACAGACAGACCCCGTCAGTCACCCCGGAGATCATGTAAATTCTGTAAGCAGACATAAATGAGACTTACCAAAAAGTGAGTCTCTATGGAGTCTCTGTCCCCAGGGATAGACTGGATATGGAACTTGATTTGACTGTTAGTCCTGTAATTGAAAACTCAGAAATCCAGTATTTTAGAGCAACAACTCTGAAGCTTTAGGCAGTGTCAAAGAGGTAGCCAGGAATGACATTTCTAGCACACTGTTAACCAATTAGATATTAGAGACAGGTACACAGTGCCCCAACCCACCTGTCTGTCAAGTACCGGGGTTCCTGATGGAGAACTGAGAGCACAGAGTATATGAATGAAAAGGATGTAGTGTCAGGGCAACAGCACTCAGCGTGAAAGCCCCTGCCAATGTACTCAGAATGATTTCAACATTGGGGGAAGAGGGGAAGAGAGTGTTTCAGGGAAGGGTATTGTTTAATCCTTCTCCCTCTTGCCTGTCCTCCATTTTGTAGTAGATGACAGTCAGACTTGTCCATGCCACTCAGAAAACTCAAGTGGGGCAGCCCATAAATCATCCATGATGCAACAATAAAGCACTTATAACTGGCTCTTCCGATGTTGCCGACAGAAAAAATAAAGTATACGTTCTCCCTGTGTGGTTTTTCAAAAATGAATTATGCCATTAAGTGCCAAGAAGAAAATTAGCTATGAGCTTTTAAATTTAAAATGATTCCCTTTTTAATTGTAAAACAGTGGCACTTAACTGCTATTGATCCAGCAGAGACACATTAGGGAACAGGGTCACCATAACTGTTAATATTCACTGCTTAGTGAAAGAGCATCAAAGGACATTTTAATGTCACAGACTTTCTCGGGGAGTTTTTAAAGAAGGTTTAAATCGGCCAGCCTATGAATGAAAAGGACATGAGGTAGACAAATGTAGAAACAAATGTGATAGCAATTTTCTGCTAATCAAATCATAACTCAAGATTGATTTTTAGCAAAAGTTTATGTCATATAGATTTCCAAGGCCTGTCGACATTTAAAAGTCAGAGTATATGTTTTCTATAGACCAGAACTTCTTTAGAGGGTCATTCATGAGGGAATTGCTGTTTACTTTTTAAAACATATGTCCAAGGGAGAAGGTCTTCTGTTTGGATTATTCATGGTTAATCAGATGGACAGTGCCTAAGAATAGCCCTTCAGGAGAAGATATAAATAGGAAAACTCTAATGACATTTTAGTATTAATATTATTATGGTGAGTGAATTAAAATGTTTCCTACTTTTTAGAAACTTTTCATCTATGAGAACATTAATCCAAAAGCAAATGTTCCATTTTCTAGAATGAAAATCACTATTTTATACTATATTCAGACTTCTAAAATATTACAATGACTTATAAAATCAAAATTTCTGTCCTTGTATGTTTCTATGGATCTAAACTTCTCAATGGATGTCTATAGTAACTTGAGTGAAAATTAAAGCAACTCAATTATAAAAATTAAGTTTATTCTAAAAGGAAAAGTTATCATTTGAAATGTTATAAAATGATATTAAAATCTCATTTCATGTTGAACAAATAGTTCTGCTGTTAATAGTAATACGCCTTATTATAACTCAGAATTAGTCTATAATTCTTTCAATTATTTCTGATTTAGAATTGCTTTTAGCTTAAATGAATCTAAATTGTTCTTTCAATTTTACTTACTTTTGATTTTACTCTGATAGCCTTTCTTCTACCTCTATATTTTCCTGTTCTGATCCCCTTTTCAGAGTCTAGATTACTTTCAAAAGATTTCTTAGCATTTGTTCAAAGTAATTGATTCTCTTAAGTGTTTCTGAATTCCCTAGTTTATAACAATCATTTAGAGTTATAAATGGCCTTTGACAATTTTTAGTCCAAACTCCTCATTTTAGAGAAAAAGATACTTACTTGCACAAGTATTAAGTGATTTATCCAAAGTTACACAGAAATCAAATGACAAAATTTGAACTTAAACACAATTACTTTGACTTCAAATTCAAATCTCTCTCATTCTTCCACAGTGTATCCAGGTTTATTAACGAGTTGTTTTTTTTTCATTAAAAACCCTTAACTTCTATATTAAAATCAATACAGTGGTACCTCAATACACAAGCACCTTAAATCATGAGCAATTTGAGATATAAGCAGTCAAAATTGGGGTTTTTGCTTTTAAATTGCGAATGGATATTTAAACCATGAGCTTCTGCCACCCTCCACTAGATAGCTTGCTGAATGTTTGGTTTCACAAGTTATAGGAGGTTGTCTCATTTAGTGCAGTGTTTATCTGACCGTGAGAGCATGTTTTGAATTATTTTTGCTTTCTTCTTTATTTTTGTCTTTATTTTTTTAAGTTTATTCATTTATTTTATTTTTAAAATCCTTACCTTCCATATTGGAATCAACAGTAAGTATTGGTTCCAAAGCAGAAGAGTGGTAAGGGCTAGGCAATGAGGATTAAGTGACTTGCCTAGAGTCACACAGCTGGGAAGTGTCTGAGGTCAGATTTGAACCTAGGACCTCCTGTCTTTGGGTCTGGCTCTCAATCCACTTAACTTTTAACCATGGGTCCTGACAACAGAGGAATTGAAGGAGTTATAGCAGCAGCAGCAGCATACAGAGGTTTTGTAGGACATTAATGGGGAGGAGCCAGAGGTGGATGAGGTAACCAATATAAGCAAGATTAAGGAAATGTTGAGGATTAGGGGGAAAATTAAACAGCTTATTGAAAAGACACAGCCAGAAAAAGTTGCAATTGGTCATGTGTTAGAGCTGTGTGATGACACTTGTTTCACACATTATCAATACATTCTGAAAGGAGGAGGAAACAAACTTTCATAGAAAGGTTTTGTTGAAATGATCTCTAAGTGAAATCAAGGAAAGTGTGGCAAAACAGCCAAAATTCAATTAAGAAAATGTTGATAATTAAGTAAGTAAAAAAAAAAAGTAAGTTTAGCAATAAAGTTACATATCATAAGTATTGCGTAGGGTCAATTTTGCATTTAAATGCAGCATTACATGTGTAGAGAGTAAGTCATATTAAGCAATAATGCACAAAATGAAAATCTTCTCTGCCCACAGCTTTGCCTGACCTTGAAGGTAAATAACATTTCATAAACAAGTATATTTCTTTACATTCTTTCTTATTATCTATAAATATATTTGTTCTTTATAAAGTACATTTTCATATTTAATATGTGTTTTGGGGGGACCAGAACAAATTAATTGCATTTCCATTCATTTAAATTGGGAAATTTGATTTGACACATGAGCAAATTGAGTTACAAGCTTGGTCATGGAATGAATTAAACTCACGTGTCAAGGTACCACTGTACAATGTATTGGTTCTGAGGTAGAAGAGCAATGAGGGATAACCAATGGGGATTAAATAACTTGCCCAGGGTCGGACAGATAAGAAGTGTCTAAGGTCATATTTGAACCCACGACTTCCCATCTCTAGGCCTGGCTCTCAATCCACTGAACCACCTGGGTGCTCTTGCTAATGAGATAATAGCGAGTAATTCTCACTAGTAGTCTATCAAGATAAAATTCTAGAAATGGAATTGTAGAAATCTATACAGATACAAACTTACCTTTTAGAATCTTTTTCTCTTTTTTATTAGATTCATAAAAAAAACCATTTTAGTTAGAACTGTTTTATGAATTGGCATCTTAATACAATCAATCTTCAAACCTTCACAGGGGTAAAGTTTCTAGAAAATGGTATGAAAGCAAAAAACATGAACGTTTATACATTGAACCTATGCAAAATAGAGGGTGAGGTTCCTGTAATCACTAAAAAAAAACTCCTATAATCTTTCACTACAGATTGAAAGAAATACACTTTTTCTCCATATAATTTTTATAACAAAACATTCTCATAATATGCACCTTTCCTAACAAAATAACCATGAAATAGTCCATAAGATGCAACACAAAATAAAATTGGTCACATGCAAAACATTTTTCACTGATAATTTCCTAGAGTTCTATTTCTGCTAATGTTCAACTTTTTGAAAAATATTGCTTTCAGACAATATTCACTTTTCATAACATGGGAAATCTATAGTACCATAAACACTATACAGAAGATAAAATTCTTAAAACTAAAACAAGTTTTGACCTGAATTTTACTATATCAGAGGGCAGTGTGAGGGCATCAGACACAGTACTGTATGCTATCCTATTGTGTAAACCTGTCTACTTTGACCATTTTGTGAAAATCAATGGAGAGGTTGCTGAAATTAGTCACTGCTATCAGAAGATGTTGAGCCTGGCAAGGTTTTTACAACATCTTAGAACCCAAATAACATGTGATACACTTTGAGGGCATACCTGCAAAATAAAACTTGAGTTTTAAAGGCAATTAATGAAAATATGCATCATTTGCATCAGGAGCTCTTTACAATGGTAGGGTGAACAAAATCAAAATAGTCAAATAGCAGTGGCTCTACAAATTTGTGTGAATTGTCCTTCTAATTTTCATCCCTACTGTTCATAGCCACAAATGTTCAGGGCTGCCACTTCAAAAGTGAAATTGAAGTTCCTAATAAAATCACAGGAATATTTAAAGTTAAACATGTGAATATTGAGGAATGTCTCTATTAATTAAATACTCAGAAACTTACTCTTACTTTACAATGTATTTCAGAAGATCTCACTGCTCCTGTTTTTAGCTTCAAAGTTCTTCAACAATCTCAATTTAACATACTTATATTGAGAAACCACTATAGACTAGGCTCTGTACTTGGACCAAAAGGGAAAAAAAATCCCCACATTGATTGGTAGTGATTTATGCACTCATTGAAAATAAAGATATGTACTTTTTTAAATATAGGTACTTCTAACAAGAAACATTATATCCATTCAAATTGAAAATCTTTCATCCTTCTAGGGAAATTCTACTATAAATATGCACAATTAGAAATGAGACAAATTATTTCAATGCTTTCATAGCTAGGGTCAGAGTTTAGAATCTAACAGGTATTTCTGAGTTCAAGTCTAGGGCTCCTTGAATTTTATGATCTTGTCTTTATAAATTATTATCAAAATGCCTCCATTTCCTCTTTTAAGGAAAATGTATTTTAAATCAAAAAATAATAAGTGGCATCTAGGTGACCTAATAAATAGAGCACTGGGTTTGGAATCAGAAAACCTGAGTTTAAATCTGGCCTTAGACATACACTACCTGTGTGATCCTAGATAAGTCACTCAACCCTGTTTGTGTCTGTCAAATGATCTAGAAAAAGATATGGTAAACCATTTCAGTATCTTTGCCAAGAAAACCCCAAAAGGAGTCACAAAGAGTTGGACACAACTGAAACAATAACAAATGTAAATGTGAACTATTATTTTGTGCCATTTTATATTTTCTACTGACAAATTTTTAAATATTTACTAGGCATGATACCTTATTAATATCAGAAAGCTGGTTTTGATCATATCCCTCTAAGAGGATCAAAAGGGCTTGGTGATTATGGCAAAAATGAACCTTTCTGAGAAAAAGATAGATTCTGGGATATACAATGTATGTAGACTCATACTACCAATCAGTATTAATAGGTTAATGCTTGCTCTGAATAGGAAATGAAATCTTCCTTTCATCACACAAGTATATTAATTTAATTCTGCCTTTCTTTAGTTATCTGGCCAATGACTAGTCACCCTTGAATACCAGCACATTTCTTTACCTTGTCCAATTGATGATTAAATATTTTTCCAACATTTATGTCATGCTTTACCCAAAATTTAAATATATCAAAGATAATAAAGGGTCAATAAATCAAATAGGTTCTCAAAAGAGTTTCTGGGTTAATCTGATTCTACTGTCATGTTGATGTGCTTTTATTTCATATATTCAGGTGACGAATCAGGTATTTCTAACGAGAGTAGATTAATTCAGAAAATCTGACCTTGACCAAGTGAGAGGCATTTAAATGGATTTCCTTGCCTTTGGTTAGTACTTGGTCATTTGAGTGCTATAATTTATGTTATGGACACATGGCACAGAAGGGTAGGGAAGACCGGGGTTCAAATCCTAATTCAGAAACTTAATAGTCATGACCCAAAGAAAGTAACCAAACTTCTCTCTATCATAGTTTCCTTATCTATAAAATGAGATTTTATCTAATGGCATCTATGCCCAAATTTAGTATCCTATCATCTTGTCATCCACAGATACATGTTTTATTGTTCACTTTTGTGACATTTTATTTCTTTGGTTTTAAAGAATGTATACTACTCTGAAGAGATATAAAAAGTTGCACTTCTGAAAAAGCACACTTTAATAAGTGTTAGAGATATTGCAGTAGCTATTGGTAAGGGAAAGTCAAGCATTTCAAGGATCATTTAAGGCCACAATGAAACAAGTTAAGTTATACCAAAGCCCACAGGAAAATTCAGTCACAAATTAAAAACAATGACAAGAATTAACAAACTATTGATGTTAAAGTATTTCAGAAAATATGCAAAGTCTTCAGGGAAACCTGAAACTAAAGCGATTCTAATCAATTCAAACTCTACTGCAAGATTTCTTAACTTTGGGTGTGTGAACATAATTATTTTTTTTGTATTTCATAATTACATTTTGATGTATTTCTTCTCTTTATAACCTACACATTTTATTTAATTCATTTTTCAAAAAAATATTTTTCAATTCAATATTTGGGTTTCACTGGACTTTTTTGATACCAAAAAAATAATAATAATAACAATCACTGCTCCATGGTGAATTGTAGACTTCTTGAAATTGAAACAACAGAGAGACAAGTAATTTTTTTAAAACAAGATAACTGTTGCTAGAAAGGGGAGGAAATGTATGTTACAGACATGACAATACAAAAACCATATAGACCAAGAAAGATTAATTTTACTAATGAAATATTATTTCTTCATTCATAACTAAACTAAAGACATGAGAAGTGTTATGCATGAGCCTATAAATTAGAATAGAGGGCTCTTAAGGCACCACCTCTAAATCTGTGATCAATAAGCATTTAATAAATTCCTGTTATATGCCAGACACCATGCTTGGTTCTGCACATAAAAAAAAAAAAAAAAAAAAAAAAAAAAAAACAACAACAGAAAAAACAATCCTCACTCCATGGAGCTTACCTTCTATAGCCTGTAACACTGTAATGCAAGAACCCCAATATTAATTAATTAACTAATTAATTTTCAGATTAATTAAATTATGAAAAGTATTTATTAAACTTACTATGCATTGTAGTATAGAGAGAGGGGGTCATATAGTTTTTCAAGCTTTGGCTGAGTTCTGAAATCAGTTAGGGGTTTGGAAGCTTGAGGAAAAGTTCAGTTGGTTTGGGTCTCCCGTGGAGGGAGGTTGTCTGACCAGCTGAGCTGCCTCCTTACCTATCTGTAGAATTGAAATTTAGCCTGGCTTTGAAATATTTATTTAAGAAATTGTTATTTTGGATAAACCCTTTATATCGTCCTTCCCTATATTATTTCCTACCTTCCCTCCCCTACCTTATATGTCTGTGGAGTTAATAAGGAGAGTAATTAGAGAGGAGTTCAAATCTGTGAAGGGTTAACTATAATTGACAGCATTAGATATAAAGAAACTAGTCAGTCATCATTTATTCCCTTTAGATATCAAGAACACTTTGTAAGCTTGAGTTAAAGGCAGGTCCTTACTCAGACTCCATCTCTGCCTCCCTTCCCCCACCTGAGGTTCCTGAGACAACTGTTAGGGCTTCCTTAATCCACTTTCCTGTCAGATCATCCTTTTGAAGATAATAAACCCTTTTGTGTTTCAACAGACCTATTAGTATAATTTGTCAGTTAGTTATTAAGAGAGGGAAGAAGTGGGAAAGAACTAACACACTCTGGGCTTGAAGGGAAGCCGGGTATCCATCTTGAAGGAAGGTTTAACTTCAAAACAAGTCCCTTCCTGTGAAATTAACCAAACCCTGATTGTTAATTTCAGTTTAGTCTATTTCCCTCAGCCTGTGTTTAAGTCTGAGTCCTGGTCTATAAGCCCTGCTGTATTTGCCTGTTAGATTAATTCTCCCTCTCCTTGAAGATCTTTTTCCATTCAGTGCTGTACTCCCTATATTCAGCTATATTATATCCTGAATCTCCCTGTTCCAGCCTACCTATAACCTAGATTTACTATCTAACAAATCCCTGATAACTTCCTTTCAAAATTCCCTTGTACCACACACCTTTCCTCAAATTATCCCCATTACAGCATAAAATATTGTGCTAAGAGTTGAGGATTAAAAAATAAATATAAAAGAGTCCTTGTACCTAACAAATTCATATTCTCACAAAGGAGACAAAATACATGGGATATTTGGCTGCAAATTAGCTGGCAAGGTCTCATGGTCCTTAAGACATGGTGGTGGAACACCATGGGGAATGGTAGTGCATGCTCTTTAATGTCATTTCCACTGATGAAATTATATCATTTTCTGATCCTAGACCATGTGACAGTGAACCAAGGATTCTGGTGGAAAGAACTTTCTTTTTTTGGAAAGAAGAGCTTTGACCACACTTCTCCCCTGATAGTATCACATTGAGAGACCTGAAAACTTTTAAACCAGGTGAATTAGCTTTGAAAACAGCAGTGAAAAAAAAGTCTGAAGTCTTCGAAAGTGCTACTCCCCACACCCCATGATGGAAACAGAGTTCAGTTTTAACATAAAGTAAGGAATTGGCTGGGAAAATGAACAAACAATAAGAAAATAACATGACCATAAAAATCTACTATGGTAATAAGGAAGATCAAGATACAAATTCAGAAGAAGACAACAATGTCAAAATAGTTACAAGAAAAGCTTCAATGAAAAAAAGTGTATTAGACACAAACCTAATTAATTTCTGGAAGAGCCAAAAAATTATTTTCAAAATCAGAGTGGTAGAGGAAAGACTAAGTAAAGAAATGATATCAAAGGAAGAAAATTATAAAAAGACAGCATCTTGGGAAAATAGGCACAAAAATATACTGTAGAAAATAAAATCCTAAAAATTAGAATTGCTTACTATATTTAGGCATATTTTCATGGAAAAGAGATATAAAAGTTTCCTGAAGAAAATAATTCCTTTAAAGTTTTAATTGGTTAAGTGGAAGCTAATGATTCTATGTGACATCAAGAAACTAACAAAAAAAGTAAAAAGAATGAAAAAATTGAAATGCCAAAAGGATTTGTACTCTACTAATCTCTTACCATCTTTACTTCTTTTGCAGACACAGAAAATTAAGTAATCATTTTTCATCAATGAGACAAATCTTATGCTAATGTGATTGAACCCCAGCTTACATTTCTTCCCTGGGACAAACAATCTTGCAATCCCTTGTAAAAATCACCCTAGTAAACTTAAACTTTTAAATATATGATATAAACACTAACATTAGCCCTTTAAAATCAAAATAATGATCTCCCTAACATATCAGGTAGCCAGCCTATACTGTCATTGAAACAAAAGTAAAACAAATATGCCTCAACAGTATATGCAATAGACATAGCACTATATGAAGCATCACTTGAGAGGGTTTTGCTTTGAAAACATGCCTAAGTACCTGCAGAACATAAAAACATGCATTTAAAAGTACAATTGTATCTAGAGTACATAGTAATCAATCTTAAAGAAAAACTAAAATAAAACATAAGGCAAAGCTACTAGCTAAAACAGTAACATTCTCAATAGGTCTATGTAAAATTCCAGATTACCTATAAGAATTAATATATATAGAGAAAACAACAAATATTAATATAGCATGAACATAACAAAAATAAAATATATATGAGGGAAATAAGAAATAAGTATCCTCATGTATTGAGTAATTCAAATGTGGATTAATTATAACATACAATTTTTGACATCATTTTTCATAGGGGCAATTTCTGGTTTTGTCATCTAAATACCTGTGTAATTATATTATGTATATATGTAATTACTTGTTACATCGTAACATGGTCTGGTGACTTATTAAATGGGTCTATTTTCCTTGGCACTCATTGACATTTCCATTATCCTATAACCAATCTATAGGTTGGTAAGGGTTGGCCATTAGTATGATCATAGACTTGTTCATCTACATTTGGGTTAGGAAAAGTAGTTGGTTGCTTGTCAATATATTTGTGTTCTGTGAGTAGAAGGGCAGCTAGGTGGCACAGAGGTATATGACTTTATGCAAGTTACTTAACCCTATTTGCATATGTTCTTCATCTGACAACTGAGCTGGGGAAGGAAAAGGCAATAAATAAATAAATAAAAAGTCCGGTATCTTTGCCAAGAAAACCCCCAATGTGGTCATGGATAAACAGAGAAAACTAAAAATAATAAGGAAACTACAAAAATAGAGACAGTATGAGATAGAGGAATAAGTACTGCTCTTGGAATTGGAAAGGCTCAGTTTGAGTTCTGGTTCCCCCTTATATTAGCTATATAATTGAAAAAATGCACCACTTTCTTGGGCCTCAGTTTCTTTATCTTTAAAATGGAGCTAAAATTTGTATTATCTATGTCAGAGTTTCTGTGAGAAAGTCATTATAAAACTTAAGATGGAATAAAAACATGAACTACTTATATGACCAGGAAGAATTTGTCACATGAGTGTCTTATTTCAGATTACATTATTTAACAATATCTCATAAAATATTTTAAGACTAATAACACATTTTTCTCTCAACAATCCTGACATATTACTAATGCAAAAGGAATAGGTTTATTTCTAATCTGGCAGCTAATAAATATCAGAGTTGGGTTCTGAGCCCAAGAATGACTCTTGAGATTACAGTCTAAGTATTCTGACTCCCAGTTTATTTTATCCCTCCCTGACTCTTGCCCCATCATGTATTACTTAGGCAACTCATTGCTCAATGATATTCAAACAATGACACTTAGTCTCATCCACTTCTAGTGGTTCCAATATGAAAAGAGTAGCACAAAAAAAATCTTGAAACACTAGAGGTACAGAATCAAACAGCCATCAGCTAGTATCTTTGAATCACCTGGTATGTTTTAGGCTGGTTTGGCTGATTGGATGTTCTCCTTCATAATCAAAGAGGACTAGAATGACCTCAACTGATATCTTTTAACTCAGACATATAATGGATTTAAGTGAGGTAGAGTTGCACAAAGTAGATGTCCTTACGTTCTCCATAGTCATTGAAGTCCAGTAAAAAGAAAAAAGCCAAAAGGATTACTTATGATTCCCAAGGCCTGATGGATTCACAAGTGAATTATACCAAACATGTTCAGAACACTATATAAACTATTTGGGTAAACAGTTGAAGGGATTTCTTCCAAATTCCTTTTATGACACTAATATGCTATTGATAACTAAACCAGGAATATAAAACAGAGAAAGAAAACTATATATGAATCTCCCTAAAAATTATTGGCACAAAAATTTAAATAAAATACTAGCAAGAAAATTACAGCACTATATCACAAGAATCATATACTATAATCAGGTGAGGTTTTTTTTTGTTTTTTTTTGTTTTTTTTTGTTTTTTACCAGGAATGCAGGAACAATTCAATGTTATGAAAGATGATTGACCATATCAATAACAAAACCAACGGAAACCATATGATTATCTCACTAGATGTAAAAAAAAAGCTTTGAAAAATACAATAGCTATTCCTATTTTAATCACCAGAGAATATTAGAATAAAGGGAATACTCCATAAAATTAGAAATAGTATCTATTTAAACCCATCAACAAATATAATCTGTAATGAAGATGAGCAGGAAACCTTCCCAATGAGATCAAGAGTGAAGAAAGATACCCATTATTGCCATTACTCTCTATATTGTTCTAGGAATTCTAGCTATATCAATAAGAGAAGAAACTGCCCTTCAATCACCTGTGCTCCCGCAAGCTGCCATGTTTTCTGACTGGGTCTGGCTTTGGCTTTCCCCATAATTAAATAGCCACGGAGTGCTAGGGAGTCCTGAGGCCATCACTACTATGGAGTCTGAGGTAATGAAGCTGGAGAGAGGCCATGATGTCCAGCAGTAACTAGTTGTCGGGGGTGAACGTACTGCCCATGATGGCCTACGGAAGCTTAGTATTTGTGCTGTTGTTCTTTTTTGTGAAGAGACAGATAATGTGCTTTGCTATTAAGTTTCAAAGAGGCCCTCATTTCCCTGTGTGGCACAACACTGCTAAGGATCTGAAGGAAGAGATTGACAATTGACTCTCCAAGGTCCAGGATGTAAAGTATAAACCTCAGCTTCTTGAAGAGGATGGCGCCAGACTTTTATAGATGGAGACACCAGGAAATCAACATTGCTACAACTACCTGTACAGAATGAAAGCATTTGATGACTTTCACACCTCTGAGATCCCATTACATTCAGAAGGCCTGAGCATACCCATTCCTCAATGGGCAAATTTCTGATCATATCTACTAGAACTTCAAAACACAAGTACTCCCTTCAAGGGTGTCCAAAAGGCCCTCATTGATACCCTGTTAGATGGTTATGAAACAGTTCGATATGAAACTGGAGTCTTTGGCCAGATGGAATATCTACATTATCAGGAAGCACTGAGTGAACTGGCTGCCACATGAGTGTGATTAAAACATGTCAAAGTAGGTAGGGCTGGTTTGTCAAAGCCCATGGTAGGAACTCCCAGCATCAGCACTATTCAGCAGCTGAGGCTCTAACACAATCTCCTGAAGTTTCCTCCCCAAAAAATATCCAGGTCACCTATCTGCCCTCTAGTCATAAGAGCAAAAGAGCCAAGCAATTACTAGAGCTGAAGAGTTTTAAGGATAACTATAACACACTAGAGAGCACCCTTTGACTGAATTCGAGGAGGGCCATAGCTAATGTGGCTCCAATAAGAGAATCCATTCTTAGTTCCCAGGGATTTCTCCAGGGTAGCAGGCAGAACAGCACTGGAGAGCATTGATACCATTAGGGCCAGAATTCCTGCAATTCATACCTGGAGATCCTTCCTTAGTTTATTCCTCTAATCTGCTATAGAAATACACATTAGAAGCAATTTTTCCTCCTCCACTAGCATTTTTATGTATTTGGATTCCTGTATTCTTCCTCTGCCTATGTCACTTTCTCCTTACTGCAACTTCATTTTGATCATGGCTATTTTTTGCTCTTTCCTAATGTCAGTTGTATTACTCTAAATGTGTTGAGGGGATGGGAGAGAGGGCACATGATGGTGGAAATGGAAACCACAGAGCCCCTATCTTACCCAGTTGGATGGGGACTCCAGCGCATGGACATGTCATTTAACGTTATGGAATGAGAAGGGCAGCAGAAACTAGGGTGTTATACTTAAAACAAGCCCTGTTGAGATTTGTATTGTGTTTAGTGCAGTGCCTTGACCTTCTTTCTGAACACTGTATATCAAGGCAAGTAACTATGGGGAACTCTTGTGATATAGGCATTAATTCCTTATTCTCCCAGTAAGTTCCTGCAGTGGTCTCACTTTATTTTTTATTTTCTTAAATAATTTTTATTCTTTAGAAAATTATCATTGTTACATGATTCATGTTCTTACTTTCCCCTTCACCCCCCTACCTCCTCCCCACCCATAGCCGATGCGCATTTCCACTGGTTTTAACATGTGTCATTGATCAAGACTTATTTCCAAATTGTTGATAGTTGCATTGGTGTGGTAGATTAGAGTCCACATCCCCAATCATGTCCACCTCAACCCATGTGTTCAAGCAGTTGCTTTTCTTCTTTGTTTCCACTCCTATAGTTCTTCCTCTGAATGTGGGTAGTGTTCTTTTCCATTAGTCCCTCAGAATTGTTATGGATCATTGCATTGCTGCCAGTACAGGAGTCCATTACATTCTATTTTACCACAGTGTATTGGTCTCTGTGTGCAATGTTCTTCTGGCTCTGCTCCTTTCACTCTGCATCAATTCCTGGAGGTCTTTCCAGTTTACATGGAATTCCTCCAGTTTATTATTCCTTTTAGCACAATAGTATTCCATCACCAGCATATACCACAATTTGTTCAACCATTCCCCAATTGAAGGGCATACCCTCGTTTTCCATTTTTTTGCCACCACAAAAAGTACGGCTATAAATATTTTCATACAAGTCTATTTATCTATGATCTCTTTGGGGTACAAACCCAACAGTGGTATGGCTGGATCAAAGGGCAGGCAATCTTTTATAGCCCTTTGAGCATAGTTCCAAATTGCCATCCAACTCCTCCAGCAATGCATTAATGTCCCAATTTGGCCACATCCCCTCTAATATTCATTACTCTCCCCTACTATCATTTTAGTCACTCTGCTATGTGTGAGGTGATACCTTAGTATTGTTTTGATTTGCATTTCTCTAATTATTAGAGATTTAGAACACTTTCTCATGTTCTTTTCGATAGTTTTGATTTCTTTATCTGAAAATTGCCTATTCATGTCCCTTGCCCATTTATTGATTGGGGAATGGCTTGATTTTTTTATACAATTGATTTAATTCCTTGTATATTTGAGTAATTAGACCCCTGTCTGAGTTTTTTGTTATATTTTTTCCCAATTTGTTGTTTCCCTTCTGATTTTGGTTGCATTGTTTTTGTTTGTACAAAAGCTTTTTAATTTAGTATAATCAAAATCATTTATTTTACTTGGTTTCACTTTATAAACTGGTTATTTAATAAAAATAGCTGTAAAAATAAACATTAAAAGAGAGAGAAGAAACTGAAGGAATTAGAATAGGCAAGGAAGAACTAGCTATTACTCTTTACAGATGACATGATGGTATTCATAGAAAATCCTAGAATCAACCAAAAAATTAATAGAAACAATTAACTTAAGCAAAGTTTTAGAATATAAAATAAACGCATGTAAATCATCATCATTATTTATATTATAAATAAAATCCAGCAGTGAGATTGGAAGAGAAATTTCATTTAAAATAACTGTAGACAATATAAAATACCCTTGAGTCTACCGATAAGGCAAATTCAGGAATTATATGAAAACAACTACAAAATACTTTCCACATAAAATCACCTCTAAATAACTGGAAAACATTAATTGCTCACAAATAGGCCAAGCCAATATAATAAAAATGAATTTCTATCTAAATTAATCTACCTGTTCAGTGCCATACCAATCAAACTACACAAAAACTATTTCATATAGTGAGAAGAAATTATAAAATTTATCTTGAAGAATAAAAAGGCAACAATATGTAGGGGATTCATGAAAAAAAAACATGTAGGAAGTTGGCTTAGCTATACCAGATATCAAACTGTATTACAAAATAGCTAAAAATCTGGTACTGGCTAAGAAATAGATAGTAGATCAGTGGGATAGATTAGGCAGTCAACACCCAGTAGTAAATGACCACAGTAATCCTAGTGTTTGACGGATATAAAGATTCAAGATTTTGGAAGAACTCATTATTCAACAAAAATTGCTGAGAAAACTATTAAACAATATGGTAGAAATTAGGCATAGACCCAACACCTCATGCCACATACCAAGGTAAAGTCAAAATGGATCCATGATTTAGAAATAAAGGCTGATATCATAAACAAATTAGGAGAGCAATATAGTTTACCAGCTGAGCCTATGGATAAGGGCAGAATTTATGACCAAACAAGACATGAGAGCATGACAAGATGTAAAATAGATAATTATGGCTACTTTAAGTTCTCCCTTATATGTTGTTACAAAATCTCTCCCTTTGTAATTTTTACCTATTGATCTTACAAAACAATTCAAATCTAGTACAGTTACATAAGGCAGGATTTCTTGGCCTTGGTTTCATAAATTTAAAAAGTTGGAAGAAAAGAATCTACCTGAACAAAAATATTTATAGCAACTCTTTTTGTGGTGGTAAAAAGCTGGAAACTGAAGGGATATGTATTAATTGGAGAATGGCTGAACAAGTTTGGTATATGATTGTAATGAAATGTTATAGTGCCATAACATATGACAAACAATATTTTTGAAAAAGTGAAAACTTATATGAAATGATGCAAAGGGAAATGAGCAAAACCAGGAGTACATTGAACACTATAACAGCATTGATTTATGTATGATGATCAATTTTTTTTGAGTGGAGTCTTTTTTTTTTACTTAGAATATTTTCCCATGGTTACATGATTTATGATCTCCCTCCTTTGCCTCCCCCTTCCCAGAGATGAAAAGCAATTCTATTGGGTTATAAATGCATCATTGTTCAAAACCTATTTCCATGCTATTCATATATGCAATAGAGTGTTATTTTAACATATTATGATCAATTGTGAAAGACTCAAATATTATCAGTATTGCAAGTGTTAAACTAGAAAAAAACACAGAATTATTAAATAATCAGAAAAAACACATCTTTAATCAGGAGAGGAGTTAGGTACAATCCTCAGGCACACAGAGTTGCATGCTCAAAATCCATGCAGAGCCCCAGGACTCTGACCACTCTAGCCACTCTGGCTACTGACCCCTCGGAGTGCCAACCACCCTAGATTGACAGCTCTGAAGTACAAAAGAATTTGGGGAACTTAAATAACTCTTGGGACCTGAGAATGGAAGAGTATGGTTGATAGGCTTTACAATGGCTACAAAGAAAATGAGGAGTTCTAGACAGGATTATCAGGTAGAGGCTAATGCTTTACTATGGACACAAAAGGGGAAGATCCAGCCAAGGGCAGGGCTATCTTAGAAAGTACCTGGACACAAGAAACTACTAGGACAAAAAGGCTACTTCACACCTGATTAAGACTGTAGCTCCACCTAAATTACTTTAAGGTGTATTGTTAGTCTGAAACTTGCAAAGTTGGGACTTGCCTCAAGAGGAATTCACATGTGACAATGTCAAGTGTGAGGTCTCAGACCTCATGCTGATACAAACTTGGGGTTCTCAAGATCTCAGTATTGGGTTTTCTAGATTCCAAATTGACAAAGGATCCAAGACAATGCTGAAAAACTCTCCACCACCATAAAAGGAACTTATGGAAACTGAATGCAGATCAAAACACACCATTCTTCACTTTATTTCCTTCATGTGTTTTTCTCTAAGATAAATGATATGTATCTTCTTTACACCTTGACAAACATGGACAGCTATATTAAATGAAAAAGCATTTACAACTTACATCATATTACCTGCCATCTCAGGGAATGGGAAAGAGTGGGAAGGAGAGAGAGACAATGGACTACAAAATGTCATAAAATGATTATTAAAATTGTATCTATATGTAATCTGAAAAATGAAATAAAGCAAACAAATAAAGATGACTTAATGACTTGCAATGCATGGATAACCTTTGCTTCTTTGATGTCTAAACAAACTCTAAGCCTCTAAATATTTGCTTCCACCACTTTCATAGCCATTTAAACAAATTGTCTTCATTCACCCCTTCTTTGAGGAAAAATCATCACTTGCCTGGGGTAGATACTCTTCTAATTTACCAATGAGTTTGAGACCTATGAGTTACCCAAAACCTGTTTCAGCCCACTTGCCTAGACAGCTTGCCAGAGTGTGACCACTGTGCACACTACAGTTTCTTGGAGCCACAAGTGAGGACTAGGTGACAGGTAGATACCAAAGAAGGAAAATAGTCAAAAAAAGGGCCAAACAAGCCCTTACACCGAGTTACTATTTTATCCTCAATTCCTTATACACCTATGGACTAAGCACATAGAATGTAACATTGGAGATAAATATTTCCATACATGGTTAATACATTGTTTTATTTGAATGTATTTATTGCAAGGAAAGGCTTCAGGTTTTTTGTGGGACACATAGAAGATACTGAAACAGATGCAAAAATCAAAAAGAAAAGAGTAGAAATATAATATCTAAAATCTATAGAAGAAAACATGTGAATTCAGAATGGGACACAAACTATCAGCAAAGTATAACAATTCTTAAAAGAAACTATAATAATTGAGAATTTCACACATAATCTATTTTTTTGTTCTATGTCTGAAATATATACTGTAGTTGATGATTAATAAAGTCATAATAAAGAAGAAAATAAATAATCAAGCTATATGACCTTAGGTTAGAGATTCTTAAACTTTGGTGTGTTAGTATTATGGGTCCTTTCATGAAGTATGGCAAGTCTTATGGGTTTCTTATTATAATAATGTACTTTGTTGCATAAAATAAAATGAAAAGAATTTTAAAGAAAACCAATTATATTGAAATATAGTTATCAAAAATTATTTTGATTGCAAACCCAATGCTAAGAAATCCAGGCTTATTATACCAGATTTTAATTATTTTGTAGGATTGAAAAGTACAAATTTCAAAAAGAGAGATTATATAATTATATTAAATTATATAAGAAAAAACTTTCTAATAATTAGAGCTTTCCAAAATAGAAGAGACTGACTTGAAAGGAATCAATTTCTCTATCCCTAGAATTATTTAAGTACAGGCAAACCAACTACTATTCAAAGGTATTGTAGTGGCTATTTATGTTTCTGGTAAGGGATTAGCCTAGATGATTCCTAAAATGTATCCCAATTCTCAGACTTTATAAAAATCCAATCCCTTGAACCTCTTAAAAGTTGAGAAGATTACAAAAACTAAGGATAGGTATAATTTGAATATTATTTTAAATGAAGATCAGGATCTTTCTATGTCATTATTATTCTGGGTTGTAGTCAAAATTTTGTACATGAAAATGCTTCTCCAAAACTATAATGCAAGCAAATTAAAATATAGTATTTTAATATATGTATTTCCCCTTTATCTGTAGCATTTTAGGAATATTCAATTTAAAATGAATTTATAATATATTGAAAGGGCACTATTGAGATTTATCATTAATTTTCTACTAAAATTTACATGAGAACAGTAACAATGCTAATTATGTGTAATAACACTAATATTTATATACTCTATATTTTAATAATAACAGCTGACATATATTGTCTTAAATTTTTAAAAGTATTTCATATACACAATCTCATAGGTAAGTAGTGTAAGTATTCAAATAAAGTTTAAGGAAATTAAGTGACTTGCCTAAGACTGAGATTTTAAAGTTAGTGCCAGAAAGAGTACTCAAATGCACATGCAGATCTTTATATTCCCAACCCACCATAATTCCAAGACACCATCATTTACATTTAGTTTTAGGATTTAGTTCAAGGGACATCAGCTATATGACAGGTAACAACTTTTAGGAGCCTCTTTTTCTCCATATGTAAAATCAAGGGGTTAGACTAGAATAACTAGGAACTTGTGTTACATATAGTTTTAAAATAAATCACCTAAAATTTAAAATAAAATACTATTCTAATTTTAAGTATTCTAATGCTTCAGAAAAATACAAGGGATACTTGGTTTGATTTGAAATATCTAAATACTTAGCCAACCCTTTCATTTTGCTTTGCATAAATAAACCTTAGAGTGGAAATAGGCCATGGACTATTAATGATTCCCTAAGGTAAATTTCCTATGTAGGGGTTGCCTTAAAGCCAACTTAACAGAGCCACCCCTCATTTTCTAGATAACTGCTCATTTATCTGAGGGTTTATTCCTTTTTTCATAAAAGTAATGGTAAAGCCTAATGGATACAAAAGCCAGCTGGGGGTTTGGAGACAGAAACATTATTGATTTTGTTCTGCAAAGAGGTCACATTGAGAAAATGGTATCAAGTCTGAACAGGAAAGGTGATGACTTCAAGCTGCATTTCAGTTGTATTTGTGACATGCAGTCAAAAAAATAAATCTCTCTCCTTTACTCCATTTCTTTTACCATCAACTTTCCTTTGGCAAACTGTCCAAGCTCTTTTCTTCCTGCAGAGATATATCAGTGCTTCCTAAAAGCAGGTTTCTTTACATTTCTTTTTTCTCTGTCTCTATCTCTCTCTATGTGTCTCTCTGTCTCTCATATATTTAAAGACATAAATTTACACATACTCTATCTATCTATTGGGTGTATATATATATAACTGTATACAGGGAGAGAGAAAAAGGAGAGATATGCATTCAAACATATGTTATGTTAGAAAGGGTCATTTATTTACTGCATTCGTTTTGGCCTTGCAGAGTCACCATTCATTAAATAATGGATTTTTGTTAAAAAACAAATTCTTAGCCAATTTACAATTAGAATATTGACAAAGCATATCAATGTTTTCTCCTCATTTTTCCCAGATGCTCTTTGAATAACCTTTCCTTCCTGTCATAATCCTATTGCTTTCTTTTATCACTTGACTTGCTATATATATATATATATGAGGCCCATCTTTCTCCCGTTGAGGTAGAAAAACTCCACTGAACTTAGGTTACCACTACTATCATTCTAAATTATCAATCCCATCTCCACAGTACTATTTGCCTTATACTTGCATGACCCACTGCCTATGTGAAAATGGAGTTCAAATACTCAAAAGGAAATACAAATTGTTCCCTCTCATGATAATCCTAAAACAAAAATGTAATATAATTTGTATTTCAGAGATTATAGAATACTTTCTAATATGTCTCATAGACTGTACTATTAGACTTGCATTATCATTAATAGATTCAAAGGGACAGAACAAAGATGGTAGAAAAGGTACACAAATCCAAATGATCTCTACCAATTACACTCCAAGCAACTATAATGCCTCAAAACAAATTCTGAAAAAGAATAACCCACAAAAATATGGAGTGAAATAATCTTTTAGCCCAAAACCAGTTAGAGGATTAGCACAAAAGAACTATTGCACTAGGTAGAATCAAACTGCCACACAGAAGCCAAGGTAGATCCCACTGTGGCATCAGCAGCAAAGGCTTCTGGAGCTCTCAGCCACTGGTGATAAGGGAGTGTTTAGACCACTGCTCAGAAGGTGATTACAGGAATCTATTTGCTGGCTTTGAGTGAAATATTTCTGTTGCATTGTCCATACAGAGATCCAGGTCACAGTCCTGGGTCTTAATTTCAGTGTAAGGAGGAGTATCAGCACTACCAGTACTTATGGTACCAGGGGAACAGTGGAGTCTGAACACAGTTCCAAGATGGAAAAGAGTGTTTGTAGTTGCTCAAAAACCAGAGTACAGGCTAAGAGAATATTAAACATACCTCGTTATATCATCTTAGAAGAACTAAAAGCTTATATATTCCTTGAGCTAGCTTTGAATGCAGCTACACAAAGAACCTGAAGCTTGCTGCAATCTTCACTTTAACACAGAAATACATTGCCCACTTAACAGTTTTTTATAATCAATAAAAGAAAAAGGATGGAAAATGAACAGGCAACAAAAAAGAAACTCAACATAGAAGGTTCTCTTGATGACACAGAAGACCAAAACACAAACTCAGAAGAAGGCAAGAAAGTCAGTACTGCTGCATCCAAAGCCTCCAAGAAAAATATGAATTGCTATCAACCTCAAAAAGAATTCATGGAAGATTGCAAAAAAATTATATTAAAGACCAAATAAGAGAGATAGAAGAAAAATTGGGAAAAGAAATGAGTGATACAGGAAAAACCATGCTTTAATTGCTTGGTAAAGGGAGAACACACACAAATCTAAAGTAAATAATACCTTAAAAAACAAAATAGAACAATTAGTAAAAGAAGCACAAAAATTCACTGAAGAAACTTCTTTAAAAGCAGTATTGGCCAGATGGAAATGAAGTACAAAAATTCATTGAGAAAAAGAACTTTTTAAAAAGTAGAATTGGACAAATTGAAAAGGAGGTATAAAAGCTCACTGAAGAAAATAATTTCTTAAAGTTCACATGGGCAAGTGGAAGCTACTCACTCTATGAAGCATTAAGAAACCATCAAAGTCAAAATAATGAAAAAATAGAAAAAATGTCAAATATCTCAGTGGAAAAACAACTGACTTAGAAAATAAATCTAAGAGAAATAATGTAAGAATTATTGTACTACCTAAAAGCCATGATCAAAAAAGAACCTAGACATTATATTCCAAGGAATTTCAAGGAAAACTGCCCTATATTCTAGAACCAGAATGTAAAATAGAAATTTAAAGGATCCACCAATTATCTTCTGAAAGAAATCCTGAAAGGATAACTTCCAGGAATATCATAGTCAAATTCCGGAACTTCCACATCAAGAAGAAAATAGTGCAAGCAGCTAAAAAGAAACAATTCAAATATTGTAGAACCACAGGATGACACAAAATTTAGCAGCTTCTGCATTAAAGGTTTGGAGGAACTGGAATATTGTATTCCAGAGGGCAAAGAAGCTAGGACTTCAACCAAGAATCACCCAGAAAAACTGAGCATAATCCTTCAGAGGGAAAATGGTCATTCAAGGAAAAAGAGGACTGTCAAACATTCCTGATGAAAAGAACAGAGCTGAATGGAAAATTTGACTCTCACATATGACTTAAGGATCATAAAAAGGAAACAGAAGAAGAGATATCAAAAGACTTTCACTAAAGTTAGACTGTGTACCTACTTGGGACATTGATTTTTGTAACTCCTATGAACTTTATCATCATTTGGGCAGTTAGAAGGAGTAGACATAAACAGAGAGCAAGTGTGAGAGTTGAATATAATGGAATGATATCTATAAAATTGAGGGGGTGAAAAATAGGAATGCATTATGAGAAAGGAGAAGGAAGAAATAAAATGGCATAAACTATGTCACATAAAAGAGACATGAAAGAGCTTTTACAGTGGAGGCTAAAATGGGGGAGGTGGAGAGATGAGCACTTGAACCTTACTCTCATCAGAATTGGCTCAAAAAAGGAAGAATATGTGCAATTAATTGGACATCAAAATCTTTCTTATCCTATTCAAAAGTAGAAGGGGAAGTGGATAAGAGGAGTTGGGGCTGATAGAAAAGAGAGCAAACTAGAGAATGTGGTAATTAGAAGCTAAGCACTTGTGAGGATGGGCAAAACTAAAGGAGATAAAATTATACTTAGTGCTCCTTGAACACCTAAACACCTCAGAGAGTATGATAGGGAATCATTGAGAGAAAGGTAAAAGAACTACTCTGTAGCAGTGGTATTCAGCTTACAAATAATGTGAATGTGTAGTATAACTGAATCTATACAGTTTTGTAATTTTTTCAAATCAATATTCAGTAGTAACTTAAGTAGAGGTAAAGAAGGCAGATGTTGGGCTTAACTAATAGACAGTTTGGCTGATATCTGTGGTGTTTTCAGTTGAAAATGTTTACTTGGCTATTGATAATGTGGACCTAGATTTCAGCAGAAAGCCTATGCCTAGATATGTAGATCTGAAATGACAGGTACATGGTGGTGCAGTTAGTAAGTGTTAGAGGTAGGACTGTTTCAAGATAAAATACATGAAGAAACAAATAAACCAAAAGAAAAAGGAAAAAAATATATAGGTAATGGGAATAGTGGAGGTTGATGAATAGGGAGGTAAAATTGTTTGGGTAAATACTAATATTTATATATTAAAGTTCCTAATATTTATATATTAAAGTCCCTAAGAAATGAAAGCAAGAATTGAGGATTAGAGAAAGATTGTAAGCTGAGTACTGAAGTTCTTGAACAAGGAATGGGGTTCCAGACAAAGATTTTGACATGGTGATATAAATAGAGTGAACCTCAAAGAAGAGCTTCCTAAAAAATGGTGCTGGAAAGACAACAGAAATGGCAATGAGGAGCTTGGAGCATGATTACTCTTTCCTTTAGTCTACTGTATTAGAAGACATGAAAGAAAGAATACTGAGTACTTGAGAGTGTGGCCAGTATCTTTTAGAAGTCTCCTGGCTTTCTTTTAATTCAAGATGGTAAGAATGAAAAAAGAAGAACAAAGCTAGAAATATACTTGGGGCAAAATGATATAGAAAGTTCCTTAAGATATCTTTTTTTAAGTGGTTCACAAAAACCCTAGAAATGTATCCTGACATATTTTAAATTGTTGCTGAAAAGAACCAGCCTATGTAATGTTTTTCATATTTACCAAACAAAAAACAAGAAGTATAAATGGAGAGGCATCAGAAAATATTTAGAACCAAATAGTCATGACTTTCAGAGAGATACCTATGGCAGCTGCCCAAACTTTACCTTGTATTCCAGAGATAGCACAAATCTATCTATTCCCTTGGAATGGAAAAAGGGTCCAACAGGGTAAGACTGGATAATTTGCTCCTTTTACAAAAAGTAGTAAAGATGAAATCATTAAGGAAAGATTATATAAGTATCATTGATATGAACTAATGATAATTAGTATCATTAACATGCATAATTTTGACTATATACTACTAACATGCTCTTTCCAGAGTTTCAAAGCTTATATCTTTCAGAGGCTAATCATTCTGCTTATTACCAAAGCACTACACACTACTCTTATAAGTAGCTGGGTGTGTTCAGATTTTATAATTCAAGGCCATGGAATAGGGGATAAGGATGGGAACGCTGAGTGAAAATGCCACAGGGCTGATTTGCTTGTGTAATAGGGAAAGGGCCAATAGAATAGTTTAATAACTTGTTGCAACTGGTTGAAATAAATAGAAAATTTGGTTCCTTGTGTATATAAATTCCCCTGAGTCTGGTAGGACTTTCCATTGGTCTTTAGTGCCCTTTAGTTGCCTTCAGGATTTGTATTTTGGCTTCAATGCTTTCACATTTTCATAAATTGGGACAGCTAAGTGGTAGTAGATAGAACACTTGAGCACAGGAAGTTCTGAGTTTGAATCCAGCTTCAGACTCTTTCTAACTACATGATCCAGGGCAAGTAACATAATCTCTCAATCTCAGGGGGTAATAATCACGTGGGGATAATATAATTGCACTTACCTTACAAAGGTTTTGCCAATCCTAAAGCACTAAACGCTAGCTTTTATAAATCATCTTACAGATATCACATTGCTCTATGACAATACTGGGGATACAATTTGTCATTATCCTAAAAAGATTGAATTCCTGGTGGAATAAGAGAAGGAAAGAGTTGCCTCGTATAATATGTTCTAGAGATTCTGGGGCTTGGACATCTCTATACCCGAGCACTATTTCAGCCAATTCTACCAGTCTATCTAGGTAAATGCTGGGCCTGCCTCAGTTTCTCAAACTTTCCCCAAGAGTTTGGGCACTTTGCATGTAAATGCATTGCCTCTAGGAGATCCTTCCTGCATCTTACTAGGTACTGCGTGTTGGCATGAGAGTTTAATTCCTATGCTGTCAGCCATGATGTCAATTTTTGATTTGTCCTTGTTTCCTCTAAGAATTTGCTTTTCTCACTGGGTGAGAAAAATTCAGTTAAAAGAAATTCAGTGTCCTACAATGACAGATTATACAATCCAAACACCCTTTTCATTTCTTTTACATACTTGTGAGACTGTAAATAATATTTGTGAAATCTCCTGCATAGAATTTCAAGATCATTGCCAGTGAAGGCTTTATAACCTTTCACATGTACAATGCCTGAGTCTGGCTGCATAATGGTTCTGTCAATAATTGGGTATAAAGATATGGTTGCCTGTGGTTCATTTTCCTTTACTGACTCAGTAGTACTTTAGGTTTTGATTGTGCATGTGCCCATTTGCTGTTGTTTGATTACTTCAAGTTGTAATATGGTATGAGAGTCCAGTTGTTGTCCCTCTCTTATCTTTTTGTTAATTTCAATAAGCTGCCTGATCTGATCTTTCAATGTCTGCATCAGTTCTTTGCTATCCTCTTTTGGTTGTCCCCAAACATGTTCAATTACTTTTTTTAATTCAAATTCTGTGGCAGATTGATGCAAGAACAGCCCCTAGAGTAGATATAAAGGCTATCAGGTCTGCTAAACTCACTGTCAGCCACTTATATGTATCATAGATCAACATAATTTTTAGTAAATTATTGTGGTATCATTTGTATCTAAAGCATGTAAGCTCCCTGTCTGACCGTGTATAGCATGAGACAAAAGCAGGAAATAATAAACATCATTCTTCCCACTGCCATATTCCCTCAATCTCTTCTTAGGTTCTTATTCCAATTAGCTGGCTCAGCCAAAAACTGTTATGATAATTTAGGGAGTTATAGATCCTGATGGGTCACAAATACAAAGTAATGATCCCAAAAATCAACTCCAAGTGCAGTTTGTCACAGTAGGAGAAAGTGTTGAATCTTCCTACTTCAATAATTTCTAACGGTTGGTACTGCAGCTTGAGAACTGAAAAATCAGCTGATAGGTGAACACAGTTTACTAGTCCCAAACAAATCCCTAGGAACCTAATGAAGATGGCTGTATCTTCTTAATTACTAAACTACTAGACTTGTGTGTTAGATTTATCAACACTAATTAGTTTAGGTAACTAGTACTGACTACAGATTGACTCAGAATATGATTTGAGGATTAATAACTTTAAAATCTTCTTCCTTAACAACCAAGATGACTTCTTCAACTGACAGCCTCTTTCTGAAATCCTGAGAATCACAGACAGGTTTGAGGATGGCTTCTTTGCAAATGATTTAATATTGGTAAATAAAGGTGGAAAGGGAAAATGGAATTAATGATGGAAAGTGGGAATAGGATTTCTAAGTTGAATCTAAGTCGATGAATAGTTGTTGAATCTCCCAGATAATCAATTGATAATCAGCAGCCTTTGGATGGCTTGACAGCCTGGCCAGGCCAGAAGACCTGGCTCCTTTGATCAAAGTTTTGTTCAGCAGATGATGGTTTGGTTTTGAATAAATCTTCTTGATGATGTAAATATCAGAGAACTGAAATTGAGAGATAAGATTGAATGTATTTCTTGTTGATAGTGATTGAGAGTAATATCAGAATTAACTCTGCCTAGCCTAAGCTTAAAACACCTCCCTCCTTTGCCCAGTTTTATCTCAAGGACTGAGACCAGGAGTGGTCCAGGTTTTCCCCTTATAGAGTCAGTTTCCAACTGCTCCTTGGCTTGCACCAGGCTCATGCTACCTCAGTTCATTCTGAATCTGATCAGGTAACTGGAAATCAAGCTTGACCCAAAATGGCTACTACTACTACTACTAAAAATCATTACACACAGCATAATTGTCATATATATCTGTATGTGTATATATGTATATGTATACATACATATGAGATGAGATCTAGCATTCCATATGGTAACAGATATATATCAGTGAAGGATATATTACAAAGCCAGAGACTTCATAATTTTATATACATATATACATATTTATGTAGTATATTTTATATATCTGTATATGTATATACAGATATGCTTGCCTATGTGTTTATTGGTATATCTGTATATATGTCTGTTTTTATATATCTCTATATAAGTGAGAATAAATGAAAATGCATATGTGAGTATGTATATACATATATATTATATATATACACATATTTATTTTCTTTTAATCATATTCTTCAAAGTAATAATAGACCCTGCTCCCTGGAACTTTTCCATGAGGGACTAACTGGTCCATGACATTTTGACATATTTGAGGGCATAATGTATATAATATTACCTAAACTACATGATTTAGTTTTTATAAGGTTCAAAAGTAAAATATTTCATAAACATTAAAATGCTACATCTGTATTGCAGTTATTTGACACAGGAAACCATCCAAGATTACTAGAAGTAGAATAAATAAGGCTCATGGTGAGCTGAGACTGGATGCTATATCATTGCTACTGGTATCCAATAATAAGAAAGATGTCTTGTGATATGAAGTGGTTGCAAAAGTCTTAAAGTAGAGAAGAGATTGCTTTTAGAACTTATATTCCCCCCCTGATTTCTGAGACAGGGCCTCTCTACTCTTTCATTTTGCATCTGGAAAGGCATTCTTTGTTAAAGTCAAATCAATAAAAGAACATGGCCTCCAGATCTAGTGCTATTTTCTCTTAGAAGAAATTGTATATACTCTAAGTCATGGTGATTGGTGGGATAAGCTCCTATAAGTTATTAAAGTTGCTGTAATTGTATATGGGACCAGAAATATGGTTAGGCAAGTAGATTTGATGACCTTGTCCTCTAGCTTGTCTTTCTGCCTTTACTCACTCATATGAGAGACAAGAAGATTAGGAACGAAAATTGGAATCTCTCAGACTCAAGGTGATTTTGGTATTTATTGGGCAAATAATTATTATCTAGCATTATAATTTAATTTAATCTTTGGAGAAATACATTAAGAAGACATGTGGAATGTTTACAGTGAGCTAGGGTGAGGTCTTTGACCAAGATTCAGGAAGAGGGGTTCAAAGAAAAGAATTAGCCTGAGGCTCTAGATAGCTAAGAAGACTGGTTTTTGACCTAAGGAGCTTAGCAATTAGTCAGAGAATCTCCAGCCAGGGAGCAAAGAGGAATCATTAGCCAATACTCAGGAGGAACAAGACATGAGAATCCAAGGGAAGATTTTTACTCATCCAAGGAAACAATGTCTGCCTTTTCTAAAGTAGAGAAAAAAATTCATGGGCTAGTTTTAGCTGAAAGAAAATTATAGCAACTTCCCTTGCATTGACAATATAGCAAAGGATTTTAACTGAGTCAAAAGTTTGAAGCCTGAAATCTAGTAAAACAAAGCCCAGCAGAGTAATGTTAGGGAAAAGGCAAAACAATATAACATCCAAGAGAGACTCTGATACTCAGAGACAAATTTCATAAAGATATTTTGAATGTTACAGATAGGGACATAATTTTGAATATTGTGGATAGGAACACAATTAAAGGGGAAGGACCAAAGGAGATCAAAACGGACATAAAAGCAAAGTTTTGTTTCAACAAGTTAGAATTTTAAAGAGAGTAGTTATTTGGGGGAAACAAAGGAAGAGAGAGGAAAATCTTTACAGTAAGTTTTTTTGATAAAGACTTGATATATTAGAAAGCTAAAGCATTGATACAATTAAAGAATAAGATACATTCTCCCAAGTATAAATCATTAGAGGATATAAATAATAATTTTCAAAAAAGACTGGCAACAATAACAGCAAGGAAAATGGCAATTGTTGGAGAGGATTATTTCTAGAAAGATTTTAGAGCAGTGAAAAGGTTGACTCTTCTGAAAACCATTTTGGAACTATATGCCCTAAAAGTTGCTAAACTTGTCTATTTTTTTACTCAATATTATTTTTTTTATGCTTATACACCAAGCAAAAAAAGAAAGAAATCAGGGAAGAGCCCACGCTACTACAATATTTATATCAATACTTTTTGTTGTAATCAAAGATAGAAACAAAATAGGTGCCCATCCATTAGTTAATACTTGAAAAAATTATAATATATGCATGTAAAGAAATATGATTTTATTCTGATAAATATAAGAAATTGATTCAGGGAAACCTGAATTGACTTAATTGTTTGAGCTATTTTGGCTAGCAAAAAGCAGATTTATACAATGACTACATCATAAAGGAAAACAAATTTATAAGACTTAAGAACAGTGATCAATGCAATAACCAATCACATTATTTTGTAGACACATGTGTAAAGGGAACCCCCTTCCCCCAAAGTTGTCCACCCTGCATTACTGCATTGGGTGATTGGATGTCACATGAATGCTCCAAACATAAGTCAGAGGTGAAGAGTCCTAAGGATATGACGTGGAACTAAAAGTTATAGGTGGGGCCAAAATAAAGCATAAAAGAAGGGGTTTGAGGGGGTGCACTCTCTCTATTTCCTTGGATGGTGGCATCACTGGATGCAGGCTGGGAGCAATGAGGCAGAGCACTACATGGCAAGATTAAAAATAAGTAATCTTATAGGCTTTAATCTCTAGCTATCTGCTTCTCTTTTTTCAAGTTAATATTAATAGATTCTATGGAAACTAACAACCAGGAGTTTTTCATTTAACTTTAACATACACAAATCTCTTATGGACAGATAATGAATCCTGCTTCCCACATCTTGTTAAAGACTGTAGGTGCAGAGTGAAATGTACATTTCCTGATGTAAAGTGTAGCAATATGTGTCTTTGGGGAGGTGGCTATAATTTTTACAATATATGTATTTATACAGGGAGAAGCAAGACAACTGAGGGAAATGTGAGTATAGTTTCAGTGATACTACAAAAAAAAACGAAGGAAAGAATCATCAATAAATCATTTAAAAATTAACTGTAGTAAGTACAAGGAAGTTCAGGAGGGAATAAAAAGTATGTCTTCACTGGAATAATTAAGTTAAACCTGAAATTAAAACAAATTAGTTATGCAGAATGGAGATCCAAGGTTTCATATACATTCTTCTTTTTATATTCTTCATATAAGGAAATGTTCATCTTTGTTAATGAATATCTAGTACAAAATATTAAGAAGTAAAGCTTGTTCAATAGGCAACAACCACAAATAAAGTAGTAATTCCTAATGTTTTTTCTTCCAGGAACTCCTTTCAATAGTACCAAAATTTCTGTGAGCATTTATGGTAGTTTAACATACTATACATAATCTTCTTTTATAAGTCCTTAGATTTACTAATTAAGTACTTAAAATTACCACAGTGATAACTTTTGCCAAAAATCTTCCAAATTAAAAATTGTATTATGCATATAATATCACATTTATTCTACCTGTAATTATGAAAATTCTAAATAGAAGTTCATATTCTAATTATAAAATAATTATAAATATTTTTTGAGTTACTCTAAAAATTAAAATAATTAATCCAGCAAGATCTTATGTGCTGACAATTTTCTACCAGATTTCATATTAAATGTTTATCTCTTAAAATATTGTTGAATAAAAAAGTATTTTAGTGAAATAAGCTACAACTTGGAAGATGTTTAATGCAATACATTAATTATATGTATTCTTAATTTTGATATTTGGTGTTTTTATTTGAATAACATTTTGAACTTTTTGGCTCAAAAGCACACAAGCAGTCTTAAATCTGGTTGCACAGTAAGTTTACTTCTGTATTTTGTTTTAAAATAAGAATAGAGTAAAAATACACAAGTATGTAGTAGAAAATTATTAGAGAATTATATGTTATTTTGTGAAAAGACAATTTTTTAAAATTTAGTTACTTGATGGTTGAAAATGAATAACTGGTTATAATTTAAACATTTAATTTTCTCCTGACTAATGACAAGTGATGTAATTCAACGATAAATTTACCTAAAGTTTGATTGCATATGCCACGTTTTTAATTAATCATATTTATATATAAACTAGCCAGGAAGAATCTCTTCAGATATCACCACCTTCTATGCCCAGCTCTCTGGCTTCAATCGCAAAAAAACTCTAGGGAACAACTGAGCAGTGCTGGAAACCAGTTCAGTTGAAAAATTTGCCAAATAGAAAATAGTCACATAGGCAGAGAATAAGTTTAAGTTGGAAAATAACTTTAATGCAATAATGAAAGGCAATATGAGGTTTGTTTCTGCAGAAATCTTAAACTCATGTTTTTCAAACTGCCTTAGCATATCCATGGGAATGACACAATCATAATACCTTGATCACATGATTATGCTACTGATGAGGAATAATTAATTGCTAGAGAACAGAGAATAACAAGGAAGCTACTCTGGAACAGAATTCCTAATGCAAATGAGGATATGCACCCTTAAGTGACCATCCATTAAGAATTGGCTTGCACTAAAATGTCAAATATTTGTGGCATTTGGAAACAATTTGATGAGATGAGAAATTGCAAGAACACATTATGCTTAGTAGGGTCATTATTTGATACAATTGCCATACAAACAGCAACATGAAGACAATTCTTTTTAGTTGCTTCAGAAACAAATCTATAAAACTACAAACAGCTACCTAGAGGCAAGTAGGAGGAACAGTGCATAGTGTGAGTCAAAAAGACCTGAGTGCAAATGTGACCTCAGATACTTACCAGTTATTTGATCTTGGACACAAGTCACTTCACCTCTCTCTACCTCAGTTTCCTCAACTAGAAAATTTAAAAAATATGAATAATTATGACTCCTACCACCAAGGATCAAATGAGATAGTATCTATAAAGTGTTTAGTACTGTGCCTGGCACATTGTAGATATTTAAAACTGCTTTGCTTCCTTCTTTTCTTTCAACATACCCATAACTGTTGTTGAAGAGGGAAAATATACATGCAACATGTCTGGGCAATAATTTACCTCTTTAAACAGATTGATGAATCCTTTACCTTTGAAGGCAATGAACTAAAGGGTATTTCACATTATTATTTAACTTAAACCATATATCTTAAAACATGACTGAAATTTCACCAGATATATTGATGAGAACAAAACTAGAAAATCTGTGTTATTAATGTTTTGCTTGATATATATATATACATATATATATATATATGGGATTCAAATTTGAATTTTCACTAGCTTCTTCACATATTAGAGCTAAAATCATTTAGGGCAGTGATGGGCAAACTACATCCTTCGGGCCAGATAGAAATGTTCTATCCAACTGGGAGACTTTATTCCTAATCTGATGAATACAATGAGTAGAATACACTACAATGAAACTTCAAAAGAATTGCCTTAGAAACAGACTGACAGATGAGCATTTCCTTTCCTTTGGCCCCCTCTCTAAAAAGTTTGCCCATCACTGATTTAGGGAACTCCACATAAAAGTGTGTCATCAACTGGGTCCTTCAACTGGTTCCACCAACCAATTGTTACATCAGTTTGACACTACTCCTTATTCAAAGTCTCATAAAAACTCCTAAATTTATGTTAGATCTTAATAATCAATATTTAAGGTCTTTTCTTTGGCAATAGTCTTTGGCCAAAGCAATGCTATTCTTCTCAGAAATAGAAATCAGTGAAATTCACCAAATTCTAGCAACTCTTTCAATTCAATATAGTCACTAATTTTCACATTATATGTGTATTCTACAGTCTCCTTTCACTAGGAAAAAAAAATCAATGCATTTGGTTGACCAGAAATGTCTATTTCATCTCTTGTCCTATTAGGATATCAAGAAATAAGCTGCAAAATAATTTTTACAGTTTGTCTATTACATGTCATATGAAATGATTAATCATGTTAAATAAAACATAGAAGCAAAGTTTTAAGACAGATTTGTTTATAACTTTTTCAAAAACATACCTTTTTTCAAGTTTACGGTATACTTATCAGATTTCAGAAAGGACATTGACAAATCATACTGAACACATGGCATCTTAGCCAGTTCTTTATAATTCAGATGTTGACTCTCCCCTTTTTAAGTGGCCATAAAATTATCTTTCCCAACGTTCTTAAAAGAATACCAGTGTAAATAATAATACTTATGTAAATAAAAAAGAACTTAATTAGCTTGTGCCTTTCCCACCTCTTAGTACACTATGAAAACAAAAAGGGAAACAAGGATATGAATTTAACAAAAAAATGGAGAAAAAGAAAGAAAAGTGAAAAAAAGAATCTCTAAATTCATTGCCTTTTTTAAACTATTGAGACACTATCATTTCTTCAAATATTAAACTACTTTTTAAAATTTCCTTGAAGCTTTGCCTCTCACTCACCCTCAAACTCCTCAAATAACTGAAAATATTTTAATGGGATTGAGGAGGCTTCATCATTAGTTGGGAGTGGGGGGCGGTTGGTGGGGAGGAATAGAATACCACAAAGCTAATTGTAATGCAACGGAGATGACTTCCTGCCATCCAGGGGTAGCTGGGAAAGATCTTTTATCCACAAAGACCTTAAATGAGAACTTTGAATGGAGATGCTTTTATCCTACAGGATGGAATTTGATAACTAGATCTGTACCTCTTTCACTTGTGGGTTATTAGGTCTTTCTCACTCTTGGGATCTGTATATTGTATGGTATAGAGAGGAATAGTTAGTTCTGTCTCTGTTGTGAAGACAGTGTGGTTGAAGAAGCTCTCTTGGGATTCTTATAATGATCCGTACAGAAAACTCAAGACTATCCTGGAGCGGGAAAGTGCATCGTTTAATGAAAACGTTATCTGTTATTAATAGAGTGATGGTGGAACTAAAGAAATAAGCCTGGGGGTGAGGGGAATCTTTGAAGCTTCAGCTAAGTGTTTCTCTCTCTGTCTCTCTCTGTCTCTCTGTCTCTCTGTTTCTCTCTCTCTCTGTGACTCTCTCTCCCCCTCCCTCCTATCCCTAAAAAACGAGCAAAGTAATATGAAGGAAGATAGAGAATCAAGAAAAAGCCTAGAGCTAAAGCAAAGGTCTATGCTGTTTCTCAGAGAGGTCATTTGTAGTTCACCCAGCAAGGTCAGACAAATGACACTGCTTCAGGCTCTACACAAAGTCACTATCACTAAAGTTAAATTTTCTTTTGAGTTATATATGTCTCAGTGTATCACATAGGAACTTGTGGGGATATGTTGTTATTATGGTGCATTCTGTCATATGTTCTTTCTATGATCAGCAAAATATTTCTTTGCCTTTCAGAGCTATAATTTGCTGTGAATGTTCTTGAAAATCAAATAATGTTCACTAGCAGAGAGAAAGGACATAAAAAGAGACTTTAAATTTAGAAATGGAAAATAAAATGCAATTACAGTCACCCTATTCCACTTCCAATTGTTACCTTTCATTTACAGGTATGACCTAGCTACCTAGACTAAGTCCTTTGAGGAGAGAAATCATGCTTCCTACCTATTTGTATCTAAAGTACTTTGTGAAGTAAACTAAACACTGAAAACTTAGTTATTTTTTACAGTGAGACTGATTATGATAAATTCATGATAATCAAGTAAAGTATGTTGAGGTATCTATAAATCCATAAATCATAACAACTAGGTTTTAAATAATTAAGAAATGTAAATAGCCAGACAAATAAATAAATAAACAAATAAATAAATAAATCTTAAGATATGCTGTAAATGAAAAAGTTTCAATTAAAATATATTAATAATATTGTAAGGTACCCCATTGAAAGTATCAGTTTTCCACTGCAAATTAGTTAGATACAGTTAGAAACTTAAAGATTATCCCTTCCTCTCAGTTTCCCAATTAAAATACTGAGGCCAAAAGAAAGAAAGTGATTGCTCAGGGTCACAGAGTTAATGATAGAGATAGGACTAGGATTTCAATCATTTGACTCCCTGTCCATCAAAATTTTACCTGAACCACACAAACTCATATAATATGAAGTCTTTTTTTTTAATCTTCTGGAAAAAATGGACTGTACTCTGTAATTAAGATAGCAATGCTTGATTCCCCAAAGAAAGACAAAAAACAGTAACTCCTTCTGCTCTTTGCAGAGGTAGGGGGCCATAGATATGGAACACTGTAAATTATGAAACTTGATTGATTTATTGATTAGTTTTACTGCACAGCTCTTTTATTCTCTTTCTTTGTTATTCTTTTCTCTGAAAAATGAATTGCTGGGGAAAGGAGTAAAGTAGATATTCAGAAACCAAGGTTATATGAAAACAAAAGATAAAATATTACTTAGGTTATATGGTCAATGTACAGGTCATGACTCTCTTTATAAAGAACTAGTCTGCTACTCGTGAAGTTAATACTTGATCACTGGAGAGCCTTTCCAGCTTGATGGGTTCCTCCCTTCCTCTCTAGCTTATATTCCACTGGCATTGCATATGAGAACCCATGTTCAACTCCTAGACACAATGAGTCATTAGAGTAGGTCCTTTAATATAATGATTTAATGATATCCACAGAATTTTTAATATTTGGTGATGGGGATATTTAATAGTAACAAGAACAAAGGGAATTATTAAGAATTATTGTATTAAAATACATGATAACAAAACTGAAAATTTTAAATAGATAAGTATAAATTTATTAAAGCTTAAGATGCACACATTAATAAAACATGAGAAAATTTCAGGACCAGAAATTAAGAAAGGTATAACTGAATTCTACTCTACTCCCTAAAAAGAGCCTCAGAATAAAAAGCAAGTTCTTTGAAATAGTGTGTAATGAAATAGAGATAGATGTCATTTTTACCAACCCCCTATGAGAAAAAAAAAGGTATCTATCTCCCAATTAGGAAGAATTAAAGTAAAGCAAAGGATGATACCCCTAATGAACATGAAGACAAAAAATTAGGCTATTTAAGTATACTGAAAAAATATATTCTCTTATAATGGATTTATTTCAGGAATAGGGATACCAACATAGGTTAACAATAAGTATAGCATTTCCATACTACCATACTGTGTAGCATTATCAATATAAGTACCTCCTGCAATGTTTCTAATCAAAACTTAATTATTCTAGCTCATCCTATAAAACTTTTGACCATGTCCTCTAACAAGTATACCAGAGAAGATCAGCTTAAAGTTCCAAGATACTTTCTTACTTTCTCTGGACACCGAAAGAATGTCAACTGGCTATATTTTCTGTTACCATGTGTCCATCATACTCCATTTTTCAATCTCATCTTTAAATATATTTTAATTCCTTATTTTTAAAATGTTGCAATTTGCTTCAGGCTGCCATGGACCTCTCTTGTTTGTCCTTTGATAATCCTCAGCATCAGGTCTTAAAAATTGTCTAAAGATTTGCAAGCAGATAATATCACAAAAAGAATATTCCTAGTAGAACATACTAATAAAAACAATAGCAACAATAAAACAAATTGATGGAATATGTAAATAGAATGTTGAAAATGCTTTGACAAAATACTATATTCATTTCAGGTAAAAAATACTAAAAAGCAGAGGAATAAATCAACTTTTCTTTAATGTGATAAGTAGTAGCTATCAAAAAACCAAAAGTTAGCATTATTTACACTGGAGACAGAAGCTTTTCCAAGATTCTCAGGAATAAATTAAGGATATCCTTTTGTTAGTGGCATTATTAAGAAAAGTTGTAGAAAAACTGACTATTGATAAGGCAACAAAAAGAATTACGGTTATGCTCACGATAAAAGAGAAAAAGTATCTTCACTTCAAAATGATATGGTGGTTTATTAAGAGGCAGATACAACGAATAGGGTGCTGGTCCTGAAGTTGGAAAGATCTGAGTTCAAATTTGTCCTCAGACACTAATTATCTGTGTGATGTGCAAGTCTCAACTTATTGTTTGCTCAGTTTCCTTAACTATAAAGTAGGGATAATAATAACACCATAACTCATAGGTTGTTTTGAGGATCAAATGAAAATAATATTTGTAAAATATGCTTAGTACAGATAAAAGGCACGTTCCCCTTATTTAGACAAAAATAATAATAACGAAAATAATAACTAAAACTATTCAGAACTTAAGATGGCAAGATGTATAATAAACCCACAACAATCACCACCTTCTTTGTATATTACTAACAAAACTAAACCCAAAATGAAAAGATATACAAAGTAATTACAAAATAGAATTAACATATGGGAGTTCATCTAGAGAGATGCTCTTGGGATTATAGGAATATAATTGCAAAATATTATTTATATTCAATTCTTTACTAAAGTAGACAAGCAATTTGTTGTGATTCTATTGGACAAAACATTTAAATGAAAATATTACTACATCAATTTACTAATCTATTGACATACCAACCAAACTACCAAGCAATTACTGAGAAAACTGCAGTGTAGTAGAGTGTTGGACCTACAGTTCATAAGACCTCAGTTTGAATCCTGACTCAGGAACTGTGTGACTGGGTAAATTATTTAAGTTACTTTTAGCCTCATTTTGCTCAAATGTAAAATGAAGATAATAATAATAGCACCTAATTTATTTTTTATTTTGAATATCAAACATGATAAAATTTGTAAAAATCTTTGCAACATTTGTACTACATAAATATTAGCTATTACCTAGTACTTATGTAACTAGAAAAATGATAGAATTCAACCATAGGAGCCAAACATTAAAGGTCTCAAGGGGAATAATGAAAAAATAAGAATAAATGAAGTCTTACGTTAACAGGTCCTAAAATCCTAAGTGTTGATCATCAAAACTATTTGGTACTGATTAAAAGATAGAAAAGTTCATCATTTGAACAGACCAGATAAATAATACCCAGAGTCAGTTAAATATGACACTCTGAAACTTAATGTACTCATAACTTAAAAACATAAGACAAGGATGTATCAATAAAAACAACTTCTATGAAACCTATAAAGTAATTTGATAAAAATATGTTTAGACCAATATGTTATACCACATACCAGAATGAACTAAAAATGGATAAATATAAATATAAAACATTAGAATGACTGGTTTTTTTATTACTGGGAAATAGGAAGTGGCTAGAACAATACCTAGAATAATGATTCACAAACAATTTAGGAATATAAGTTATTACAAAATATAATATAGACCATTTTGACTACACGAAATTACAAAATGAAGCTGTTGGGAAATAAATATATTGGAGAAATGTATGATATCTAACATATATATAGAAGGATTTGAATAGGTAGTTTACAAAAGAAATGTATGCATTTATAGCATATTTTTACTAATATTTATATGGATACTCCAAATTTTCCATCAATAAGAGAAATACAAATGAAATCATGTCTGAAATTTCACCTCATTTGCATTAGATTGGCAAGTATGCCAAAAGGTGAAAATGGTCAACATTCAAAAATATTGTGGGAATAAAAAATTATGGCTATTGTTGGAGCTATAAGTTGATTCAATATTACAGAAAATAATTTAGGAATATACTAGAAAAATTATTAAACTTTAAACTGTCACTGTCAGATCTCAAATATACATCAAATATATATCTCAAATGGCTCAGACAGAGTGACTACCTCCATACATACCAAAATAACACTTTTTCTAGTAGCAAAATAAATAAAAACAAAAATGAGATCCTATTAACTAGAAATTAAACAAATGAATATATTATTTTTCTCCTTTTTAAAAAAGTATCAATAACTTTTGTTTTAATGTGACCTTTATTATTATACTGTGTACCTCTTCCTCATCCAATCAACCAAAGAGTTTCCATTAAGTATTTATAAATCAGGAATTGTGCAAAGTAGATGGATACAAAGGAAAACTGCACATTATCCCCCCCAAAAAGGAGAAAGAAACAGTTAAACAAAACTATTGACCAAATCTGACAACAGTCCCTCATCTATGCAAAAGAGAAACATTCATTTTGTCATCTCTTCTTTTGGGTGATGTTTCATCAGTTTTTGTTGTTGCTATTCTTTATATTAGCATTGTTATAGTCATTATTGATGTTTTCCTTTTTCTGCATATTTCGTATAATTCCAAATTACTTATCAATCAGTTATCCAACTAGTTTTTGAACCAATTTACATACCTATCAACGATGCATTATTAATATGCCTATCTATCCTGAGTGTTTCCATGGAATTAACTATTCTCATCATATATAATCTTTAATCAGCCCCTTCTAACTCAAATGCTATCATGTTTTGGTTTGATTCAAAAAAAGTAATACTCAACAATGAAATGAAAGAACATAAATAATGCTAATTGTTTGCTATTTTTCCAAAGCTTCCAAACCAGAATTCTTTTTACCACCCGGGTCCTATGAGTTACCTTCTTTAGAGGTCTTAAATTCTGACACATGCTAATTAATTGCTTATTTATTATATTTTTATTAAAATAGATAGATATCTCTTATTGAACTGCTTGGAAGCCTCAAATTTACTATTATTTGTAACAATAATTATAGGCACAAAATATGTTCCTATTAACTAGCAGTTTGGCAGAAACTAGGTATACACCAACATATCAGACTGTATACCAAGATAAGATCAAAATGGATACATGATTTAAGCATAAAGGGAGATATCGTAAGTAAATTAGGGGAGTATGAAACAGTTTATATTTGAGATCTATGGATAAGGGAAGAGTTTTATTACTAAACAAGAGATAGAGAGCATTACAGAATGTAAAGGGGGTCATTTTGGTTACATCAAATTAAAAAGGTTTTAGACAAACAAAACCACTGCAGCCAGTGTTAAAGGAAAGCAAAAAAAAAAAAAAAAAAAAAAAAAAAAAAAACTGGAAGGAGGAGGGCAGTATTAGAGCAAATTTCTCTGATAAAAGTTTCATTTCACAAATACATAGATAACATTCAAGTTTAGAAGAATACAAGTCATCCCCATTGATAAATATTCAAAGGATATGACAGTCTATTTTCAAAATAAGAAATCAAAGCTATCTATAGTAATATGAAAAAATTATCTAAAGCCCTTAAAAAAATCCTTACCTTTCATCTTGTAATCAATACTAAGTATTGGTTCCAAGGCAGATGAGCAGTAAGGGCTAGGCAATGGAGGTTAAGTGACTTGTCTAGGGTCACACAACTAGGAAGTATCTGAAATCAGATTTCAAACCAGGACTTCTCATTTTGGGATTTGGCTCTCAATCCACTAAGTGACCTAACTACCCCGCCCATCACTATTAACTAGAGAAATATATATTAAATACAACTCTTATGGGGCACTTCACACCTATCAAATTGCCTAATATGATAGAAAAGGAAAAGGACAAATGTTGGGGATATGTGGGAAAATTGGAACCATACCGCACTATTGGGGTAATTATGGACTAATACAACCATTCTGGAGAGGAATTGGAAACTTTGTCAAAAGACCTAAAAAATTGCATATCCAGCAATACTGTTAGTAGGTCTATATACCAAAGAGCTTTTTTTTTTTTTAAAGTAAAAGGAAATGGACTTTATTTAAATATTGATAGCTTTTTTTTGTAATAGCTAAGAATTAGAAATTGAGGGAAATGACTAATGAAGATGTGGTATATGATTGTGATAAGATACAACTGTTCTATAAGAAATGGTGACTTGCATGAAGTGATACAAAGTGAAGTGAGCAGGAACAGGAAAATACTATAGACAACAATGACAATAATGTAAGGTGATTAACTGAGAATGACTTGGCTATTTTCAGCAATACAAAGATTCAAGACAATTCCAAAGAACTTAGAATGAAAAATGATATTTACCTCCAGAGAAAGAATTCCATGTGTAGATCATAACAAATTTAACTTTTTTTCTTTTCATATTTTTGTCTGTTTTCATTTAGAACATGATTAATAGAGAAATATGTTTTGCATTACTGAACATGCATAATCTATATCAAATTGCCTACCTTCTCAAAGAATGAGGAGGACAGGGGGAAATGGAGGATATTTGGAATTAACGTTTTAATGAATATTAAATGTAGAAAAATAATGTTTGTATTCTATGGCAATGTTCTCACAAAGCAGTCCATTTATTTGTTCAATAAGGTTTTGCTGCTTGTGTGGTGTTGAATGTATAAAAGCAAAGAGGAAACAATTTCTGCCATCAAGGAGCTTCCATTCAACCAGGAAATCAATATCTACATGAAGAAAGAAAATTAAACATAGGATTAAAAAAGCTATTTCAAAAGAGCTGATAATAGCAATTTGGGAAATCAAGATTCTTGCAAGAGGTAGCATTTAAGCTTTGAAGGACTTTAAGTTTCTATGTCTTAGACCTAACCCGTATATAGAACTTTAGGGATTGAAGAGTGCTTCACATAAATATCATAGATGCACAATTGTGTTATATGTGCGCCATGTGTGTGAATATGAATATATTGTAAAATAAATAAAATTATATGTATAATTATAAATAATACAATTGCGAAAAGCAGAGCAACTTTTTTTAAGTGTGAGAAAATATATATTTACCTACTTATATGTTAAGTTATATATTATATATTAGTGGTAGCAAAAAAACGGCAGGGCAGTTCTTTGATAGTATGTGTGTAAATGTGTATATTTATATGTATGTATGTATTACTATATCAATTTATTATTATATGTGTATTTTGTATGCATATTTATTTAGGTAGATATAGTGATTACAAACAATAGCAGGGTGATTTTCATAATGCAGGAATATATATGTATGTATATATACATATATTACTGATATATAATTTATATATATAATTTATCCTCATTTATAAATTAATATGTAATTTATATAAATATATATAATTTATCCTCAAAACAGTACTGTAAAGCGTGGGCTATTGTTATTTTTACATTTCACAGATGGGAAAATGAGGTCCGAACTGTTTAAAAGATTTACTTATGGTTACTCAGTTAGTGAACATCTTAAGGGTTTTTACCATGATCTCGTGACTCCAGGCCTAAATGTTCTTTTCACTCTATTAGATTGCCTTTTCCTTGTGCTCAGTGTTTGTTTTCATTTTATGTTTGTACCTTCAGTGTTTAGCCCAGTGCCTTGAACATCGGAAATGCTTGTTGGGATGAGTAGGATTGGATTGGATTGGATCTTTCTGGCAATAGTAATAGGTGTTCTATATGTTTAATATAACTTTCTATTCCAGCATTGTATGGAACAGCATAAGGAACTCTATAGATGGAATTCTATATTGAATTAACCTACCTTCCATATGTGAAAGTTATTAATCATCAAAGAACCACACACATACACAAAATGAGGACAGAATCAATTGGGAAGTGGATGCCTGCTAGCAATGCCTACTTTCTTAAATCAAATCTTATCTATTTTGACATTTCTTTTTCCCAAACCCCTTGTGTCTCGAACAGAGAATAGCCGACCTCTTAAACTAAGATTCTTCTCTAGTGGCCTCAGAGCCTAGTGCAGCTGATCCAAACGCGAAGGCACATCCTACCTATTATAGGGAAGTTTCGAAGGCTGAACCTGAATGGTTTTCTTGATTATACACTCGCTTCTCCACCTCCCTTCCCAGATGCACGATGCCACTTAGCTAGCTCATGAGGATATTGTGAGAAATAATGAGAAAGCATTTGAATAGTGACATCAATTGTAGGGTGTAAATGAGATTGCTTGTCTTCGTGTCCCAAAATGTGGATGACTAGTCAATAAAAGCTCTTTGAGCGGCTGTCTCTGCAAGGTAGGGAGAGTGTTTTCCCTTACATACCAGATGGCAGCTGACCTTCCTTATGTTAAACCGGACTTCGTGTAGCAAGGAAGAGTCGCAAAGTTGCTGGGTACGAATTCCACATCAAAATCGTAAAGGAAGCCCATCAGGGCCACAGCCAGTCATTCTAGCATACTTAACAACAACAACAACAACAACAACAACAGAAGACCAACTTTTGAGAGCCAGATGCTCCCCACTCCCGTTGCTGTTTTACTCTGCTGGTGTCTATTTTCAGAGCGGGGTGTTGTGTTACAGTACTTTCCCTGGGTTTCAGTGCCACATCCACCGAGATGCAAAAATACTCCAGGTTCTCACTTTACACGGAGCTATTTATAATCTCACATGATGCCAGACATGTGTATACATCAGGGTGACACTTTCAGAAAGTTGCCCTGCTATTTTCGTAATCGCCTAATGAACGGCACCAGCAGAGAGAGGCGGTCTTAATCAAGCAGGTTGAGAAAGAGTATGCAGGAGGAGGGGGACTACTAGTTTTAACTTGGATGCCATTTAGAAATCTTAAAAGGGCCCCTCTCCTCAGTCTCCCTTCTCACACACACCCCCTTCCCCAGATGTCTTGATTAGTGGCTCTGTGTATGCTGGTCAGATTCTGGGATTAATGATGGCTAATTTGCCTGAGGTTGGTGCAGCCCAGGCAGCAGGCTCTCTACCACCAGCTTTTGCTGCCATATGGGCAGAAGCAGCTGTTTCAATTACTTTCTGTGCCCAGATGTGTCAGACGAGGCACCAGTGCTCTGCGGGGTACATTCAGCCGCTCGGCAGCTAATTACTTCAATCGTGTGTCGAAGCATGGTGCTGTATACTGTAAAAGGGTTTTTTGAAAACAGCCGACTGCCAGCTGTCACTATGCCTCACAATGATGTGAAACTGATAGGCTGTGACTAGATTTCAGCTTTAACTTGCTGGGCATCAAGATAGTTACCATGTACATTTCTTTGTCAGATATAGAAAAGAAATCCGTAGAGTCTTGCCGAGTTGTGCATCCTTCTGTTCACCTTGGATCCCTTGTGTCTCTATATTGCTGTCTCTGTCTCTCTGTCTACATAGATAGATAGATAGATAGATAGATAGATAGATAGATAGATAGATAGACAGATAGATGAACAGATAGATAGATACACATACATGCATATGTACTTACACAGTATATATGTATATTTATGCATTACATACATATATGTGATGTATATAACTGCATATGCTTGGCTTTTTTGATTTGGGATTTATAGTGAATCATTTACAAAAGGAGCCATTTTGGCATCTTGCCCTTTGGATACTAAACAAATCAAAATCTTTCTGATTTCAAAGAAAATCTAGTTTTAGACATCCATTGGAATCTGAAGCTCCAAGGCATATTTTCAGAGGTGACATCCAAAGTCCCTGCAATCAACAGTCATGTCTGTTCTATCAGTGGTAGAGTAATCAATGAATCAATTTATATTTTACATTTTCTGCTTTATTGTTTTGGGGGAAGGGAGAAAAACACAGAAACTATCAAGACATGTCTAGCAGCCCCATCTCTCTTTTAGAGAAAAAAAATAATCAGCCCTAACATGTCCAAACTGGGAAGATGTCTTGCCATTGGTTATGGGGCAACTGGTGTGTAATCTGGGATGGATATGAAGCTGTTATCATCCTCATAATACATCTATTTAGGAAAAGAATAAACATTTGTTTTGTGCTAATTCTATGGTAATCAGGGTGATTGTACTGTACTTAGCCACTGTTTGTTGCCATGGTTATTTCAAGCAGCTCTTGGTTATTAATGTCCTAGAAGATTCAACAATGCTCAGTTTAAGACCCTTCATCAGAAATATAAGTAATCAATTTCACTCTTATTTCACAACATTTCTATAGACAAAAATAACTTTGCTTGTCATCATATTATTATTATGAGTTCATCTAATTTATAGTGCTAAGTGGTTCGAACTCTCATTCATAGCTTTACTCTTCTTAAGCATATATTTACTATAGTTCTACAAGGGTATTAGCAAAATTTAGGGTTCTTAAGCTATTGAATTTTGAAATGCCTATAATTGTGACATAGAAATCAAAAATGTCATAAGAGAAAAGTCATATGGTGGGAGTAGGAAATTGTTCTTTAGTTTTGTTTTGCTTTTTTCCTTGAATATAGTAAGCAAGGTTCTCCACAAACATTTCCATTTCAGGCATAGTCTGCTTGAATAATGTTTCCAACACAACTCTGGAAGTTAGGCATACCTGGTGAAGGAATAACATAGGCCTCACCTTCACTCAAGTTGGACTACCATAGAAAATGTTCTAAACAGAGCTACCTTTCACAAGCAAAAGCTATAGCATCAAAAACACTTAACTGTATGAGTCATATTTCTGGATTTGCTGTTTCTTCTTTGAGGTGACTATTGATTAGTTTGTTTTATAATATTTTTATTTGTATTATGGTGTCCCTTAGGACACATCAATAAAAATCTTATTGAAAGTTTCAAGATGAGAAATTATTTTAAAAATTATAAATTTGGCCAAGGAGAGCAGACCCTACCTTTTTTTTTTAGTCTCCATGGAAATTCTGGAATTCTATCTCATATATGTCAGATTGGCAAAAATGAGCAAAAAGAGAAAAAGTATGTATGTTGAATAGGTGGTAGTAATACAGTTATGTTGATAAGTTATTTTTAAAACTATGAACAGATACAATCATTCTGGAAAACAATTTGGAATCATACATATTAAGTAAATGAGGTATAACATAAATAGAGATACACAAACAGCAGAAGCACACACACACATCAAAGAACTTAGAAAATGTTATATATAGACATAAATATTTATAGCAACTTTTTTTTTCTGCAATGGAAAAAAAAATATATAAACTAAAAGGATTCCCACCAATTGAATGAGTTGCTCTATATGAATATCATAAAATACTACTGTACTATAAAAATTAGTGAATAGGTGATAAATAAAATAGATAGAAATGATATATAGAAAATAAATAAAATAAATAGAAAAACTGACATGAACTGATACAGAGTGAAATGAGAAGAACAAAAATAAAACTTTATGCCATGAACTCAATATTTTTTAAAGAAAGAATTCTGATAAAATTTTAAAACTGATGAATAATTCATATAATAATAATACTATAAAGATAAACAACTTTGAAAACTGTAATAATGTTCAACACAATGACCATCCATGATTCCAGAGGACAAATGATGAAAAATTCTATCTACATTCCCATAGAGAGGTGCTAAATTGATAGTACAGAAAGAGATATATATATATATATATACAAAACTTTTCCATACAACCAATGACAGATTTAGTTCTGCAAGATTGTACATATTTGGGGGCAGCTGGGTAGCTCAGTGGATTGAGAGCCAGGCCTAGAGACAGGAGGTCCTAGGTTCAAATCCGGCCTCAGACACTTCCCAGCTGTGTGACCCTGGGCAAGTCACTTGACCCCCATTGCCTACACTTACCACTCTTCCACCTATAAGTCAATACACAGAAGTTAAGGGTTTAAAATAAAAAAAAATTTTTTTAAATTTAAAAAATAAAAAAAAAGATTGTGCATATTTCCTGCAAGAAATTTGTTTTTTCTTTTGTCATTTTATTTCAATTGGATAGGAGGTGGAAGAGGAAAAAATAGTGTTTTATTAAATAAAAAAGAAAAGTTGGGGTGCTACAGATGCAGAATGTTATTGCATGCTTTGGTCACTAATAATATTAGTTTTCTGTAATTGGTTTACTTGGTTATATATATATATATATATAAGTTATCCCTCAGATAATCTCTTAATAATTATAATGTAAAAAACAAAACAAATAATAAAACTTAAACAGAAATTGTTGTGACTTTTGATGAGGGCAGGAGCAAAGACAAAATCAATAAATTTCACTTCAAAATAAACTACAGGATGCCTTGCATTTTTCTCATACAAAAAATTCAGTATTCTTCTAAAAAAATAATGAGGCCAAATGGGCAGCAAAAAATAATAATCCATTTTAATCTTATAATACTGCAGCTATTTTTATAGAATACATCAAAAATTTAAAGGCAAAACTCATTTTTTTAAGTCTTCTTCCCTTGAAAATTGCAGAAGTATTGATTAGAAGGTTTTTCTTGGCTTTTGTCTAGCTTTGAATTGTCTGTATGGAAAAGCATAATTAGCTCCATAAGAAAGAGCAGCAATGGTCATTCATAGCAGTTTCTTCTAAGAAATTCTTCATAAAATGTTCTAATTTATTCACTTTCTGTGTTGTAGCAAAGCAGAATTTAGACTATGATGTTTCTGAGGCTGTTTATACAGTGTGACAAGCCAGGGTTCTCCTGGGGATATGTTGCTCCCTTTCTGATAGTATCATCAGAAAGCAACACCATGTGCTGAGCTGGACCCCATTGTATTGTGGATCTCTTCATTATCATCTAAGCATCCTAGGATGGGGCTCTGCAATGATTTTGGTGTCCTTCTCTGGTGAAGAACTGATATTCTAGCTCTAGAACACTGAGTTTTGATAAACATTCAGAAAAACTGAATAAAAGAAAATGTATTTTTCCTGCCAGTATACTTAAAAAGGACTGAAGACCAAATCTAGAATGGGAAACTAGGTGGCACAGTAGATAGAGGCCTGGGCTTGGAGATAAGATGTGTCTCCTTTTCCTGAGTTTAAATCTGGTTTCAGACACTAGTTGTGTGACCCTTAGCAAGACACTTAAACCTGTTTACTTCAGTTTCCTCATCTGTTATATGAGCTCAAGAAGAAAATAGTAAACCTCTCCTGTATCTCTGCCCCCCACCAAAAAAAAACCCAAATGGAGTCATGAAGACACAGACATGACTGAAAATGACACAACAATAAATAGTGTTATGAGATCCCTTTTAATCTAGATATGTTTCTTGAAGGGAAGAGTGCCAAAAATCCTGGGACAATCCTGAAAGACATTTATAATGGGGAATGCTAGCCACCTCTAGAGAAAGAACTATTGGAGTCATCTTTCACATCAGTGTATTTTTGGTTTTATTTTGGATTATTATGACTTTGCTCTTACAACAATGACCAATATGGAAGTGTGTTTTGCATGACAATAAAAAAAGGAAAAAAAGAATTTAAAAATAAAATAAAAAACATACCCAGGTGGACTTGATTCCAAAGAACAAGGGACTAGAATACAGTTAATATACTGCCAATATCTAAGTCTATATACTCTTATCACATGCTATATAAGGAAACTAAATGATCCCTAAATAATAGTCACATCATGAAGAAAATAGCAATTATGTTTTCCAAATTACAGATTAAAAGTGAACATGAATTTTGATCTATCAATATTCAGCTGCTGAAATGTAGTAGTAGTAGAAGTAGTAGTAATAGTAGTAATGAAATGCATCTATTTTAATTTGTATTATTAAAGTTATAATGATGTAAAATATGCTATTCAGTTATAGTCTAATAAATATGCAGTCTGAATTCAAATGAGGAAACTACTTTACAAAATGTATTATTTGCACTAATCAGAACCTAGTTTTAACAATAATATTATCCTAATAAATGATAGTAATGATAATATAGTAGTCAAGGTTATAATAATAGCTCATTGTTGTGTAGTGCTACAAGGTTTACAAAATGTTTGATCCTAACAACTCAAGCACAAGCATAGAGAAGTTAAGTGAGTTGGCCATGGTCCCATGGCTACTGAATGTCTGAGACAAAAAAGTGGGTTTCTCTGATATCATTTCTAATATTTTGTCCAGGATGCTAAGCTGGCAGCCACAGATAAAGGGATTCAACCTTGCTGCTTTCATATCCTAATATTTCAGACTGCTTTTTGAGCATGTATTGTCCCAACTAATAGAAAGCAAACTTCTAGAAGGAAGGAACTATTCAATTTCATTTTTTATTTCCAGAATAAAGTATATTGCCTTGTCCAAAGCAGCTATTTAATAAACATTCAGTGCTGAATTGAGTTGCTGTGCTCTGAAAAATAGAGTAACTGCAACTATACCAAATGAAGCAGCATTGATTGCTAGGCCTTTCTATTTCCAATGAATCAGTAACCACTGGATTTCTCATGTGTTCATTCCAATCTCAAATTTCCATTATATTACCCTAAGAAATGGATGTAGCTCATATTTGAGATAAGCTAAATCATAAGCTGACCAAGTCAAAAAGCAAATGAAAGTAAATTACTCCCTATAGTCTAATTCCCTCAGATGTTCTATTTACTGATTCTGTATACCTGAAAATGGAGCACTGTGTACCAAATCCCTATCAGATCTCTAAAAGCATTTCCTTATATCAAGTGCACAAAACATTATTATTTTTAAATTCTTCCATTTTTTAGAGGTGGGGGAGAATTGGTGTGGATATATGGTTTCAGAGCTATTGGGAATTTCTAGTGATGAGGTTCTTTTAATGAGTGCCCAATGGTAATTCATTTAAAATAATAGTTTTAGAAGGTTGCTAGAAATGCTGAGAAGTGAAATATCTCACATATGGTCATAAGCTAATATGTATAATATGAAGGACATGAATTAAGTTTAGTTCTTCCTGATGCAGTTGGTGGCACAGTGGCCCTGAGATCAAGAAGACCCAAGTTTAAATTTGGCGTCAGATATTTACTAAGTGTGTAACCTAATGCAAGACACTTAAAGCTCTTTTTGCCATAATTTCCTCAAATTTAAAAGGGGTTAATAAGTGAGGATAAAGCGAAATATTTGTGAAAAGCACTTATTCAGTGCCTGGAATATATTAGGCTCTTTATAAACACTTAAATTTATTTATTTTCTTTTTTTATTTTCCTTTTTTCATGTTGATTCAATTTTTAATAATTGTTTTCTTAAATTTTGCAATGTATGTTCTCTTTCTTCCTCCCATCCTTCCTTCCTCCCCAAGATGGCAGGTAATATCATAAAAGTTATAGATATGTTATTATACAGTATATATTTTACATGTTCATCATATTGTGAAAGAAGACAAAGATTGCTTGTACTGCAGAACATTTCACATAGAAAATAAAGTAAAGAATAATATACTTTCATCTGCATTCAGACTCAATCAGTTCCTTCTATGATGGTGCCCTTTTCATCATGAATCTCTTAGAGTTGTGCTGGATCCTTTCATTGCTGATGATAATTAATTAATTTGCAGTTGATCATCATACATTATTGTTGTTATTGTGTACAACAGTCTCCTGGTTCTGCTCAATTCACTTTGTATCATTTCATACAAATCTTTTCAGGATTTTTTTGTGATTGTCTTGTTTGTAATTTCTTATGGCACAATAGTATTCATTTACAAGGCTATAACACAAATTGTTCAGCCATTCCCTAATTAATGGATAATCCCTCAATTTCCAGTTCTTTACCACCACAAAAAGAGCTGCTATAAATATTTTGGTACAAGTAAATGCTTATTCCTTAATCATCTCTTTTCCCTTCATGACTCTAATTCTTGACTTCTATCCATGCCATGCTACTCTACATGTAAATATGTGGAAAAGAGCATAATGATTCACTTTAAAGAGCTTCTCTCACAGCAGTCTTCTGTGTGGCAAGAAGTATATCCTCCTTTATTGCTCCAATTTTTATGGAAAAAGAAACTGAAAGAACTGAGGTTCTGACTAATCTGATTTAACCAGAAAAATGCCAGGATTTGAACCCAAATTTTCCAAATCTAATACTTTTTCTAATATATCACGTTGCCTTTTCCTCATAGATGCCAATCAATAAAATTCCATTCACAGCCACAGTTCCATAAAATCTGAAAGAGAAGAGAATACAATCAAGCCAATTAACATTTACTCAACTGCTATTTTCGTATTCCTCAGTACTATTTAGATCACTTTTTTTGCCATAAGACTTGGATTAGAAACCAAACTAAAATACCCCAGGAGACCAAGTCAGTTTTGAATCTAAACTAAAAGTATAGTTTAAGGAATTTCTAGTGAAACCAACAGTCTCAGCCCAGAGATTAAAAAATAAACTTAAGCTTCCAAGTTGATTGGGTCTAACACAAAAACAGGTTTATCCTCCTCTCTGTCCGCTATGCTTAGAGCTAAAGTAGCTGTGAAATATTGGAAAGGAAGATAATAAGCACACCATTTTCCAAATCATTGCCTTTTGGCCCTTTGTGCATGATTAATCAGACAGTCTATTGAAATTTCTGAGACCCTAAAATTCCTGAATAATACAAATGAAAAGCAAATCTTTTTTACTTTGCTTTATCTTTTTCCTGTCCCATGGAAAGCCCCCCTCCAAGTTTATTTTGTTCAAAAAACATATATTCAACAAAATTGTTTTCAAACAATGTATAATATTTCTTATTAATTGCTTGTTAATCCTGAGATGAAAAATGCTAGTTAATGCATATTAACTGGATTTAGAAGTATCAGATCACATGATAAAATAGGTATAATATTCTTTCACTTCTCAGAAATGATCCAAGAGCAAAGTGCAGACTAAAAATAAGAATTTTGCTCCAATTATTTCTGGCCACTACTCACAGAAAAGACCCACAAGAAAATGTTTCACCTTTCAATAATCTCAGAAAATCCAAAAATCACTTAGTGTGACCTCTTCCATATATTAATCAATCTATTATCTTATCAATGTAGGTATTGCTTCCATAAGTTTAGATAGCAAACCAATGCTGCCTTTCTCCTTATGCTGTATAACTCTTGTCCATATTCTCCTATAAATGCTTTCCAGAGAATGCATTCACAATTATTAGTAGTAGTTTGGGGATTCTTCTATAATTTTTGACATCTCGTTGATACCACTGGAGTCTGTGGGCTATCATTTATCCCTTCCTCTTGCTTATTCAGTCTTCCCTCTTCCCCAGGCATATAACTCTCTGACAATGTTTTACTCCATTTCTTCTGCAAAATTCTTCATCCATAATGGTTATAGATAAATAGGTTAAAATGATGTCTGAATTTTGTATCTTGATATATTTGGGACTGACAGTTGGAGAAAGAAAAGTGGCCCTGAGGAGAAACTTATCACAAGGGCAAGATGTCAACTAGGAAGAATGGAGGAACGAAAGCTTAGACATATGATATAACAATAAAATCTGTCAAATTCACTGAAAATATCCTTGAAAAAGGAACTGGAAAATGAACAATGCCAATAAAAGGATTCAAATTACTAAAGAATCTTTTCTAACTGAGATGGAGAAGATGATAATATCTATCTTTAAATTTTTTGTCTTACAATAGAAGAGATAGTCTCTATATAAAAAGTGGACATGTGTGAAGAGACAAAAATGCCCCTTCACTATTTTGTCATCACTCCATAATATATTTTGACAGCATATGCAGTATAACTGAATATACAATTTAGTGATATATGTCATAATAGAATTTCCAGGATTTGAATACAATTAACTAATTTCTTTGAAGATAAGTTGTTCTGTGGGAGCATCATAAAGAAGAGGACAAAAATGATGATAATTGAGTATTTTTTGGTCTGGCTTCCTTACAATAATAGAACTCTCTAACTATAAATTCATTAACATATTATCATTAAGATGAACCATATTGATCTAAAATAATTGTTTTTCTGACTTCATTCCTTCATAAGTAAATATGGGTGAAATTACTTTTTAATATTAGGTAACATTTTACAAAATATTTTATGTACATTTTGCATAGCCAAATTTTAATAATATTTTGTCTTCATTGGTTAGTCTTAACAACAATTAGCATACTGGTCTGTACAAAGTAGAGCCTTAGAGTCTCTCCTTCATTTTTGTATCTCAAACTGCTTATTGAAAATATCAAATTGAATTTTTTGTACTTAAACTCAACATGTCCCAAATCTATTTCACTAACTTTCCCCAAAACATTCAGTCCTCTTCCTATCTTCCTCCTTGCTTTTGAGAATATTGCTTCTATTTTTCCTGTCACACAAGCCAATAATCAGGGTAGTGTGTCATTTGAAATTATTGTAAGCCCTGGAAGACTACGTCTCCCAGGACTCTCTCTGCTACAACTTCCCCTGACACCTCCCACTTCCTTGGGGGGGAAGTGTCAGAGAAAGTATAATAGGGAAAGTTTGGCTCCTTTTCCCTCTCTGACCCTGGAGGCAGGGTATCGCTCTCCACCCTGAAAGCAGAGCTTTCTACCCAGAGACCCTGATCTCTCTCTTGGTGCCTTTTCCCCTTTCTTCCTACCTCCTAGTTTTCCCTAGACCTTCCCCTTTCTAATTAAAATAAAATCTAGCTATTCAAACCCTAAAGTTGCTCTCTGATCATTCATTTGAGGGCTCTGGTCAATTTCCCCACTGGGGCTTGGGACCACTACCTCTTCCTTTTCCTTCCTCTACCTTCCTCTCTCCTTTCTCCTACCATTCTACCTTAATCCCTTCACTTTTACCCACACAGTAGCAACCTTGACTCTTCATAGTCTCTCATACCCTTCTCCAGTACCAAATCCTGTCAATTCTACCTTCACAATATATCTTATACTTACCTTCTTCTGTCCTCTAACATTGTCACCTCTCTATTACTATTCCTTATCATCTTATGCCTAGAACATTGCAATACTTACTGGCTGATCTCCCAGCATCAAGTATCTCCCAACTTTAGTCAATCTTCCATTTAACTGTTAAACTTGTCTTGCACACCCATTTAGTAAATTCTAGTGGCTCCCTATTACCTCTAAAATAAAATAGAAAGTTCTCTGTTTGCCTTTTAAAGCCTTCCATAACTGAACCCTTCCTACCTTTTAGTTTTCTTTCATCTTACTCCTCTCTATGTACTTTGTGAGCCAGTGTCACGAGGATATGGTGGGTCCAGGGATGTGGGAGAACAGTCAGGTGTTTGGGAGAAGAATGGAAAGGGGAGAAAAATATTGAGGAAAAGAAGAAAGAAAAGATGAAGGAGGAGGAGGAGGATCAAGAAGAAGAGGAGGAGGATGATGATGATGATGATGAAGAAGAAGAAGAAGAAGAAGAAGAAAAAGAAGAAGATGATGATGATGATGATGATGATGACGACAACTACAGTAGCCAAAAGTATATGAACCTTAAAGGTTCGCAAAACCTTTCTTTTTAATTATTATTTTTTTTTATTTTTAGAAAAATTTTCCATGGTTACATGATTCATGTTTTTACTTTCCCCTTCACCACCCCCTCAAACTCCCCTCCCATAGCTAACTTGCATTTCCACTGGTTTTAAAATGTGTCATCAATCAAGATTTATTTACATATTAATGATAGTTGCATTGGTGAAGATACCCACATTCAGAGGAAGAACTATAGGAAAGGAAACAGAAGAAAAACAACTGCTTGAACACTTGGGTTGATGAGGACATGATTGGGGATGTAGACCTGAAAAAAACCTTTCTTTTTAAAAATCTGTTTTGACTTGATTTTCCCATCCACCTTATGATTTAGGGATTCTTATTACCCTATTTTATAGAAAAGGAGATTCTCATTCAAAGACAAGTTGCCCCATCCCTGATCAGGGGCAGCCTCTCAACATCATGAAGCACTCAGGTATAGAAAGGTTTTCATCATCACCTTATAAAAATGATAACTGACATTTAAACTAACTATCTTGTTACAACTTCCCAGAAGCACAGAGTATTAGTCTGCCCATTTTGCAGATTAGGAAACCAATTTAGGGAGTGAAAACCTAAGACTTCCTGACTGCTGAGTCCAGGTTTTACCCAGCTTCTGAAAACCTGTTTCTTTTGTTTCTTTCTTAGAAAACAAGAATGGCAAGGGCTAGGCAACACGGATAGCATATTTACTTTGCTAATAAAAATATTAATAATTTCAGCTATGCTACTTAATTCCTATGTGAACTTGCTGCAAATAATTTCATTTCTCTGTATGACAGTGTTCTTCATGTGTAAGAAACTGAACTAGATGATTGCTGACAGAACTTCCTACATTAATTTTATTATACGACATTCAAAGTTGTCCTTGCTGTAACTCCCACAAGATCTTCCAACTCTGGATTTTTAAGAATTGTTGTTGGATATCTTTCCTGCTTAGAATTCTCTCTCCCTACAACTCCATCTTCTCATATCATATATGACTTTCATATATAAGCTAAAGTACCAAATGATCCCCTTTAACACTAGTTTCACTCACTAAGATTATCTCTAGTTTATCCTGCCTATATCTTGTTTATTTATAATGGTTTCCATGCTGCCTCCTCCAATATGTGTGAGATCCTTGAAAAAAAACTTTGCTTTCCTTTGTTCCCTTAGCACTTAGCAAAGTCCCTGGAACATAGTATGTGCTTAATAAATGCTTGTTGACTTAAGATACTTTTGTGTAATTTAATTAATGTGTTTTCTTCCCCTTCTCTTCAATATAGGCTGGAAATACACCTGTCTTTGTTTTATAAGAAGTTAACAAAGTATTTACTTATTTCTTTCTAGCATATTGGTTTATTTCTAGTTTACTGCTTGGACTGTAATTGATACTCAATAAATAATGGTTGAATTGAAAAAATCTTGGAAGAAAATCTCGCATATGCTCTCCAAAAAAAGTTTAAGCAAATCATGGCATGATAATATATTTTAATAATATCCTCCATGAGGTCCTACTCTGATGTTTCATCATGTTTGGAAGTGACCCTGAGTTCCTAATTTATGCCAGTGATGCACAAGCTCTGAAAGGTTCTACCATATGGGAAAAATTTCAGTACTAGCAACAGCTGAATTCTCCTTTCTGAAGGCCAGACTAGCAAAGTATAAAGAGTATTATAAGAGTAGGATAGCAACTACATCATAAATGTTTTAGTCATGGCTATCCATGAAACAAAGAACAATACAATACAGAGACTTAAACTTTCAGACCACTTTCTGCTTATTCATGATAGCAGTAATAATATGGCAGAAGGTGCTATAAATCACACTATTCCTAGTCCGTTTTAAAATCTTAACTTGGATTGTGGTGTCCTAAATATGAAAAAAATTATCTACTATCCGACAAATGGACATTTTACTTGAGAAATTGAATGGTATTAGTCTTGACATTCATACCACAAATGGCATCAGAAAATAGATTAAGTGGATAGTAAATTGAAGAATGACCTAGGTTTTTCATGAAGAATAAAATAAAAGAGTTATTGGTGTTAATTTTAACATGCATCCAAAGGCAACTGGAAGCATCTTTGCATGGAATATCTGATTATGTTGCATTGTTGCATTCATGATTAATTTTCATGAAAAGACCACTGTGAACATAATCGAACTAATATACCAATGTCTGTTGTCAAGCATGATGTGGTGGAACAGTTGCAAACAACTTGATAAGAGAAACTGTGAAAAATTATAGATATATATATGTATATATATTACATATTATATATTACATAATTATGATATACATTATATATATTCATATATATATATACACTTTGATACTCAGTGAATGAGTCAAAATGATGAAATAGATATTGGAGAACATGAATAAGAAAAACTAAATGAGAGAGTTCAAAGACTACTGACAGATAACACAAAAATCCTGTATCTATCTCCAAGTTGTATATGTTTTCTTTGAGAAAAAAAACAATAAAGCTTAAAATGGCATCTATCAACCGAAGCAAAAAAATTATGAAACACATATACCAATCACTGTACTGAGAATTGAGGAGAGAAAAGTATAAGAGAAAAGTAAAAATAGTAAATAGAAAAGTAAAAGAGAAAAGCAAAATAGTACCTAACTCAAGAAACATATTCAAGAAGAAAGGCAATTATATGTATATATACATATATTTATATATTAAATTATATGTCAGCACAATATATATAGTCTAATATATATTAGATAGCATATCTTAGATAATATGTGAGTATAATGTTCCAATAAACATTTTCTGACATTTTGTGATCCATGTTCTTTCCCTTTCTTTTCCCCTTCTTGTGACAGCAGATAATATGATATAGCTTGTACATGCATTTTCGTGCAATACAAATTTCATGTTTGACATGTGAAACAAGTTATATCAGTTACATATAAATAAAAATTCGTGAAGGAGATAGGGAAAATTATCAGACTCCATCAGTTTCTTCAATAGCAGTGGATAGCTTTTTTTGTTATAAGTCTTGGTGTTGTCTTGTATCCTTGCATTACTGTTAACAATTGTCATTCACAGTTGATCATCATGCTTTATTTCTATTAGTGTATATAATTAATGAAATTGATTAATAATAATGACATTTTCTTACTCATCAATCTGCCCTGTTCTTACACTCCCACATCTACCTCTAATTTGGGACTCTCAGATTGCTATTGGTAAAATTTCAACATATTTTGCCTGAACCGAAACCCACCATGTTATTTCCCAACTCTTTCTACATTATTCATTGATATTTACCTCCTTTTCTCCCTTCTTCCAACTCAGTCTCTGAGAATAGTAAACAAATTTATACTCTTATTCCTGAAAAGGACATATCAAATAATTGCCATATGACACCAACTTTCTGACTTTATGCCCAAATGTTCTCCCCTGACCACTAATAGGCTAGGTGTTATTTTTTCTGAAAATGTAAACAATAAAAAGGAAGAGTCTGTATTACTAAACTGACTTCTATCCCAAGTACTTAGCACAGTGTCTGGTATACAGTATGCAATTAATAAATGCATTTTTCATTTGTTCATTCAAATTCTATTCAAAATCACTATTATTTGCAAAAATTGTGAAAAGTATGGTACTCAAAAGCACAAAGAAAAAAACAACATAGAAATACTTTCTTAGAGAATAAATACAGAAATAATTGGAGAGATATTCAATATTTATAGAAATACTATTAACTTAATAAATTAAATCATAGTTTCAGCCCTCTACCTGAAAAACAGTAAAATGAAATCCATTTGAAGGAATTAAAGTTCAAGAATTTCAGGGAAAAAGTGAAAACAATAGAAACTATTATAATCTAATAATAGCTGATGTGACCAAGTCAATAAAAAAAATAACAGTTCTACCTAAATTAAATTATTTATTCAGAGCTATACCAACCATAATAAGAAAAACAAAAAATAAGAATACCTAATAATACAATAAGAAATAATAGTATAAGAAATAAGAAATAACAAAAATTAATTTGGTAGAACAAAAGTTCAAGAATATGAAGAGAATTAATTTTTTAGAATGTGAAGGAAGCTGGCCTAGCTATACTAGATCTCAAACTGTATTGGAAAGTAATAATCATAAAAAACAATCTGATGTCTAAGAAATAAGAATGGTAGATCATTGAAATAGATTAAGTACATCATATATAGTAGTCAATAACCATAATAATCTATTGTTTGATAAATCCAAAGACTCAAGCTTTGGGGACAAGAATTCACTGTTTAATTTTTTTTAAATTGTACAAAAATTGGAAAATAGCTTTATAGAAACTAGATATAGGCCAACATCTGATACTATATACCAATATAAAGAAAAAAGAGTACACACTCTAGACAAAAAGACAAATATCGTAAGAGAAGTATAGAATACTTTATCTGTCAGATTTATGGAAAAGGGAAGAGTTTATGACCAAAAAAGATATAGAGAGTTTTATGAGATATAAAGTGCACAATTTTGATTATTTTAAATTAAAAAGTCTCTGCACAAATAAAACCAATACAATCAAGAATAGAAGGAAAGAAGAAAGCTAGGGAAAACATTTTTACAGCAAGTTTCCTTGATAAAGAAATCATTTCTCAAATGTATGGAAAATGAAAAATATTTATAAGAATAAAAGTCATACCCCAATTGATAAATGGTCAAAGGATATAAACAAGCAGTTCTCAAAAGAAGACTTCAAAGTTATCTATAGTTATATTATAAATAGTCATGATTCAACTTCCAGGTTAAAATGGCAGCAGAGTAAAAAGCAGCTGCTTGACCTGTCCTAATCTATGCATATAGGACTCCTCAAGAAGACATAAAAACAAATCCAGATGAACGAAGGGAACCCACAACAGGGCTCAGCATTGAAGGTACATGGAATCAGGGCATTTCCATGCTATAAAGGGGTGAAACAGCTCTCACTAAAACATGAGCTGAGCAACCCCCTACCCCCAACACCACCTACAGTGCCAAAGCCAGTTCACAAGAGTTAGAGCAAGTTTGGGGCACCCATTAAGTCACTGGCAGCTCACCAGGGCCTACTCCTGAAAGCAGCAAGACTTAAGACCCCAAGAGGCTAAACAACACACGAACTTTGAACAAAGACCCTGAACTGAGGCGCGGACTCTGATCCTGAGTGCAGGCATGGACTCCAATCCTGAGTATAGGCGTGGACCTTGAGTGGGGACCCAGCTCAGAGGGGTGCATGACTGTAGAAGAAGTGCCCTGAGACTGTCAAAGGAGCTTCAGGCAGAGGAACAAGCAAGGGGACCACCAGGAGGCTTGACCCTGAGAACAACTAGACCTGAGACCTCAGGAGCCTAAAGAGCACAGACAGACCCTGTGCATGAGGATAAAGCTGACAGGGCATGCAGCTCACAATGGCAAGCCATCCACAGGAACCCCAGAAGAGAAAGATCAAGAAGAAACGTTTAACACTCGACAACTTTTGCACAGAAAAAATCCAGACAACAGAGCAAACAGCAGAGGAGAACAAACAAGTAACTATATCCAAACCTATCTATCTATCAAACCTGTCTATCAATCAGCAATTTAAACACTCCTTCTTAATAGTAAATAAGAGAGTTCACAAGCCACTTACTAAAATGGGTGCTAGGCAAATTGAAAGACTGCAATTGGTTCCCATAAAGTAGAGGAAGGGACAGGAAGTGACATTGGAAAAGGACTATAAAAAGTCATGAACTTCCTGTCAAGGGGACCTTAGAGCTTAGACCTTAGGGACTTTGGCTCTTGGACTGCTTCTTCGAGGACTGGTCCTAAATCTTCTCCTTTGGACTTTGGTGTTAGAGGACTTTGCCTTGGGACTTGGCCTTCAGTCTTCTCCTTTGGAGTTTGTCTTTGGTGAGTGAGTAGCTGGCCTTCCTTTTCTGACTTCTGGAGAGATTGGTTCCAGAGATCCCTGCTGTGGCTTTGGAGGAGGCTGCATTGGTGAAACTCTAGATGAATACACCACCACACATGGGGAAGCCCCTGAGAGGCCGAGCCTTAATTAACCAGAGAAGGACTAGTAGGCTTGTTAAAACCTATCTCTTTAGCTACCTTTTCCATTTTCACTCTTTCTACCTCCTTGTAAATAAAGCTACTAAAAATTATTTTTACTTAAGTTATAATATCTTTAAATCAGTGACCACAATATTACTTCAGAATTCTCATATTTAATATAAAACCTAATTTTATTTCTTACACTATGTATTTTATTTTATGTTTTTAAAAACAATGTTCAGAGAAGGAGGTCCATAGACTTCACAAAACTGAGGAATCAGTACAGGACATACACAAATAATGATTATGAATCCCTAAATTATATGATCTCTAATGTTCATACCAATTCTAAAATTGCATGGTTCTGTAAGCCTTGTACTAGATTTGATGATGCCACTTTAAAAATACTACTGCTTTTGGGTCACTAGGTGCACTTCTGATGTGTAATGGAATGGAAAACAAATATCATATACTACAGCATGTGGAGAAATCTGTATGTTCACTCACAGAAAATAAAAATGCCAGAGCTAAAGATAACTGAAGTATAAAAGCTCTAGAAAAGTGATCTTTAAATTGCCACCCTTCCTTAAAAAAACAATACAATGAATGTCAGATAAGGAGTTTTTATTTGCTCCTTTTAATCATGTTCAAGAATTTTTTAGTGTAATAATTTTCTTTTAGATTGTAGTTAGATGAGAGAGTGGATAAAGCATTGGACTTGGATCCAGCACAATCAGAATTCAAACTCTATCTCTGATTCTTACCAGCTATGTGTTTCTGTGTGATAATTTAGTGTCTCTATGCCTCATTTTCCTCACCTGTAAAATAAGGTCCACACCTACCTTACACGGACCCAGGGAAATAACATACATAAAGTGAAGAAACATATATAACATATATAAAACATATATAACTTTGCAAATCTCAAAGTATAATATTAACAGTAGTAGTATAGGTATTGTTACACGCAAAAACCAAGATTATCTAAAATCTACTTACAAGAATAGTAGCCAAAATTTGATTGAAATTTAGATTGAGTTGATGAAAGCTTCTTTTTTTTAAAACTCATATCAGAAATTTTCACTACATGCAAAGCACCTGAGAGAAGCATACTTTTTCAGTTCTCCATCTTGCTAACCATCCCACACAGCTAAATAATCTGGAATTTTAACTTACTGTCACCACTCAATATGATGTCAATTAATCAACTGACCAGAATTTTTAAGTGCCTTCAAGGAAAAAAATTTCCAGGTACTGTGATGGTTGGTAGTGATGCAGAAACAAAAATGAAAGTCTTTCCTCTCAAAGAGCCTACGTTCTTTTAGAGGAGATATGGCATATAAAATAAATGCAGGGTAAATGGGAGATGGGGAGATGGTGATAGCATTAGTAACTAGGATAACATGAAAAAGGTTTTCATAAAAGATACTATAGCAGCAATGTTGTTAAAGCCATATGTCACTTACCAGCTCTCCCTTGCAAACACACAGTTAAAAAAGCTCAAAGAATAAAAAGGCTTTCTTATAAGACAATGAAAATAAACAGATGTATAGAAAAGAGCAACATTCTCCAGTAAACAAACCTATCTTAGTGCACTATGTAACCACTATCACATATATATAATGGTTAGATCTCCCAAATGCAACTCTCTAGAATGGCTTCCTTTAATCCCTACACATAAAATAATGAACAAGGAGAACCAAGTCCTATTCCAAATAATTTCTAGATATATGTACATTTGTGTCTTAAAGCAGGAATCAAAGCATATGAAAACACAAGAAGAGAATCAAAATTATATTTATTAACACTAAAAAGATCCTAAATCATTATTAATTAGATCAATGCAAATTAAAACACTTCACATGCATAAAAATTGACAAATTCTGGAGGGAATGTGGGAAAACAGATACACTAATAAACTGTTGATGGAATTGTGAACTAGTCCAATTACTCCAAAGAACTTCAAACTATACACAAAGAGCTTTAAAACTGTGCATACTCTTTGATTTAGCAATACCACAATTGGTCTATATCCTAAAGAGATCAAAGGAAAAGTACTTATATGTACAAAAATAGTTATAGCAGCTCTTTTTGTGGTGAAAAATAATTGTAAATTGAAGGAATGCACATCAATTAAAGAATGGATAAAAAAGATGTAATATGAAGTGTTGAAATACTATTGTACTACAAAAAATTCCAATGGAGGATGATTTCTGAAAAATAGGAGACCTATTGATACAAAGTGGAGCAGAACCAGATCATTGTACACAGTAATAGTAATATTGTCATGATGATCATCTGTAAGACTTAGCTATTTTGATTAATTACATGATCCAAAACACTTCTGGAGAACTCATGAAGAAAAATCTATCCACTTGCCAAGAAAAAAAAAACAAGAAAGAAATGATAAACTGTGATTGCATACTGATTTGTGCTTTTCTTATTTTTTTACTTTTCTTGTTTTTTTATTTTGCTACATGGCTAATATGGAAATATGTCATGCATATGTTTTTATTTCATATGAACATAAATATAATTGATATATTGCTTACCTGCTCAGTGTATGGGAAAAGACTAAAGAGGGAGAGAATTTACAGTTCATTTTTAAAAGGAACCTTAAAAATAAATAATTTTATGAGTAAAATTATCTGCTTCCTATTCACTTATAACATGGACCTAAGGAGCTAAATTATTTCTTTGTTGTACACATTGGACGTCAAATTCAGAGTACATCTAGGTCAAATTAACTATACATCATTCATATTTTAAATTCATTTTAAATCTAATTTTTTGATTATTTGACTTTAAGCATCATTTTATATGTAGTTTGAAGAATAATCGAGTGAAATGGCATTTTCAAAATCATTAGCTAGTCATATAACAACTTCATGTCTTCTAGATTCCTATATAAACATATCATATATTTATCTTACAAACAAAATCAAGTAAGATACATTTTAGATAGGCTACTTGTTCTTAAATATGATCTAATGTTTTAGAAGCAAAAGAGAGACCTTATTTAGAAATTTCTTTAGTTGCTTATAAATTTGAACATTTTGGTAGGATATTTAAGTAAAAAATTCAGTCATTTAAAAAAGTAAATTTCTCCAACACTGCTCAAAAAATGTCTACATTTTAAAATTGAATCAATTTTGAAATTGATGGACTTTTGGACAAACAAAAATTCAAGAGAGTTTTGAACTGAGGATAGTAGTAGTACTTTAAAGGAAAAAATTATTTAAGATATCAATTTAATAAATATAATCCATTTGAGAGGAGTGTGCTAATGCTTTGTGTAAAAAATAATTTAAGAAATTAGGATTGAGAGAAATTTTAAAGGATCATGCAAGTATCAAAAAAGAGAGTAGGGGAAAGTTTCATATTTCAGGTCATTGTATAGACTATGACAGAGTGAGTGGATCAGTATACGAGAATGCAAACTCAAGTTGAAATCCAAACAAGTATCATTCAAAATCCCTTCTAACACTTTCAGGTTGTGTGATCATGACCAAGACACTTTTCTGGGTCTCAATTTTCCTTCTGTTAAATGATTAATCTAATTAATACCTGTTGATTTTCACAGATTAAGAGGCTCAATAAATTATGAGTATCAGATTAGCTATAGACAGATGCAAACATGCTTGCCTTTGAGTCAATTCTGCCACATAAATAACTAAACATTTCAATGAATGCTGCATTATTTTGATAACATAACATCACTTGGTATTATATTTTTCCTTTCACATATGCTCAAAAAGAATATACTACACTAAAGGATAATTTTTGTTGTTGATTTACACTTAATTGCAGTTAACATCTTTGGTAGGCCATAAAACAATGTTACATCAAGGGTATATCCTTCTTTCTATCATAATAAGTTTTGGAAAGGGAACAAAATAGGGAAGAATTTGTTTTCCTGGGATTTGTGAATTTTTTAAAGTATCATGAAAATTGCATTTCAATATATTTTGTCATCCTATGCATTTCATTTTGTGCATTCAAAAAATTATTCTAAAAAGAGGCTGATAGGGCTTCTCTAGACTTCCAGAAGAATCCATGAAACATCTTTTGATATAAATGTTGATTATTGTAGAATACAATTGTTGATGCAACTTAACTACAGAGTCATTAAAAACATATATAGGGGGCAGCTGGGTAGCTCAGTGGAGTGAGAGTCAGGCCTAGAGACAGGAGGTCCTAGGTTCAAACCCGGTCTCAGCCACTTCCCAGCTGTGTGACCCTGGGCAGGTCACTTGACCCCCATTGCCCACCCTTACCACTCTTCCACCTATGAGACAATACACCGAAAGTACAAGGGTTTAAAAAAAACATATATAAAAGCACTTTTATGCCTTAGTAAGGAACCTCAGATAATATGATACATCTTAGATTATTTAAACAATTAAATTTGATTCTAACTTTGTGAAAGATAATAATTTGCTATATATAGGGGAAATCAGATTTACTAGCAACAAGATATCATTCACAAGTTTATTTTTTAAATCTGTTTCTAATGAGTATTTAAACATATTACATTGCAAATTTGTGACATTAAATCACAGGCTCATAGAATTAGATATTTAGAATAAGAAGGAATCTTGGAGATTATCTATAACTCATTCATTTTACAGGTGAGGAAATTGAAGCCCAAAAAAGAAATGATTTGGCCACATTCACCCAGAAAGTAATTGCTGGAATGGGATCCTGGATACAGGTCCTCTGACTTCAAATGCAGCATCTTTCTACTGTATCACTGCTCAGTCCAAAGGGAGTTTTTCCACATTTCTAATGGCCTTCTTCAAGTCCCAGTAGATGTCATCCTTCTTAGTTAGTGAGACTGTCTCAGGTCTCATGGACAATTTTTCAGGATCACATTGTGGACCACAACAAAAGTTTTCAATATTGACTAATTCATTTATTTAAATTTACTCATTGTTGTTCATAATATTGAAATCATATTTTTATTAAAACAAACAACTTTCTGCAGAAATTCAAGACTTCATGCTGAGCATGAAAGTTTTATTCTAAACCCACTGCCTCTTAAGTGCACACACACTAAATATGCTCTGATAGTTATTTATAGCTGGTAGAAGTTAATTATCCTTGAATTCACTTTGTTAGACATCCTATACATTTCCTGGTCAAAGAGCAAGTCCTCTGAAGATAGCTACTTGTTTTATTCAAAAAATGATAGTAGGGACCCAACTCTGTGCGCCTATGCCATGCATGGGATGGGACCCAGCCAGATGGGCGCCTGAGACTCAGGCTCCACAGCGCCAGGAATCCGGGCTGGTGCAGAGCTCCAGGAAGCCAAGAGCAGGATGTTTTGATTCATGAAGGATGGAGAACCCGAGGATCCCATGTTCCTCATGGATCTTTTTGCTATTCATCAACAACATATGAGTTAGATGTTGTCAGGGGCCTTTGGCTACCACCCTTTCCTTAGCATCACAGATAAGAGCATACCAGTGGCTCAGCCTACCATTCAAAGGATGTAGCCTGGGGTTGTCTCACCCTTTGGGATGCTAGGAATGACAGTTGGCTTCATGGATATGTTTGGGATGATGAATGATATGATTGGGAATGTGGAGCACATGAAAACCGGTGCCAACTGTCAAACTTTTTCATCCTCCATAGTCATCTCCTATTCAAACCTGGGTGATGGTGCTCCCAAAGTCTACCAAGAAACAGATGAGTTGCGCTCAGCACCAGGTGGAATCCAGGAGATAAGGAGGACCTTGAGGGACAGTGACAGGGAACTGATGTCCATTGGGCATCACATATGAGACAGAGCACACATTCTGCAGTGTTCCCGAAATCACTGAACTGGGGGTCAGGAAGAATGGCAGCATTACATCAATTTGGATGAGAGTGATGCTGAAGCATTTGACTACAAGTGGAGGCAAGAGACATTCCCATACTGGCCACAAAGAACCCTGGAATTTCGTCGGCATAAGGCTACTGGGGCAGGTGGGGGTAGAAGGGCTGAGGGATGCCCTTAGCTGGCTATACAGGGCCCTGAGGACTCCCCTTCCCAAAAGTCACAATGCTATGACAGGTGAGAGCCCCCCCCCCCAGGTCATCTCATAAGAGTTGATGGGGGAAGGAGTGCAGAGAGGGATGTAGTCCCTTAGTCATTCCTCTGGCATTTGGAGGAAACCCATTTGTTCCTAATAATTTAGAATGTGAGAGTGGGGACAAAGCTCATCTTAGAGCCTATTTTGGTGATAATAGGTCTCAGCTTGTCTAGGAAAGGAAAGACATTCTCCTGAACTCTGCTGAGTTGACCACAACAACCAAGACTGTCATCATCCAGTTTCTGTTTCTCCCCTTTCTTCCCCTTCCTGATAGGCTTTCTCCCTCCACCCTCTAGAAACAGACTGTGAGAAGTAGAGGAATCACCCCATGGAATAATGCCCTTCCCCCCAATTTAATATTAAATAGAGGTGATCTGACCCCTTCAAGCTTAGGGAGCCTTAGGGGGAGACTTTCACTGCCCCCTTTACTGCTTTTACTTCTCCCCACATCTTTTCAATTTCACTCTCCCATAGTGAATTTACTGACTTTTCTTTCTGTTGCTCCCTAGTGTCTTGATTTTTTCTCCATTCTCATCCCCAATAAGTTCAAGGTCTCTTAGGATAAGTTCTGGGGGTAGGCCCCCCTTTTTCCCCCAAACATCTGTCAGTGACCACTGGATCCTTTCTCACCTGTATCTAGAAGTCCCATGTTGTGCCCCTTCCCTACTGAATGGGTAGGGGGTGGGTATCAGGCCCTCTTTCCTCTTGTCCTCTAACTCTATGGCCTCATGCACCATGTACATACATGTGCACACATACATAAACACACACACTGTCAGTGTCTGTATCCCTCTGTCCTTTTTGTGTGTGTGTATGTAACTTGTAATTTTATGGAATAAAGAGGAATGGAAAAGAGAAAAAAAAGAAATGATAGTAGAACTCTTATCAGAAGTCAACTTGGGGTTCAGAACTAATAGGACTCTTCCTGCTCCTTCCAAAACTTTCTCAGTCCAAAGGAAATTGGGGGTCACTCCATCAAAAGAATATGAGAAAGATGGAAGCTTCCATCATTGGAGGAAGTCTACATAGAAAATGGGTTTTTTTCTTCTCATCTAAAACTCACATTGGTTCCCCCTCCCCCCTTTTTTTATCATGATTCTATTGGCTTTTTCTGTCATCTTTATTTATATGACCACTGAAAGAAGTTAAGTTGTGCAGTGGCTACAGTCCTGAGTCTAGAAACAGGAAGACTTAAATGCAAATTAAATTTTGCATGCTTACTAGCTGTGTGACCATGGATGAGTCATCTAACCTCTGTTTGTTTCAGTTTCTTCAGCTATTAGATGGAGGTAATAATGGCACCTGCCTTTAAGGCTGTTGTGAGAAAAAAATGAGATAATATTTTTAAATGCTTAGCACAGAATTTAGCATGTAGTAGATATTATATAAGGGATTATCTTCCCTTTCTTGCAGTTATTGAATAATAACCAAGCTATAGCAACTGGTGTTTTGTCTAAGGTGTAAAAATTTAGAGGGTGAAAACATTAAAAATAATTTTATTACATTATATTATGATGGCACATGTAATCCATTAGTGCTCAGGAATGATTGAATTTAAAATCTAGTTAGCAAGAATGATTAGTTTAAGTAAAAAATTCCAAATGGCAAGCTTTATCTCATATTAATTTTATATGTGCTATCAGTTATGATTAGTAATACTGTTAAACTTCTTAAAATACCCTAAAAATATTTACTATATGCATATTTACTATTGCAAACTAAAAGCACTCCATATATATTCATTCATTTAAAATTCTCATTAACAAACTCCAGCTTACAGAAAGCAGTTACCTGCATCATGGTATTACTGTTATTATATTTTCTAGCTACTATGCTTAGAGTTCCCAAGGCACATTTTTTTACTGGATCCATTAAGTGTGAGCAATATAGGAAATATTAGAGATCATCTAATCTAATCTTCACACATAAAAGCTATGAAAACTGAAACCCAGAGAGAGAGGCTTTCCAGGAGATTTAACCAAGTTCATATAGCTAGTTAGCATCAGAGCTGGCACTACAATCAAGTGCTTGGGACTTGCAATATGGATCATTTTCTTATCATTGGTTAACTGATTCTTTTAACTTAATAGTCAAAATCTTAAAATCTACATGCACAATTTAAGTGCACCTTAGTCCCCAAATGCCATTGAATGATCTTTGCTTTGAAGATTTCTCTTCTATACTCTTCGCATTGAGGAGTGGAAGCCCGCCACCCCCCCAACCCACCCCCCCCCCACACACTTTTTTTTTCAATTCATTTTAAGAAAGGAAAATTATTCCTTTCTTGCATAACAAAAAACCTTTAGACAACTGTGAAATATACTTTCTGGGTACTTGACAGACTTAATATAAATTACAATGACTGGGAAGAAATAAAAAAGCATGGGCCATTCTGAAAAATAAATTTCATTATATATGTTTGACAATAGTGTGTTCTCATTCATATGTTTAAAGGCCTTTTTCCCCAGAAAAAGAAGGAAATAACTGTTCTTTTAAACAATCAAAGGTTAAAGGCAATTCAGTCATTCATATGGTTTCATTCTGTTATGTAGATTGCAATACCTCAGAGATTTATAACCTTAGTTCATAAACTTGGAGTTCCAGTAAATGAGTCCCCCTTTGAAGGCTAAATATTGATGTTCTTATTTCCTACCTATTATAGTTAACAAAAGTAAACATGCATAGGGACAGAACAGACAAGAAGCATTAAAAAATGAAATAAATGATTGGACACTGGAGCTAGTGATCCAATGACTAGACCCCTTATGTTCCACTCTAGTTTGATTATCTTATATATTCAGAAAACATCTTCTGGTGGCTAGTTACAGGGGGCAAAAGCTAAATGTACTTGAAATCATGTTGGTAGGCACCACTTAAGTCCCTACATGTGTCTTGACTGAAGAACGACTGTCCCGAAGTTAGCAAATTCTACTTCTGGGATGCTTTCTCAAGGTGTCAACTTGTGCTTTGAGAATTATGGGAAATTTTCTGCCTTTTCCAAAGCAGAGTGAGTCCAAAGTGTAAATTTAGTCCCTATGGTAGTCCCATTCATTGTGGATGGTGTCCTCATGAATAGGATATCTTCAATTCTTTAGGTAATTTTACATGACCACAGAATCATAACAGAAGTTATCTAAACTCATCAGTTTTTAATGTATAACCATTCATTGTTGGTTCACATTCAATAAATGTTTATCTATTCATTGTCTACTTTACAAAAGTTTTTATTTAATTATTTTTTTTGCTTAAGTGCAAGATAATGTTCAACATGGAATGGTTTTAAGCTTTCATGTTACCCATGGGAAAGATATTACAATTAAAATAGAATATACCAAACACCTTTGCTGTCTTTTTTCCTTGCAACACTAAATTAAGTGAACCCTACAGCTTATTCCTGGAATTGCCAAAGGATGAGTCCCATGTCTCACATCCCAAAACAGCATCCCCGAGGAGAGTTTCTCTTCACCTGGTGAATGTGTAAGAAAGTTTGAGGTTTAAATTCACTTTAGGAAAGACATGAGATGGCTCAATGCAATGATTTGAAAAACATTCTATTAACTTACTGTTACAAAATTTTAAGCAATTAGGTATCATAGTGGAGAGAGTTAGAGTCAGAGAGACTGAGTTTGAATCCTGCTTCAGATACTAACTGGATATTTACCCTATTGGAGTCTCTGAACTTCTCTCAGTCTCAGTTTAATTTACTAATATCTAAAATGAGATGGTTGGTCTAGATGGGCACTGAGCTCCCTTCTAACTCTAAATCCATGTGGCCTAGTAGCAGGAATAATGCACTTGAAATTAAAAGATCTGCATTGAATGCATATGCCGCCACATGCTTTATCGTGGGCTTCAGTTTCCCATGGATATAAAATAATGGGATTGGGAAAGATAATGACGACTTGAACTTCTAATGCTATAAACCTGCATTTCATGATTTTGAAATATGAGCTTAAAATAATAAAAGTCTTGCTTTTATATGCTTTATAGTCTGATAGGATAATTGGGCAAATACAAACAGAATTATATCAGTTTTTCAATAAGCAAGTGCTAGGCACCTAATGAGTATCATATGTGATACTCATTACTGCATGATATGTTTTGCCTAAGTTTCCTACAATAATATAAGAATGCTTAAGTGCATTTGAGAGGTATAAAACAAAGTACTACATAAGCTTAAAGAAGGAAGACAATCCCTAATAGGAGAAATCTAGAAAGGCTTCATGTTGTTGTTGTGATCCCATTTGAGGTTTTTTTGGCAAAGATACTGGAATAATGTATCATTTTAATTTTCCAGATCATTTTACATTAGAGGAAACTGAGGTAGAATTAATGACTTGCCCAAGGTCACGCTGCTAATTAGTGTTTCAGTCCAGACTTGAACTCCAGAAGATGAGCCTTTTTGACTCCAAGCCTAGCACTCTATCAGTTATGCTACCTAGTTGCCCACTAGAGCAGCTAGAAGGTTTTATAGAAGATGTTAAAACATGAAATGGCCTTTGAAGGATGATATCAATAGGTGAAGAAGAGGAAATAGAATATTTTTAGATATAAAGAAAATGAGCAAAGGCCCCAAAAGAAAAATGTGGAATGTGTCTGGAAGATAGAATAGTCCAATTTGACCAATTAAAGATGAATAATACCCAGGCCTTGAGATAGATGGGATTGCTTCAACTACGTAGTAGTAATGATTTTGAATGTATATATAACACTTAGCCATGGAGAACCTGAATGGATATAAGGTAAAAGACTTTGGAGGGAATCTCATATAAAATAGTAACAAGAAGGGAAGGATTTGATAAATCAGTTATTCATGGATAGACTGAAGTTGTTGACTTGTTGAACCCTTGAGGGGAAATTTGACTGTTATTCGTATAAATCCTTACAGAGTATTTGTTTGCATTTCATGAGTCTTTTTTCCCCCATCTTCATTAATTCAGTCTTTCCAGGTCACAAACTTGATTTTGAGGCTAGGGTACACCTGGTCTAAGATAGGAATCTTGAGTTCCAGCAAAGATATTTAAACTACATTAGTCAAGTATCAGAAGCCTTTGATAATTTCTCAATGATTGCTAGGAAAAGCATGATAAGATCTATATGTAAATAAGATTAGTAAGATAGCAGGCTGGAGGATTAATTAAAAAGTGGGAAGAGTAGAGAAAAAGAGATCAATTTAGAGGGGAAAATCTAAGCAGATCGGAATGAGGGAATGAATTAAGGTTCAGACTTTTAAGGTCAACTATGAATACAATCAAGACTAATGTGAAAAATCCTAAAATTGACCCATTCTGTTCAAATTTTTCCAGACTTAGTCCTAACCTATGGTACTGAAGTCTAGGGTGCCATAAGCCAGAACTCTTTCCTTGATCCCACCTCTGTCCATATCCAAATCCTTGCTGTCTTAAATGGACTTAGAATGGCAGTGAAAAGCCCAGGAGTCTAATTTCTGCCACTGAGGAATATATTATCTGTGACTAGTTGATTTTCAGTTAACTGTAAGGGTTGAGGGGATTTTAAGTAGCAATTATTTCCTAACGAGAGAGAAAAGATTCACTGCAATATTTAGATATAGTCCCAGAGCTCTTTCGTGTCAAGGATGAAGTAGGCTATGTTCTCATCATAGTTCCCAAACAATTGAACTCAGCTCATCCTGGCCCCACTGATGGCAGAGAGAAGTGGCATGGCAGAAAAACTAAATCACCCTTGTGGGCTTTATCTTGACTTTGTGGTTATTGTCATAAACAAAATACTGGACAAGCAGAGGATGCCTCTGTTCAAAGTATGTGGTTTCAAAGATCAATGGAGGTCTTCCTTTTGTTGAGCAATCAAACAAGTGCCATTAAAAAGTCCTCAATGTGTTTAGAAGGAGCAAACAACAGTCAAAAATCAGTACTTTTTTTTATAAACGTACTATTTCTTCTTCAGAGATTAGTATGGAATAGTGACTTTATAGAATTATTTGTTTCAAATCATGTCTCACACCCTCATATGACCCTGTATGAGCCACTTAAGCCCTTATTACCTTTCTATATCTTAATCTTCTCATATGCAAAAGGAAAATACTAATAACATCTTTCACAGAGGAAGACTATTTTAAGGATCAAACAAGATAATGCATGTACAGAGCTTTGCAAACTTTAGACAGAGATAGAGAAACAGATAATGAAAGATGACAAACAGGCACACAGAAAGACAGGTAATGCATTTATTAAGTGTTTACTCTGTTTCAGAAATTGTGCTAAACATCAGAGGTACAAATAGAAACAAGACTACTCATATCCTCAAGGAGTTTATGTTCTATTAGAAAAAATACATAAAGACTCAGAAAGGCAGCAAATAAAAGGGTTGGGATTGGGTTGGGGGGAGACAGAGGATAACTCTAGGAGATGAAAAAGTGAAGAGTAAGTTAAGTCAGAAATGAAGTGAGTATGGCTAGGTACCCTAATACAATAGTTGCCCAAGCTAAAGGGTCAGCAGTCAGGAGAGACACTCAGGGACAATATCTTTAGAAGATATTTCTATAGGTGGTAGGTGTGGATGTAAAGAAGTCCAAGGAGTGAATTGATCTGGGTATAAGATATATTTATAAATGCGAATTATTATTAGATATAAAATAATGAAACTGCCATAACAACAACATATGCAGCAATTTTTAAAAAAAATTTATACTAAATAATATATACAGTCATTTCTTGCTATATGGCAATTCACATATTGTGGTGATTGTAAGATTTTTTTTAATATATCTAATTCTGTATCGTGGAGTTATACGTATCATGGCACAGTACTGGCTGATGGAATGAAAGGCAACCAACCACAGCACTCTGTTCTGTATTCTGGAGGTTGATTGGCTCAGTGACTGTAGGTTAAGAGTGAGGAAAAGGTTTATAGGAGAGTGGGAAGGGTTTATAAAGCCTTAAAATATATATACATAGATAGATATATATGTATTATATATACACATATATAGTAATAAATATAAGACTGCTACTTTGTAGATTTTCACCTATCATGGGGTCTCTGGAACCTAACTCCTAGGATAGGTGCGGGATCACTGTATTCTCCAATTCATACTTCCAAATGAAAAGTTATTTGCATTTGTGAAATAACTAAGTCAACACTGGTAGAAAAAATATTTTATTTTTCTTGGAAAAAAATACTGACTCATGTCAGTTTTGCTAGATGACTTTCATTTTATTAGCAACAACTCAGTAAATTACAAATATTTGAGTTATATTAGGAATGAAGAGTATCAAATCTAATTTTTTAAATCTCTTAAGTCCTTATCTGGAAGAAGAAGAACCCCCAAATGAAAGCCTATTCCCCAACCATCACTGAAGCATGAAACAGTTATGCTAGGTGAAAGCTTCAAAAGGCAAAAAATGTATTAAAGAGAAAACTGTGAGCTCACCTATCGTTATGAGTTCTTATGGTACTGTAATTGATGGGAGTTGTGGTGAGGTAGAGAGGAACAGATACATTAGTAAGTTAGATCAGGGAACTGTAATTTCATTGGTGAGGGAAGTCTCACTTTCTATAAAACTATAATCTAGCCATAATTTCCTAGAAATTTCTTTTTAATTAAATGTTAATTATTTCAACTACATGTAAAAATAATCTTTGACAAATGTTTTCTTTTTTTTAAGAAGCAACAACCAGCTTTAATTTGAAAAAAAAAAGATTGCATTTGTGTTATGCAACACAGAAGGTACAAATAAAAATGTAAGAGACAAGAAAGACAATTTTAAATTAAAAACTACAGAAGCTAAACTTTGATCTTTTGTAAGAATAATGAATGAAAATTGATTTCTTTCATTCTTGACTAACTTTTTAAGAAATTAGTAACAATATTTCTAAAAAATAGTAAAAAATAGTAACAATATTTCTAAGAAAAATTATGTGATTGTATAAAACTTTATACTTTTCTTTCTTTTTTAATTTTTAAAATTTTATTTAATTGATTAATTAAGAAAATTTTTCCCTGGTTACATGATTTATGCTCTTTCTCTCCCCTTTTCCCACCACCTTCCTGTAGCCCACAGGCAATTCCACTGGGTTTTACATGTGCCTTTGATCAATCCATTTCCATATTATTGATATTTGCACTAGGATGATCATTTACAGTCTACATCCCCAATCATATCCCTATCAACCCATGTGATCAAGCAGTTGCTTTTCTTCTGTATTTCTACTCGCACAGTTCTTTCTCTGGATGTGAATAGCATTCTTCCTCATAAGCCCCTCAGAAATGTGTTGGATCATTGCATTGCTGCTAGTAGAGAAGTCCATTGCATTCAATTTTACCACAGTGTATCAGTCTCTGAGTATAATGTTCTCCTCGTTCTACTCCTTTCACTCTGCATCAATTCCTAGAGGTCATTCCAGTTCACATCGAATTCCTCCAGTTTATTATTCCTTTAAGCACAATAGTATTCCATCACCAGCATATAACACAATTTCTTCAGCCATTCCCCAATTGACAGGCATCCCCTCATTTTCCAGTTTTTTGCCACCACAAAGAGGTTGGCTATAAATATTTTTGTCCATCTCTTTTTATCTATGATCTCTTTGGGGTACAAACCCAGCAATGGTATAGCTGGATCAAAGGGAAGCATTCTTTTAGCGTTCTTTGGGCATAGTTCTAAATTGCCATCCAGAATGGTTGAATCATTTCACAACTCCATCAGCGGTGCATTAATGTCCCAATTTTGCCACATCCCCTCCAACATTCATTATTCTCCCCTGCTGTCATTTCAGCCAATCTGTTAGGTGTGAGGTGATACCTCAGAGTTGTTTTGATTTGCATTTCTCTAATTATTAGAAATTTAGAACACTTTCTAATGTGCTTATTAATAGTTTTGATTTCTTTATCTGAAAATTGCCTATTCATGTCCCTTGCCCATTAATCAATTGGGGAATGGCTTGATTTTTTGTACAATTTATTTAGCTCCTTGTATATTTGCATAATTAGACTTTTGTCTAAGTCTTTTGTTATAAATATTTTTCCCAATTTGTTCTTTCCCTTCTAATTTTGGTAGCATTGGTTTTGTCTATACAAAACTTTTAGTTTAATGTAATAAAAATACATTTTGTTATTTTTTCTAACTCTTGCTTTGTTTTAAAATATTTCTTTTCCCAGAAATCTGTCAAGTATACTATTCAGTATTCACCTAATTTTCTTGTAGTTTCCTTCTTTATATTCAACTCATTCACCCATTCTGAATTTAACTTGGTGTAGGGTGTGAGATGTTGATCTAAACCAAATCTCTCCCATATTGTTTTCCAATTTTCCCAGCAGTTTTTGTTAAATAGTTGATTTTTGTCCCAAAAGTTGGGCTCTTTGGGTTTATCATACACTGTTTTGCTGACATCACTTATCCCAAGTCTATTCCACTGATCCTCCTTTCTGTCTCTTAGACAGTACCATATTATTTTGATTACCACTGCTTTATAGTATAGTTTAACATCTGGTACTGCTAGGCCTCTTTCCTTTACATTTTTTTCATTATTTCCCTTGATATTCTTGATCTTTTATTCTTCCAAATGAACTTTGTTATAGTTTTTTCTAATTCAGTAAAAAAGTTTTTTTGTACTTTGATAGGTATGGTACTAAATAAGTAAATTAATCTGGGTAGAATGGTCATTTTTATTATGTTAGCTCATCCTACCCATGAGCAATCAATTTTTTTCCAATTGTTTAGATCTAGTTTTAATTGTTTGGAAAGTGTTTTGTAGTTGTTTTTGTATAATTCCTGTGTTTGTTTTGGTAGATAGATTCCTAAGTATTTATATTCCAGGGTGATTTTTAATGGTGTTTCTCTTTTTAACTCTTACTGCTATGAAATGTTGGAAATATATAGAAATACTGATGATTTATGTGCATTTATTTTGTATCCTGCCACTTTGCTAAAGTTGTTGATTATTTCTACAAGTTTCTTAGTTGATTCTCTAGGATTTTTTAAGTAGACCATCATATCATCTGCAAAGAGTGATAGCTTAGTCTTCTCATTGCCTATTTTGATACTTTCAATTTCTTATTCTTCAATAATTGCTACTGCTAGTGTTTCTAGTACAATGTTAAACAATAGAGGTGATAATGGGCATCCTTTTTTCAAATCTGATCATATTAGGAAGGCTTCTAATTTATTCCCACTGCATATGATGCTTGTTGAAGGTTTTAGATATATACTTTTTATTATTTTTAGGAAAAGTCCTTCTATTCCTATACTTTCTAATGTTTTCAATAGGTATGGGAGTTTCATTTTGTCAAAGGCTTTTTCAGCATCTATTGAAATAATCATGTGATTTTTGTTTGTTAGCGTGTTGATATGGTCAATTATGAGGATGGTTTTCCTAATGTTGAACCATCCTTGCATTCCTGGTCATGGTGGATGATCCTCTTGATCACTTACTGGACTGCAGGAGAGGAAACATATAAGAAAAACAACTGCTTGAACGCATGGGTCGGGGTGGACATGATTGAGGGTGTGGACTCGAAACTACCACACCAATGCAACTACCAACAATTTGGAAATTGGTCTTGATCAAGGAAACATGACAAGACTAGTGGAAATGTGCATGGGCCATGGGTGGGGGGAGTGCGGGGGGCGAAGGGGAAAGGAAGAGCATGAATCATGTAACCATGTTAAAAATGAATATTAATAAATGTTTGAAAAAAAGTGATCATCAAAACAATATGATACTGGCTAAAAGATAGAAGGGTGGAATAGACTTAGGGTAAATGACATCAGCAAGCTAGTGTTCGATAAATCCAAAGATACTAATTTTTTCCAACAACAACCCAATATTTGACATAAACTGCTGGAAAAACTGGAAAACAGTATGGAAGAAATTAGTTTTAGATCAACATCTCACACCCTATACCAAGATAAATTCAAAATGGTTGAATTACTTAAATATAACGAGGGAAATTAAAAGTATATTAGGTGAACTTAGAATAGTATACCTCTCAGATCTATGGGAAAGGAAGGAATGTAAGACCAAGCAAGAGGTAGATAGAGATAGAGATAGAGAACATTGCAAAATGTAAAATGAATAATTTTGATTATATTAAATTAAAATGGTTTTGTACAAACAAAACCAATGCAACCAAAATTATAAGGGAAGCAACAAAATGGGGAAAAAATTACAATAAAAACTTCTGACTGTTTTGTTGATCTTAACAGAGATGGCCTGAAAGTAGAAACCTGCAGGACACACTCCTCCCACACACACACACAGGCTTGAGTGAGAAGGGAGGGGCTCAATCTAGCTCAGTGCTCATTTCTCCCCCCTCTCAACAAGCAGTTAGATATCAGTTGGAAATGGAGGCAAGACTGATGTCTTCTGGCAAGGCTCAGCAAGGCTAATCTCTAATGATGTTCACTTTCTCAATTTATATTCCCCACAGGTTTGACTAAGAGATAATAGGAGAAGCTTGATGTCTTATAGCTATCAGGGACAGAATGAGGATCTGACTTCTTGGGCTGGCAACTGAAAGGAACCAAGCTTTATGGAGGCTATGAGTATGCCCAAAATAATAGCCAGGCACAGCTACTAAAAGATGAAGTTTTACTGATAAAAGAGGAAGGGAAGGCCCTGGGAGGTTTTTCAAAGATTAGGATAAGATCTGGGAAGACCTGAAGTGTTCCATAGAAACTGCCCCTGCCCCCCTCAGGAGGGAGTGGCAGACTTTATATCTAGTTTCCCCTTAAAGCCTAAAATTATCACTTTTGATATCTGAAATAACTACATGATAACAAAAATGTTATTGCAGGAAAGGTCTAGTTTAGCTAAACAGGCAAACTGCAGAGAAGAAACAAAATGGCTTTTGCCACAAATGGCCTCAAAGCAATTGATAACTGGGATCAGCAGGCAAAGTCATCTGCTCCCCTCAGTCCCCAGGAACCAACAGTCCCTAACTGCTTTAAACTGACCCCTCACCAGAGTTCTCCATGGGGGGGGGGGTCTCCTGGAATTCTGGGTGAGGCTTGACCCTGTATCTTGCAGGAATTCCACTCTGCCATTTTCCATGTTGCACTGACAAAGATCTAATTTCTCAAATTGATAAGGAACTATTTCATATGTACCAGAAATCAGGGCATTCCCCAATTGACAAACAGTCAAGGGATATGAAATTTAGGTAGTTTTCAGATGAAGAAATTAAAACTATCAATAATCACATGAAAAAGTGTTCTAAATAACTTCTAATTAGAGAAATGCAAATCAAAATAACTCTGAGATACCACCTCACACTTAGCAGATTGGCCACTATGACAGTAAAGGAAAATAATAAATGTTGGTGTGGACATGACAAAATGGGACGTTAATGTATTACTGGCAAAGTTGGGAATTAATCCAAACATTCTGAAAGGCTATGCCACAAGGGCATTAAAAGAATGCATGCCCTTTGATCCAGCAATATCACTATTGAGTATATACCCCAAAGAGTTAATAAGGAAAAAAGTTTGTCCAACAATATTTATAACCTCACTCTTTATGGTGGCAAAATCTGGAAAATGAAAAATTGAACAAATGTTGAACTGGGAGATTTCTTTTTTAATGTATAATTAATTAAGAATATTTTTCCATAGTTACATGATTCATGTTTTTTCCCTCCCCTCTTCTCACCCCCTCCCATAGCCAGTGAACAATTCCACTGGGTTTTACATGTGTCATTGAGCAAGACCTATTTCCATATTATTAATATTTGTACGTTTAAAGTCTATATCCCCAATCATATCCCCATAAAAACGTGTGATCAAGCAGTTGTTTTTCTTCTATGTTTCTACTCCCACAGTTCTTTCACTGAATGTGGATAGCATTCTTTCTCCTAAGTCCCTCAGAATTGTCCAGGATCATTGCATTGCTGCTAGTAGAGAAATCTATTATATTCATTTATGCCACAGTTTATCCATTTCTGTTTATAATGTTTTTCTGATTCTGTTCCTTTCACTCTGCATCAATTCCTGGAGATCATTCCAGTTCACATGGAATTCCTCCAGTTCATTATTCCTTTTAGCACAATAGTATTCCATCACCAATAGATACCACAGTTTGTTCAGCCATTCCCCAATTGAAGGGCATCCCCTCATCTTCCAATGTTTTGCCACCAAGAAGAGCACAGTTATAAATAGTTTGGTAAAAGTCTTTTTCCTTATTATCTTTTTGGGGTATAGCCCAAGCAGTGGTATGGGTGGATCAAAGGGCAGCCAGTTTTTTAACACCCTTTGGCCATGAACTGGGAGATTTCTATATGAACCAGAAGTGTTCTGATGCAGAATGAAATGAGCACAACCAAGAGAACATTCATCACAAAAAATGAAGCATTGTGGAAATATCCAGTGTTATGGACTTTACTACTAGTAGCAATACAATGATCCAAGACAATCCTGAGGAACTTATGAGAAAGAATGTTATCCACATTAAGAGAAAGAATTAAAGGAGTAGAAATGCAATAGAAAAACATGTGACATCATTTGTTTATCTGGGTATATGATTTGGGATTTTGTTTTTAAAAGATTGCTCTATTGGAGCAATGAATAATATGGAAATAGGTATTAAGTTATAACATTTGTATAACCTAGTGGAATTGCTTTTGGGCTCCAAGAGGGGATAGGTAAGAGGGGAGGGAAAGAAAATAAAACATGGAAACATGGAAAATTATTTTAAAAAAATAAAACTTTTAAATGCAAAAAAAAATGATGAGCAGTATGATTCAGGAAAAACCTGGAAAGAGCTGCCTGAATTGATATGGAGAAAAATAACAGAATCAGGACAATATTGTACACAGTAACAGAGATGTGCTATCCACCTCCAAAAATCAAAATCATAAATTCTAGATAAAGATTGAATCATACTTTTCTAAATTTCTTTTTTAGTTTTATTCTTTTATTTTGCTTGTGTTTTCTTTTGTAAAATGACCAATAAGGAGTGTTTTTCATAACTTCACATGAATAATTGATATCAAATCTCTTGCCTTCTCAAAGAGGAGGGACAGAGAGAAGTGTTAAGGGAGAAACCAGGGAAAGGCGCCTTGAACAGTAAATATGGGTCCAGGTGGGTGTGAGAGACAGGAATGACAGGAAGGGGCCCAACAAGTAGGGAGACTAAAGTTTAACAGCAAAGGGGTATCTGTTACTGAATTGGCTGTTAGGTCCAACTGCCACTCTGAAGCACCAAGACTACGCCTATGGTAATCAGCAAAGTAAAGGCAGGAGTTTATAAGTTAAGGCAACACATTTAATCAAGGGCAAACTAAGATTAAGGATGGGAATAGGGTTTACTACACTAAAAAGCTAAGGGAAAACCACAGGGTCAGGGGAAGGACTTGACTACACTCTCCTATGTTCTAAGCAAGACAGGGCCCAAAGAAAGCTGTACTGGAGTCACAAGGGAAAAGTTCCTCCCAACCTGGTTGTATCCAGGTTTGGTCAGCTTAGCTGAGGACCTGAGGGTGACTTTACTTGGGATCTCACGGCTAATCCAGGGATGGTTTCAGGATGCCAGGAGTCAACTCCGCCAGAACAGGTGATCCAAGATATCCAGGTAGGGAGAGAAAGTTTGCAATGCTGTCCACCAGATTACAAACCACTTTCCTACTCGGTGCTGCTCTGCAGGTCTGATGTCCTCTTCTGTAAGCCTTCACCACTCTCAGGATCCCAGGGAATCTGGATACAACTCCCCTAGCTCTGAGATTTCCCAGGGTCAGCAACAGTTTGTGCCAACCACCATGGAGTACTTCACAGGCATAAGCCACTTCCTCCTTCCCCTGCATTCCATTCAGAATGTCCATGACCTCCAGCTAAGGCTTTTCCTAGCCTGCTTACACACCTACCTTTAAACTTATACCTCTTACAGAAGGAAGAAAACATGGACCTGAACATTTTTTAAAATGATTGCAAAATATTTACATGTAATTGGGAAATATTTAACAAAATATTCATTAACAATAATAAATTAAATACAAAAACAAATAAAAATAACAAAAAAGTCATTAAAATATTTTAAATGCATGGATGTGGGAGATAAATTGTCATGCGTGAGGATCAATAAGAAAGACAACATGGCTAGATGATTGAGGGTATAAAAGAGAATAATGTGTAAGAAGAATGAAAAAATTTTCTAGAAGGAGTACTGCATGAGTAATTAATATTTGTTCCAAAAAGTAACCGAGCACCACTAAAGTTTATTGCATAGTAATTGAAGTGTAATAGTCAGGACTATGTTTTAGGAAAATAAATTTTATAACTTAATAGAGAACAGATTAGAGGGCAAAGAAGCTTTAAGAAAAGAGATCAACTAGATTGAGTCGGGTTCTAAAATCAGTGTGGGTCTTAGTTGAGTTTACTGGAGATTATTAGATAATTATATCAGGTATTGGGAAATACAATATAAATATAACTTTGCTTTTTTTATTTTCTACAAACTGTGTTCTCTGAGAAAACAACCCACAGAAATGCCATTCCTTTAGGAAATAAAAGTAAAAAATCTTGCATGGCAATATAATAGACCCCCAGAAAGTACCAAACTGGAATGTTCACAACAGAAACAACAAAACACTATCATTTATTCTTGAGGAGAAAAGTTCAGTGTTTTAATGCACTTGCCCTATAGTAGTCCATGCTGGTACTCTTCTTCATTATTAACAACTTTTTATTGTCAAGAAAACATTCTTTTCTTCCTCAATCTTTGGCCCTCTGTACTTTTCTCTCAACATTTGCTCCTTTTATGACCTCATGCTTTCTCATCATTACAATTACTTCACATGAAAGTTCTCCAATGACTGTTAGAGTGCATTAGTTATCAAAAATTTTTCTCACTTGTTCTTAAGTACAGTAGGGAGTTTCAGATTGTTCTACTTTATCAAGATCTCCCACAATCTAAGGCTGGTTACAGACTGCTGATTTGATTATACTAACAAGATCAATCCAGTGAAACACTGACAGCTAGTTATACAAATGGATCATCAGGATCCCACTATTTAGTGGATGAAAATGAATGACAAGACAATCCAATCCTAACCTCAAGGCTATTCCTGAGCCAAGTCCATGATAAGGTAATGTTTGCCCTAGTTGCATTAGAAGTAGTCTTTTGAGTTCTGTGCTCTTGTCAGGCTACCATGCCATAAATTCAATTCAACCTCACTAAATAATTCCTTTAAGTTGAGGCAGTAAAATATTTGGTGATGACAATCAGCAATAAGTTGAACCTATCTCTGGGTCTAAATGGTACCTAATTTCAGATAAATAAAAATGCCCTACTCTTCTATGATTCAATGGTAAGTGTTGTCATTTCTACAAGGAAGCTAAAACAGCAATTTAATACAAAGAGGTGGTTTGCATTGGGAATGGTTTCCCATTCCTGTGGTAGTCAAGAGAACTGTGGAACCATGATATCAGGATTAAAACTTTCAAAATAATAGAGGACTGAAAGTATTCAGCCCTGCTCTCTTTCTTGCATTCCCATCTCTTATTTCAACTTGGTTTTTTTGTAGTCTCTGTTTCACAGCATTCAAGAATCACAGACTTATAGCTTAAAGGCACCTTAGCCAACATCTAATGCCATACTATAGTTTTCCAAATGAACAAACTAAAGTTCAGAGATTTTAAGTGATTTGTCCAAGATCAAGAATAATGGGAAGCAAAGAAAGAATTTAAATCAGATCCTCTGACTCTAAAAAATCTGTCTCTTACCTTAGGCTGCCTACCATTCAATATATCCAAAATATTTTCTGCCTCCAAAGGGTTCCCTTTCTTTAATTCCCTATTTCCAACAATTATATCACCATTCTCCTTGCCAACAAAGATCAAAATTTCTTCTCATATCCAATCAATATCTAAGTCCTATGACTCAAGCACTGTTTAATACCTGCCCCTTCCTTACCATTTTTCATTGTCATAGTAAAATCTTTGGATTCAGAGGTGGAAGGAAGCTTAGAACCCATCTAATATAACTTTTATTTTTTTAAATAAAAAAGATAAGGTCATAAAGGTGACCCAATCAAGATCATATACGTCACAAATAGCAGAACTGGAATTTAAATCTAATTCTTAGAACAGGTCCTTGAGTTTTGAATTATTGTATTCTGTTAAGAACTGACCCTAAATCAAGCCTCTTCCCCATTACATTCGTCATCTATACCAATGCCAAATTAATCTCTCTAAGATATTGCCTTTCTAGAGATGTCCCCTTACCTCAATACTTCCAGTGGTTCCCCATTAAATAAAATCCCACCTGCTCCTGTCTAGAGGCAGAGTCAACTGTCTGGTCCCTTTTGCAGAGTAAATCTTGGGATGTCTGAAGTGGAAAGTGGAAATTTGATGGCACTTCGAATAGGGTAGAAGGCTGAGACTTATGAATACAGAGTCATGGGTCAAAAGTTCCAGAAAGCAAACAATGTCCTTATGAGAATGAAAGGTTAGTCCATTTGCCCAATACAGAATTCATTTATCAGGCAACTGCTATTTCCCAGGAGGACATAAGTTAAATCTGAGTCAAGTAGCAAAAATTATCCATTAACAGGAAGATATGAAGAATGGTATCAAAAGTCAAGGTTTACTGAATTTGGCAGTCTTGGGCACTCTGTTTCATTTATGTTAGCAGCCTAAAGAGGAGGTATGAGCTATCTATACCTGACTCCTTACTGTCTGTGTTCATTTCCACCCCTGTGGCTTTGCCTGTGTCATTAATCCTCCCTAGAATGTCTTCACTTCCTCTTATCCTTCAAGGTGTGGTTTAAGTCTTTCCATGAAGCCTTTCCTATTCACCCCAGTACAGCATGATGTCTTTTTTATCCTTTCTATTTCTAGTGCTCAATTTGTCATTGAATCACATTATTATTTAGGGTTTTTTTATGTCTGTTAATTCTATCCTCTCAAGTTTTTGAACTCCTAAAGGGCAAGGAAATGCATCTAATGCTTTTCTTATATCCCCAATGTTGACTAGATGTTTTATTGTTTTTTTGGGGGGGGGACTAGCTGGAGGGATGGAAGGGGAAGACATAAAAAAATCACTTCATAAATAATTGAGGAATTGAACTAAAAGCAACTAAGGTAGGGAGAGGGAGGGAAAAATATATATATATAGGCTCTGTTTGAATCACACTGGTAACTACTTTTCCATTATTTTCCTTTATTATTAATTACTAATTATGAAATTATTGTTGGTCAATCATATCTGACCCTTGATGACCCTATGAATTGCACTCCCATAGAGTTTTCTTGGAAAAGATATTGAAGTAGTTCACCATTTCCTTCCCTAGTGAATTAAGGTAAACTGAAGTTAAATGACTTACCTGGAGTCACACAGCTAATAGATGTCTGAAGCAGGATTTGAACTGAAGTCTTCCTGACTCCAGACCCAGTGCTCTATTTCCTGAGCCAGCTAGCTACATCTATAATTGGAATATAATACCCAAATAAGAAATAGTTACCATTGTTCTTGAGGCAAAACTTGAGTCTTCTAGTCTTGGTGCCTACTTTTAACTAGATGCATGAATATGGTAAGTCATTTGATTTATTTGGGTCTCAGCTTACCAATCTATTAAATGGGGATAATAGTTGCTTGATCCAAATCTAAAGGTTCTTGAGAGGATCGAATGCAATAAACATACACTAACAGCTTTGAAAGCTGTAAAATTTTTTGAAAGACATCATGATATAATAAAGGAGCAATAGACTAAGAAATTTGGGTTCAAATTCTAGACTAGTTATTTTTCACCCGTGTAAATGTGAACTCTTTTTCTCTGGGACTCATTTTTTCTGCTTAAAAAAGGAATTATCAGCATTTCTTAATGTGTGAATTTAATAATTAATTTAATGTGTGAATTTAATATAAATTGTACCCCTTATTTCTTTTGAAAACCCATTTTGGTCAGTCAGCCCCACCTTTTGACTAGGCACATCTGCTTACTATGGGAGGATGTTAGAGACCCTGTGGCTCCCTGGCCTTCAGGAAGAGCCTGGCCCCTAGAACTGGGCAACTCCTGGTATCCTGAAGACTGGGCTCTGACTTAGCCTGGGGTGAAATCTGTCCAACCAGAGAGACCAAGAAGGAATGATTTCAGTGCTTAATAGGAAAAATATAAAGGTCTTTAGAGACTTTTTGGCACTTGAACTTGAGACTCTTTCTTGTGCACTCATTTTTGCCTAGCAAACAGAGATAAGCATGACAAATTCAGATTAGTTAGACCTAGCCAGGTAATTTTGTAACTATTTTACTGAAATTTTTACTAATAAATAATTATGAATTAATATACAGTCTCCAAAGAATTTTAATCATGAGTATGAATTGAGAAAATGCCTATAGTACTGACTATTAAATTGTATTTGCCAAAGCTTTGACTCTCTACTCAATAAAAATGCAAGTTTATAATAAAATTTCAATATTTGTCATATTTAGTTTCTCTTCTAAAATATTAAATATAAACTTTTGTATTTATCAAAATATTATGTTGTTCTTTTATATAGATATTCTATGTACTGCTTGAATGTTTCCTCAACTTCCCTTTACCCAAGAGACATTCTATACCAAGAGAGGCAGGTAGGCATGGTAGAAGAAGTATTATCCCTATAGAAAACTTTGTACACAGATTTGTTTTCATAGAAGATTCTTTGTCATACTCATCATTTTAATATTATTCTTACTCATTCAGTTCCTTCTGCTAAGAAGTTCAGTGCCACAAGAAACTTTGTAAGACTAAAAGTTTTAGGCAAGTTGCCAATCTGCATCAAGGAGGGGAACCTCCATACCAAAAGCTTTCCACATATAAGAATGACAAATAACCAATGTTAGGGATGGAGGGGAGATAGAGAGTGAGTCTATGAGGTGAGACTCCCTTTCAGCTCTCCCCTCCCACCAATTATACACTCTGGGAGACTTCAAGGGGGTATCACCCCAAAACCAGGTGACCTGGATGGTTGTGCCACACCACAGGAGTTGGGGGTAAGGCTTCCCTTTAAGATGAGGTATTGGGGACCTCAATCTGATTCTGAATGATGGCAGGGTTCATGCAAGCCTCCCCTGAGGTCAGTCAACTTCACAGTGGGTGGTCTGGCTCCAAGATGGAGGCAGCCAGACCAAGCCATGATTCCCCTCTCCCTTGTTGTCTCTCCAGCACTCTGGAATGCTATCTGACTAATGAATGGTTTTTATTAATCACAATTCAGGGATTGGGGAAAAGGGTGAAGGGCAGAGGAATTTGGGGTGCCCTTTTCTCTATTTCTATGGGGTCCGTCACTCAGGTAGGAACTTTTGGAGTTCCCACTCCTAAGCTTCTCCCCCTGCCTCTTCTCCTTCTGTTTCTATTTTCTATTTCTATCCTTTCCTTTAATTGTAAGTCAAACCAGAAAGGGTCTCTCAGCAAGATTGGGTAATGGTGGATGGAGCCTAAGAGATGGCTCCCAAAATGGAGTTGAAATACTTAGCTGACTCTATGATTGAAGTCTTGCTGGGTGAGAAGTGATGGAATCTTTGACCAGGGAATCAAGGTTCCAATGTCCAAAGAAAGATCCACAGGAAGCCCTCAGGACTGGATTTTAGCTGGGATATCCTTCTCAGAACCTCTCCTCCTTCCTCGAAGAACTTCCGCTGGAAGACCTTCTCCTCCACCTTCCTCTGGAGAATCCTCTCTGGTCCCAACTCTCAGTAACTGTCACCAATGGCCTTCTTCTGGTTCTTTTTGTCCCATCCCCCATCCTTATACATATCAATGAAATCACTTGTCTGAAGCCCTCTCTCCCTCTCAAAAAATCCAAACTACATCTATTAGTACTTATGGATTCCATAAATATATTTTAATTCTAAAAGTATTTTATGAAAAAAATAATTTGGGAAATGCAAGCCAGAAGTTCTTTGAGATGACCCTTTATCATATGATTGATTAACAAGGATTTATTAAGTACTTACTGCAAAATAGCCTTTGGGGAGACAAAGACAGAACTGATGAAGTACCTGCTTTCAAGGAGTTTATAATCTATGGAAGCATAATTTTAGAGCTTGAAGGGACCATAGAGGCCATGTAATCCAATACTCTCATTTGATACATGAAGAAACTGGAATCTAGAAGTGTGAAGGTGATTTGCCC
>NC_058131.1:588254478-588281596 GCF_016433145.1 Gracilinanus agilis | reverse complement strand
TATATATATATATATATATATATATATATATATATATATATATAATTTTTTTTTCTCTCTCTCTCTCCCCTTTCCTCTCCTTGCCTCTCTTCTCCTCTCCCCTCCTTTCCCCTTCAACTTCATGGTGGACCAAACTTTATTCTTCATAGACTTTGAGCAATCCTAGCAATGATGCTCATTTCAGCAAGTCTGCAAGTATGAAGGTCATATCAGATTTCATTTTCATTCATCTGATCAGTCCATTCCTAGCTCCTAAAACCGCAACTAAACCTCCACCTTTAACTTGTTATTTAAATAGCATATGAAAAATGACAAGAATGACTTTGTGTGAAAGTCAAGAGAGAAGAAAGGTGTCATGTTTTGAATTGTTAGATTTTTCTGGGCTTTTCTTTGTGAGGTAATGTGATGGGTTGGCAATTTTATGTTGAAATGTTCAACATGTTCTCACTTTGGGTCCCAAGACTAAATATATCAAGAATTTGTATTTGTTTGTATAATAAGCAGCTAAGGAAGTTACTGAAAGTTATCCAAAGTACTTGTAAACAGAATAATATCTAGCAAGCCACAATAGTTATTTGTAAGGGACCCATTTCAAAATGTGCAATCTCTCTATAGTGCCCACAATAGAGAAGGGTCTTAGCTTAAATCATACCACAGATTTTTTAAATGGATTTTTAAATTATCTACCTTTGCAATGCATCGTGAATGTTTCAGGGAAATTATCCTGAGATAATGCCTACAAATTGCTGCCGACTTTAGGTTTATAATTGCTCATGTTCATTTAAGGTTCCCAGCAGACCAAATCAGGAAATTCATTGCCAGGCAAGTCAAGGTTGATAATATACCGTAACTGCCTTTTTCTTATTAGATGAGAACCCAAATCAGCTTTCATTTGGAGCAATAATTCTAATTAATAGAACAAAGATTTGGTTCAGATTCTTTGCATTTTGACAATGAGATCTGAGTATTGAAGTTTTAGCCAACGGGCAAATTGTTTTTTTTTTAACTGACATAGTCTAAGCAATAATGAATTTCCCTTTATATGCATCAATTCTTCAGTCATGACTCTTCCCACATGCCCTATCCTACTATTTCCCAAATTTTACTTTACTCTCTTTTTCTGGGCAGGTTTATCAGTGTGTCATAACAAGCTGTGTATGTGGAATGACAAGAAATTGTATGTGAAAGAAGTGAAATATCATTATTGCACAGTAAAGAATACTGAACATGAAGAATTTAGAAAACCATGAGAAAATCTTTGTGAACTGATAATAGCATAAAATAAGCAGAAGCATATGCACAATACTAACAATCTAAATTTAAACATCATTTGAAAGAAGCCAAAACTTAAACACAGAGTGAAACATAACTTCTTCCACTCAGCTGTGAAGCAGGTGACTACAAAGACAAAAATGATATATTCATTGTCAGGAGCAATAACTTCAATAATTATCTTTCCTTAACTCGTTTTCTTTAGTATGAGGGAGATTTTAACTTTAAGCTGATGGTGGAGCACTATGGAAACATACTAATAATTAGCATTTACATAGTATTTGCTACATTGTATTTCATTTCATTAGAAGAGAAATAATAATGATATAAATGCAAAAGGTTGTCTATAAAACATTTAAACAAATCAATATTGCTTGCATATATACACATCAATAGATAATAAATGTCAATTAAACAAAATAAATTAGTACAAAGGATATAAAAATCCAAAAAGGAACTTAAACTCCATTTCCTTCAAAAATGTCTCTGGGATGAATCAATGGAGTCAGCATTCTATTGCTCTTCTCTAACAAGATATTCTTCTTGACCTCAGTTAGGGTAAAAAGATGACATAAAAGGAACACTATATTTAGAATAAAAAGACTCCGATGATCTTGACATGTGGCCTAACTTGTCGGAGCCTTAGTTTCTTCATTTTTAAACATAAGGCAATTAGATAATTTCTAATTATTTTCCTAGCTCCAAATCATAATTTAGTTACAAATAATAATAATAAGGACTTGATTCCAACATCCCTGATGTGCCAAGAAAGGAGAATGCAAAAGATTCCCAGGGATGGCAAAGGGCATCTGTTTCTGCCAAGTAGTAATTAGTTTTAATTTCCCATATAACATATATTTAATCCCAGGAACCTGATGTGTTCTTGGATTTTTCTACTAGATTTGTTGAATTTGAACCCCATCCTTATCCCTTGTCCCCCCATCTCATGATTCTATCTCCTTGATGACAAATCTTACCCAGAATAAGAAAACCCTGTCTTTCAAAATATCTCCTTTCCCCCATCTTTTCTCAAAAAGGATCTTGTGGTCCCAGTTAGTCTTTTATATCTGAGACTGCTTTGAGATATAAGTACAAAATTGAATAAAACAAAAGTCCCTTAAATTGCTCCCTTTTAGTACTCCCATAGAATCATTTTACAAGTAAAACCACATTATCATAAGAATATTTTAATATACTTAAATGTCATATGGCCCAAGACTTCAAACTCTGGACTTATACATACCAGGTTTAACCTTGAGATGATGTCTCCAAATCACTTTATTCCTTCTTCATGTTTTTTTTTTTTTGCTAATTTGCCGTTACTTATTGTTTCCCCTGGAATCTTAAAATTTCTATCATGGGCAGAAATTTAGAGATAAAGGAAAAAGGGTCCTCAGTTTCCATGCCAATGCCTAGCTAACAGGTGAGATACAGGACATCCTTTATTTGATTATTTTTTTAAATATACAAAAAACAAAACATAATTACAAAAGTCTCACAGTTGCTTAGTAACAATCAAAATAACTCATCCATTTTTTAGTGATTCTCAATGACCTTCCACTCCCACCAAGGACCAATGCAGCCCTTTAGACTCATAATTCCACCCTATTGTTTGGACACCCTCAAGAGAAGAAACAGATTTGAAGTTGCTAGAGACTCAATTTCTCACCCCCAGTGAATTTCCCAGCTTCCCTAGGTTTCATTATGTTCCTCTAAAATTATAATGCAATGCTAAAAATTTAGCACTTGGCATTTCTAAAGAGGGCAACCCTTTGTTTCTATTGTACCATCCTATCTGAATAATTCATTGTTATAGAGAGAGTCAAATTTGTTCTCACTCCTAAACCCCACCATCAATCCTTTGCATCGCCTCTACCTGCCTATTCTCACTACTACTACATAAGGGCAGGTCCAGGAGCTCTCATCATTCCAACCTTGTGCAAAGCTGTACCTACTACTCAGGCCAAGTGGCTTCTACTTCTTGAGTTATATAGTTCATACTATACATATATAGTATGGCTACTTTCTTTGGACATGAGGGTTTTTCCCTCTGCACAATCCACCATCTTGAGGTCTAGGAGCTCTTTCCACTCCATTACTTTCCCAGGATTAATGCCATTTCTCCAGCTGGGAGGTTTTGCCAATGCTTCATCACAACCGCTATCTCTTGGGGGTACGGGTGTAGAAGGGTTGTCACAGGAGGAGAGAGGAGGTGCTAACATACAGACTTCACTCATTACAGACCAGATTTTGATCTTAGATGTACAAGTTCTTTTCTACCTTGGATCTCTCTCAAAAACCTAAACCAGGAAGATTTATTTATTATCTTTTAGAAACCTGTGCATTTGAGATATAGAAAGATCATACCCCAGATCTAGACCTGAATGAGATCTCAGAAGTCATAGGGTCCAACCAGGGATATGCTGGAGCCAGGTCTAACCAACTTGAAAGCCAATTATTAAATTTTCATCATGAGCATTTCTAACTTGGAAATTTGTGATCATTATGAATCAGATCTTGGTTTATAATTGTATTGGCTGCTTAGACTTAAGACACTGATGGATAAAATGTTGCTAGTGCACCCCACTGCCTCTATCCCACCATTACAGCCAAACTTTGTTGCTAGATGACCAGCTTATCTGATATATGATATTACTGCTATTGAGTTAATGTTACCCCTCTTAAGTAATGTAACTACATTTTAACAAGAGCTTCCTGGAGAAATAATGCCTTAATCCGAAGGAATGAGAATAATGATGGAAATTTCATTCAATGTGACAGGCTGGCAAAGGAAGTATTTTGAGACAGGTGGGGCCTTATGACACCCGTCAAATCACAGCATGTAGTCAGCTGCCGATTTGCCTATAGGCAGAACAAACCCTATTATGGAGATATTGATAACACCTAAAAGTTTAAACATATATAGGAAAACATTATGAACTGGAATTTCCTAGCATTTTACTACATGCACATGCACACTCTGATCTCAGATGCAATTACATGAAAGAAATTAGTTCCAGATTTCCATCCTATGTAATTTAATGGTAATGGGATAGGGATCAGATCCATATGTATACACAGTTGAAGTAAGACATTTTGCTCAAACTCCATTTAGAGCCAAGGTGAATAAAATATCTACTTATAATAAAGAACCAGTTCATACAAGTTTGGGACCACTCTCCAAACTGTCAATTAATAGTATCCTAAAGAATTTAGGATGCCAAGAGGTAGAGTCCGATTTGCTCAGGGGAAATAGTTCAGATAATCCAATCTTTACGTAAATAGACAAAAAAAAAAGGAGACACAAACTATAGTGGATTTAAACTAACTATGGAGCACAGAGCAATAGATAATATATTGTTAGAAGTGGGATGGACTCTAGTGATTAGTTTGAGAGAGAAGGAAATACAGAGGGGCAAAGGGTCACACAGCAAAGGAGGTCCTGTATATATGTGTTTAGAAGGAAAGCATATGGAGAGAACATATTGGTTATATCAACGCAATTAAACTTAGAAGCAAAATACCACAATCCTCCCCCAAAATTTATCCTTGGAGCTAATTGTAGTACCAGAAGTCATAGGCTTTCAGCTAGTTCTATTTATAAAAGCAACAAATGATATCTGGGAGTTATAAGCAAGTGTGTTTTCTTCTCAGTCCTTCATGTCTAAATGAATGTACATATTCCTATAAATGTTAAATATACATAGGCATCTATGCATACAAGTGAATAGAGATACATGGCTCTCTACATACATATAGCAGAATGGTTGAAATATATGTTTATATGTGTATATATATAAACATAAATATAAACCACCTATATATGTATTTATATACATATTTACACATGAAGAGACATATTTTCAAGGTAACATATGGAGTATTGTGTGTGTATATGTAAGTGTGTGTATATATATGTATATGTATACATATATATATATATATTCAGAGACAGAACTATAGATTTAAATAAATCAGCAAAAAATCTATGATTCGATAGAATGGAGGAAGCCCCCAAATGAAAAATCCCTTCACAAATTATAACTCATCTATGCTTTAGTTTTAAATCCCTAAAAGTTGCTTGAAGTGCAGAGAAATTAAATGACTTATCCATAGTCAAAGAGTTAGTGAGTTAAGGTAGGATTAAGATCCAGTTCTAAGACCACAATTCTATCTACCCTACCACATTGTCTTTACTTGTAGCTTCAAAATATGCATGAAAGTATATATGTCAAGGAATTGAAAAACAATACTAGTTCCCTTTATATTTCTTAGGAAAACCATGATTTAATATAGAGTATTCCTTTTTAATATCAACATCAGGAAATACTCATAGTGTTACAGTCTATGTTGGTTCAGGCTTTTGCTATATCTAATTCATCCTTTTCAGGGTATATAATTTGACTTCTGTTCTTTTCAGGTAATCATATTATAAGGGCAATTTTACTAGACTTGAAAAGTCTTATAAGTGAAAATTCCTGGGAATTATCCTTACTATTAAAGATTAATAAAGTTTTATGAGTGCCATGCCATAAATCTTTGGCATTGACCTATTTCAAGATAATAATATTTTATGGCATTTATTTGAAATACAAAGCCCCAAACATCAGATTCCTTTGAAATGCTACCGCTGACGTCAAGTAATAGGTTTGGAGTAATTCACACTCTCCAAAGAATTTCAAGATCCCTCAGGTAAGAGCATGTATCTTCTGCAGAACCTTGATACATGTATACTGGATATTGTAACATTCATGATTCTGAGAGGGGTTAAAGCTTCCCAAGGGAGGGGGCACTATGGAATTCTGTGATGCAGCTTTAACCCCTCTCAGGATCATGGATGTTACAGTAAACCCATTCATATAACTACTTATTCAATACAATTCAATTCAATGCTCTCTACAAGTCAGTACTTACTAAATATTGTTAGGGATTCCAGTCTAGTGAGATGTTCATTATGGGTGCCATTCCATGGCCTTGAACTCAGTCAAGTCAACTAGCTCAGCATGAAATGGAGTAATCAGACACCATTAGAGAGGGGACAGGGGGAAAAAAAACCCCAACAATTTCAGGCTATGTGCCATTCCAAAGAACAGCACGTTCACAACAGCTCTTTAAGGTAGATACGGTTACTGGGTTAGATGTGGGGCTGGATAGTCTTAAAATAAGAAAGGGTTGCACTAGTCAAAAAGGTACCCAGGAGCTAGACAAAGACTATTCCTTTTTGTCCCCCCTCCCCTGTTTATTGTAGTGACAGGAAATCAAAGCTAGTACAGTAGCTTACCATAATACTAATGTAGCCAATATGTTTTCTGAACCTGTTCCCTTTTAAGTGGTAAGATTAGGTAGGAGCCTATAAAAGTAATCGAAACCATCAGGGGCCATCGCCCACTGTAACACGTACCCCAGCAAGCAAGCCTCTGTAAAAGTTCCCCTCGTTTCTTGAGGGTGAGTGTGGACGGGAAGAAATCATCCATTTCAAGCTTCGCTATCTATAATTCCCACAGGCCATTATCCAAAATGGTCAACCTGGGTAAACATTTGAGAGCAATGTTTTCCAATTTGTTTGCTTTTTCCCCCCTTTTCCCATCGTTTCCGCTGATATTTTCTTCTGTTCTTGGCGGCTGACCTTTCGTAAATGTTGGTTTTGCTTCAGAAATGTCCTGTTGTAAATAAGAGGGCAGAGGTCGTGAAACAAAGGTTTGCAGAGCAGGAAGACTCTATGTGAGTAGAATGGGCTTGTTTCACGCATTCCATAGCCACCGTGGCAGAATAAACCAGTCAGCTACAACCACTTTATACTCAAGAATGAGGGCATCAGCCCGCTTTCCAGTCATGCACTGAGAGCAAGTGGCTCCAAATGCAATTTTTCCATGTCTTCCATAATTCTCTCATGAGAAATAAAGGGAAAATTTCAGAAAGTAGGTAAGCTTAGGGGGCCATCAGTGTCAAATGCTCTGTGTTAGAGCTCAGCCAAGCCGTGAAAGGCATTCAAAGATGCTGTTTTGTTTTTCTTTAGCCAGACTGAAGGAAAGAACTCCCACTAATGAAATAATCTTCATTGATTCAGATTGACTACTCATTGGGTCATTAATAGTCTTGGAGAGTAAACTGTGAGCACTAAAAGGTTAAATGACTTGCCTATGACCAAGCAGGTTATATATGTCAGAGGCAGAACTTGAACTCAAGTCTTCTTAGATCTGAATTTTAAGGCCAGTCCTGTATAAGGCTATATTGTTCCTCGAAATATATTAAGGTTAAAAATAAACAGGTGAATGTGTGCTTGTGTATACATATGTATGCACACATATATCCAGATTATGAAATACATTATTTATGACATGTATATATAAATATAGATATATCCAGATTGTGACATGCATTGTGTATATGAATATATATACAAATAAATATATGCATGCATATATTTATTATATATATACACATGTACATGTTATTTACCTAAGGATAAGTAATTTAAGATATAGGTAAAATAGATTATAAATAAAGCAATACATTCTGTGAAGGCTGAAGAATGTGTATGGATAACAATCAGAAATATATCCTATTAAATATTCACATGACTGCTTTTTTATATAACATTAGTCTGACTTCTCAAAATGGGCAGATTTATGTTCACATATGTTCATCACTTCACCAAAAAGGATATACAAATGGACTCACTGAATTATTCTAGATGGCAAATATGTAAAAAAAATTAGTTTTCAATGAGGAAAAACTAAAGTAAAATGGAAGAGAAATTGCAATGATTCTGTTATTCTGTGTGCCTGGTACACTCCTTGTTTATTGCAATATGAGATGCATGGTTAAGTTAACAGAACTAAAAGTTCCTGAGGCGAGGCTATTTTCTGTTCTTCTGAGGGATGTAATTTATGTATAACAAGACAGAAGTTTAAAGAAAAGTGATTGTTACATGCTTAGAAAGGAGAACTAAAGCAATGGTAGTGGCAACAATAATGTGTTTTCTGTGAACCAGGCCTCCTACGCAGATCAGCATTGAGGACAGTAAAGGTACAGATGAGCATGGGATGGGGAATTAGAATTGAATTCTGTTCCTGGGACTATATCAGGACAGCAAGCAGAAGCCATGCTCAATACCTTCAAAGATGAGAACAGAGAGGCATGGAATTTATCTCTACATTTTTAAAACATCCATCTCAGTCCCTTAGAGTTTAGCCGAGTTCAAACTGTTGCATTAGAGAAGGTAAGAACTCAATATTTGCCTTTTATAAATGGATTCCAGTGTGGTAGGCTCTTTAAGAATTCTCTTTCTCTGGCTACCTTTTTTCTTTACTTCTTAGTTATCCATCTTGCTTTTCTGAAAGTGTGATAATGATGATGCTTTAAAGTTAGTAAGATATTTTTGCATCTTTAATTACCATTTTGCTTTTCTTTTTGAGTCTTTAAAATAGGTCCTTTTAAAGAATAGGTTGAGAGAAAAGCAATTTTATCTAAATGTACCATCTTCAGCTCAATTAAGAATTAATCTTTATTTATACAGTATTAAGTCCTACAGTCTTGTCATATGTACTTACAATCTAGTTGATTAGGTGCCTGGCCATTCGAAGGAATGTATGTGGCCCACAGCATGTCACAAATCACACTGACCTTATTTCTTTTCTTTTTTTAACCCTAACCTTCCACCTTAGAATCAATATTGTGTATTGGTTCCAAGGCAGAAGAGTTGTAAAAGCTAGGCAATTAGGGTTAAGTGACTTGACCAGGGTTATGCAGCTAGGAAGTGTCTGAGGCCACTAACCCTATTTCTAACCCAAGATCACTTGCCCTTGCAATTTTATTCTGGTAAAAACCAGTTTAAAATATTAATGGGAATCTATGTAGAAAGAAAAGAAAGGAAGAAAAGAAAAGGAAAAAAGAGAAGGAAAAGAATCAAGGATGGTAGGTATCAAAGAATAAAGAAGAAAAAGAAAGGAAGAAGGAAGGAAGGAAATATATTCAACAACAATTAAAACGAACATTAAATAAACATACTGCATTAGTATGGGAAATCTAGCTGGTCTAGTGAATAGAAAATTGGGCCTGAAGTCAGGAAGATTCCTCTTCCTGAGCACAAATCTGACCTCAGAAACTTAATAACTGTGAGATCTGTTTGCCTCAGTTTCCTCATCTGTAAAATTATCTGGAAAAGGAAATGAGAAATAATTCCAGTATCTTTGCCAAGAAAACCCCAAATGGGGTCACATACAGTACCGTCATCACACTTGCAACTAAAAACAATTCAGCAATAACAATATTGCACTGCAGAGGGATGGCAAAATGATGTGGTTAGTATTTATAAAGGGTGAATCCTACCTAATTATTTACATTTTGTGTTGGTGGTACCTATAAAAGTATTTGGTCATTTTTAGTCGCAGACTAAAAACCATCTTCCTTCTGAGTGACTTCCTCTGAATCAACCAACTGAATCTGCTCAACCAACACATGTTCTTTTTTCTTGCAAGTAAAGGTTCCACAAAACCTGAGGACCATAGCAATTGCCCCAGTTAATCCTATTCTGGAATTTAGTGTGCCTTTATCTTAGGGCTAAGCTTTACATATTTAGACATTCTATATGTATCAACTTTGGTGGTTCAGTTTGAATGATCTTTATGTAGCCCCCCTAAATATGGTATACAATACATACATGAAACGTGGTATTGCAGCTTATAATTTCAACATTTGCATTCCAGTAGGATACTACAAGCACTAGAAAATGTAACCTTTATACCATTGAAAATCGGATATAGATATGTGCATATATATGTGTGTGTGTGTGTGTTGTGTGTGCACACATAAATATAAAATCTGTGCATCAACCTGAAAAGAAAACTGGAAGCACTATGATAAAATGGCATATATATATATATATATATATGTATGTACATATATATGGTTTAACTATAAAATAAAGCACAGATTTTAAAATTAATTTTTAATGATGCTTCTTATTTTTGCTTCACAGCCACTTACAGACATACTGTCTTTCCCTGAAAATTTGCTTATAACAAATGAAGCTAAAGAAAATCTCTCAAAACAAAAACTATATTCAACAACATATGTAATTATCTTTTCCTCAACTCTCCTTGCCATCATCCCACACACATACTTTAAACCCCCATAGAACATAGAGGTCAGGAGGTATGTTCCTTATTTCTTTCATAGAATGAAAATAAGTCATCATAATTCCACAATGACCAATTCAGTTAGGTTTCATTTTATTTATATTATTGTGGTCATCACATGTAATATTTCCCAGGTTCTATTTATTTCATTCTGCATCAATCCTTAAAAGTTTTCTCGTTTCTCTGAATTCCTCATTTTTTACAGATAAAATGAAATCTACTTACATTCATATATCACAACTTGCATTATCCAATTGATGAGTGCTACTTTGTTTCCAGGTTTCTGCTTCCAAAAAATTGTTATTATGGTATTTTGGAGTGAAGGGAATCAAAGAGTACCCTAAACTGAGATTTCATTGCTATAAGAACCCCTAGGCTAAGAAATTCACTTTATCAATCCAGATCAACAGTTGTACAATTTCTTAGAGAATGTCTTGGGCACTAAATCTTTTAGTGACTTACCCAGAGTTATACAGGTAGTATGTTCAAAAGCTAAATTTGAACTAAAGTTTTCCTTCTGAAGCTGGCTCTTTATTTTTAATATGTGATGCTTCTTTTCATTGTATGACTATTTTATTATACTCTGTATCTTTATTTTTGTTTTTGACCTACTTGAGATAATGTGTTGTGAGGATTATTTGGGTATCAGTTTAACAATGTCAGTAACATAATCACTATACCAAAAGCTATAAACAGTTTTGACTTAACCTTTTTGTCGAATGTCCTAGAATGCATATATCTACATGATCACTGACATGAAAATAGTCACTATAGAAGGCTAAATTAATTTTGACATGAAATAACTCGGAATGTGTTTTGAAATCCGTTTAGAATCCTTAGATGTCAGTCTTATTGCTTTATCATCATACTTCATTTTATACTCTAAAATATATTTTTCAGACTGAACTTCTATCTTATTCACTATCTTTGGTTATGAATAATTAAGATTGTTTCCAAAGTGCTACCAAATCATCAAGGGAGAAAGATTCATCAACACAGAAGGTATATAAAAGAATGGGACATAAATTCTAAAGGCAGTTTCAAAAACAATGTTTTTGAAGCCTTTTTTGTTTTTAGCTCTTCCAGAATCTGAGTCCAATCCATATTTTTCTTTTGGACTTCGTTTTTATTTGCTTTGTCCCCTTCTGTGGTATACCTTGGTCTTTGTCTCCATAGAAATTCTTTAGAGTTATGTGCTTTTTTTGTTTTCTCATTTTTCCTGCCTAATGAAAAACAAAGTTTATAAAAATGTTGTGAGCATTGGCAGCATCTCTGGATTAGGTATCCATCCTCCAAAGGAGTATTTTGAAGGATACAACACTAAATAGGATATATACCTCCTGGTAGATGGTTAAGAAATGTCACAAGGCATTCTCCAACTGACAAATTGTCAAAGAATATGAATAGGTATTTATCAGATGAAAAAATTAAAACTACCTTTAGTCATATAAAAAAATGTCCCAAATCACTATTAATTAGGGAAATGCAAATTAAAACGACTTTGGGGTAGTACCTCATACCTATCAGACCAGCTAAGATGACAAAAAAAAATGATAAATGTTGCAGGGGAACATTTGTTGTGGAAAAATTAGAACACTAAAACATTATTGGTAGAGCTGTGAATTGATACCACCAATTCTGGAGAGCAATTTGGAATCATACCCAAAAGGCCATCAAACTGTGCATACCCTTTGACTCAGTGATAACTCTACTAGGTCTGCATCCCAAAGAGATCAAGGATAAAGGGGAAGGACCTACATGTGCAAAATATATTTAGAAGCTCTTTTTGTCGTGGCAAAGAATTGGAAACTGAAGCAATGTTCATCAGTTAGGGAATGGATAACCAAGTTGTGGTATATGATTGAAATAGAACTCTATTGTGCAGTAAGAAATGACAAACAGGAAAATTACAAAAGAAACTTGGAAAAACATATGAACTGATGCAAAGTGAAGTGAGCAGAACCAGTAGGTTCTTGTACACAGTAACAGGGAATCTGCAAATGATTTAACTATTATCAGCAATGTAGAGATCCTAAACAACTCCAAGGGACTCATAACAAAAAGGCTGTCCTCTACCATAGAAGGAACTGATGGAATTTTAATGCAGATGGAAGAATGCCATTCTTCATTTCTTTCATGAGTTTTTCTCACATCAGTAATATGTGTCTTCTTTCACAACATGGTGATCATGGAAATGTGTATTGTATGACAACACATGCACAACCGATTTCATATTACCTGCCACCTCAGGGTCGGAGGAAGAGTGAGAAGAAAAAAGAGAATATGGATCACAAAAATGTAGTAAGCGATTATTAAAATTTTATCTATGTATAATAGAAAATAGAAAATAGAAAAATAAGTAATATACTTTGTAATTGTGGACTCTATAAGGCATTTTGTCATTTAGAAAACTTCTAGGAAGCTTTTATAAATAAGGACAATTTGTTATAATGCCATTTCCTAAGTTCTAATACCAGTTTCCATCAATACTTTGTGAAAAAGGAATTCAATTCATGGGTAACTTTCTTTGGTGGGAGCAAGATTTATTCCACACAAGGTAGTTTTTCCTCCTAAAAAATTATTTAAATCGTCCTCAAGCTTCAATTAGTCAAAGGGATTTAGGCTTGACAATAAATAGGGCTTCCTGGTAGCCCAAGAACAAAAGATGATGCAAAAGGAGTCAAGGGTTCATCCTTCAAGTTTGACACACATTTCTACCCTGAGAACCAGCAGGACCAACCTAAGGGTGATGAAGCTATATCCAAATGAATCAATGATAAATCCTTGCCTAAAATCCTTTCTGTGCTGTGGCTAAGTAAACTTCTTTTTGTTAACTTCTAAAAGGCCTAAGGGTCTCATTTCATTCCAATTCCAAAGTAGCAAATTAGCCTTGGTTAGGCCTGAACCAGAACAGTTTTAGAAAATTTAGCAGGATACCCTACATTATAATAGTACTGTACAACTTCATCTACAAGTTTATGAGGGTAGTTCAGAGTATCTATGCCTAAAGATGAAAAGAAAGTATCCAAAATCGTACACATTTAGAAACTGCAGAGGTTATTTACTTTAGCAAGGACAAAAAAGTAAAAATATCATAAATCTAGGGCTAGACATTTCCTCAGAAGCCATCTAATAAAATCCTCTTATTTTAGAGAGGAAAAACTGAGACCCAAATGACTTGACCAAGGTCACAAAAGGAGTATTATCAACAACAGAATTTTAAACCACTTTTTCTGACTCCAAAACCATTGTTTTTCCCCCCTTATGTCATGCTGCCTTCTGTAGTGACATACTAAGTGGATTACATTGTCCTTTATTTCTTGACGAATGAAGATTATCTTTCTTTAAAACTCTAAAATAGAGCTAAATAGCAGAGCAACCAAAATACGTAAGATTAACCTCTGGTGATCTCATTTTGATAACTCAAATTTACCAGAGAAGGAAAGAGTTCAGAGTGAGTCACTCCCCTATAAAGGGACAAAGAAAAGGAAGCAAATTTAGACTTAAAATATGCTGAATATTTAAATCATAAATGAATCACATAAGACTACAAAAGAACACAGCAGCTTAGGATGGTACTTCCAAGACCCCTTTAAGGAACCATCCTAAAATATTGCCAATTAATGTGTTCCATGAGGCAAAGGACAAATAGCCAACCTGCCAGAAGGAGAAACTCAAGATTCATTTAATTGGACCCTTCACCATGGAACATCTGAGCTGTAGCAGAAACAATTTCAATATACCTGTCATTCCCACCAAATTACCAGGGCACTATTTGGCATGCCAAGAGGCATATATAAGGTCAAATTAAGAGAAGATAGCATCCCAGAATTTAGTCTGAAGAAAAAAGGAAGCCTTACCCGGTGGGGGGGAGGGAACTTATCCAGTGAAAAAACTCAGCAGGATACAACATCTGAAGGTATTTTCCACAATGCAGATATTGAAAGTCAAATAGCTCTCATTTATGAGGAAAACCCATTTTCTTTATTTTCTCAGTTCTTATTGATGAAAGTAAAGTTGAGAATGGTAAAGAAGAATTGTTCTCCTGGGGCTTTCATACAATCCCAGCTGCAGAGGGCAGGGAATGTATAGGGTGTGATGCTCTGCTCCTCTGAGGAAGGATTTTAGACAGTGCAGTAAAATACTGACATTGTTACAGGGTAGTTATATTTTGATCCTCACTCCATCCTTACATCTCCTGTATTATGTTCATGTGAAATTGTGCTTGCAAGGACTGCACATGGTTCCCATGTGGACAGTGAGGCACTGAGAGTCTGATACTAAGCAAAGGCTCCATGTGTCATTTTTTGATTGCCATGTTGCTATTCAAGCAATTATCTAACCTGGATGTGGGCGGGGGGGGGGTGGAAATAAGGGAAGCAACATGGCTTAGGACCTCTGCTTCAACTCCTTCACTGCCAGCTTACCCTGCACATCCCTTTTTGATCTCCTGTCTGATATTCTCGAGAAAATGTGCCATAAGTCTTGCAGAAATGCCATTTTAAGGTGAAGAACTATCCCTTCCATTTGTAATTATGCATTCAGTCCTTGCCAACTTTGAAAATTTATTTAGGGAAATTAAATACTTGGCAATGCTGTATTTTAAAATAGAGAACAATGGCTATTTGGTGTTTGACAAGGTTCTGTAATGAGAAAATGAAATGTGAAAGATGTGTTCTCAGAGTTTAGTGGGCTGCACTTATAACTCCTAAAGTCACATACATGCACACTCTCCCATGGACCCTTTCTTGCCAAATGTACAAATAGTTCATTGGCTATTAAAATGATATTTCTCAGATTATATTAACACTTTGAAAGACAGTGCCACACAGTAACTGGAATGATAACCTTGGAATCTAGAAGACCCAAGATCACATTCTGCCTCTGACACACACTATGTAGTGGACTTGGCAAATCATTCAACCTTCTAAAATTTTGGATGAGTCCCTGGACTATAAATCACATGTGAATTGCCAATCTGCAAAAAAGGAGAGTTTTGATATTAGGGATTCCTCACATCAATATATCAATGAAATCATAGATCCAGATTCTCCCACTCACATCTCCTCCCCAACAAAATAATCTGCAAGATTTTCAAGTTACATACAGTGGTTAAACAATTATTGTCCAAAAAGTGATTCCAAAGAATTTTTAAATGCCTAATTTATACTTAGGAAATACCTAATCCCATAGCCTATTTTCTAAGATCTGTTTAATACAATGCTCAAAGATAAAGAATAAGTATTTGATTCAAGAAATACATAACTCATAACTCATTTTTGTCAAAAATGGCATCCCATCCATCTAGCGTATGTCTATTTGTTATTGGAACCATTTTTGTATCCTGGATTTATCACATCCAAATCTCTCTCTCTCTCTCTCTCTCTCTCTCTCTCTCTGTGTGTGTGTGTGTGTGTGTGTGTGTGTTTCTCTCTCATTGTCACTTTCTCTGATTTTTGTCTCTCTCCCTTTCTTCATCTCTCTCTGTGTCTTTGTCTCCATCTGTCTTTCTCAATCTGTGTCTGTCACTCTCTCTTTCTTCCACCTCTATCTCTCCTTTGCAAAAAAAAGGCTATTCAGCATATGATTGGGTTCTATATCATGCTTCCCCAGAACTAAATCTAGCACCTTTAATGTCTGACCAACAGTCTGAAGCTTGTCAGTTACCTTCCACCATACCAGGGGTATATGGAGTGTGCAAGGAGAACTATCACCTCTTGTATGGGGGCTTCTGAGGACCTTTTCAGGGATACTCATTAATTTTTAGTATTTGTCACCCATCTCTCATTTGTGGCTCTAAAAAGCTGTAGCATGCACAGTCATCACACTCTGGTAAAACTGTTTCAACAGGTGAGCTAAAACATGTTGGCCTCAAATTCACTGGTGAGTTAGGAATGTGTTTACCCCAAGCACATGAAGACTTCTGCCAATAAAATGGGTGGACGGGAAAAATTTGTTCTGATGGCCACAAAATGGCTTAAGTAAGTGCTGTGGAGAACTCAGAGACATTGAAGACACCAGGGACATCCACTGCATCCCAGGCCATTGACAGTCATCCTGACACTAGCTTCAAGAATATGGGTTGACACCTCTTTAAAAAGCCTACAAAATAATAGGCAGCTATATCCTGGCACAGTCTTGTGGGCGCAGCTGTTCCTCCTTTCTTCCCATGAATCTCTAGATTCTAATGCTTTCTATTCCAAATACTAATTCAGTCTCAATTCTGGCATGAAGTAGTTAGAGTTATCTTTTTTTTTTGGTTTGTTTAGTACTCTGTATGGCATACACAGTTTTGTTCAATGTAGTTTCTAGTCCTGATAAGTAGTAATTAGAATAATTGCTACTTAATTCTGACTTTCTGGTGATCCACAAAAGAGTCATGATTAGTTTCAATGAAGTTACTAATAAACATGTTGTGATTGGTCATTCAAGGGAACATTTTCCTGGTACTCTCTGATGAGAGACAAAGAAATGAATAGTCATATACAATAGATTTCACCTGCTAAACTGCTAATAGCTAAAATTTATCCATAATGTTTGTACAGTTTACAAAGCATTTTTCCACAACTACACAATGAGCTAGTTGCTATAAGTATTATTAAATCCATTTCACAGATAAGGAAACTGACTCTGAGAGAATTAAAATGACTCATTCAAGGTGACATGGTAAGCAAGTGACAGAGCTAGATTTAAACCTAAATCAGCACCAAATCCAGGGTTCTTTCCTGTTTGTCTATTTGTTTGTTTGTTTATTTATTTTTTAGCCCTTACCTTCCATCTTAGAATCAACACTGCAATCAGGGTCAAGTGACTCACCCAGGGTCACAGAGGTAGGAAGTGTCTGAGTCCAGATTTGAACCAAGGACCTTCCTTCTGTAGGACTGGCTTTCAACCCACTGAACTACCTACCTGCCCCCAGCACTTTCCATCACACTATTGTATAATCTTCCAAAAAGAGAACTGAAAGAAGTAACAAATAAAACCAGACAACTTTTTGTCTAATTATGCACATGGACCAAGGGTCTAAGCGATTCATCGCCTAAGAAATGTGATTCTTTTTAAGTGTCTTGTACTTTGTTGGTGCTGGTACTATTCCTTGCAATTACTATTATAGTGTGAATCTCTACGTTTCATCTTCAAAATCATCACTCACTAGGTCAGTTTACCCAGCCCCCATAAGACTGGAAGAGGATTATAGCAAATTTTGCTAAGTGATTGATAAGACTTGTTGTCAAATTGATTTACAATTTAGCATTCATTGGCATTCCTACCAATAATTCCATTAAGTTATTTATAGAGGCATAGAGCATTGAAATGACTATGCACTGTTTATAATAATATAAAGGGGAAATAGACCAAAGAGAGAATTAGAGAAAAATACAAATGCCACAGGCATAGACATATTTCCTCACACATTGTAGGAAAATATAAGTAATGGGGTCACCAGGGATATTAAAAATCAACTATGGGGTTTGTGGGAACACTCTCTGGGATGTAAGAGAGACTAAAACTGAACACTGAAGTCTTGTACAGCTACACCACTCCCAACTGAAAAAATAACAGCCAACTGTCACTCTGGCCAGAGGCCTTGAATTAACTGACAAGGTAACAAAGTGAAATTGGGTTTTAATTAGAAACAACTAAAAGGAGGGATAGGAATGACTACTCTAAAATCTTAACACCTAATAACAAAACCCAAAGGGACAGGGAAGGACTTATTCAACTACACTAATCTAAGCTATCTAACTAACAGGGCCCAAGGAGCTATACTGGAGTCTTTGGGTTTCTGCCTCACACCTGGAACCTGCCAGGCTTGAGTGCAGCTAGGGTTTGTGGCTTTGGGATTTCTCACTGCAATCCACTGATCTCTGGATGCCAGGAGCTACAGTTGTCTCAGGAACCAAGCAGTAAAGGTTTTGCTTGGAGCACTGTCCACCAGAACTCCAATTTCACCTCTTCTCTTGGCTTTGTAGATCTTGTCCTTTTTAGATGCCACACCACACAGGATCCCAGGGGAAAATAGGACACAAGGTGTCCTTTGCTCTGAGGTCTCCCAGGCTGGCAACAGTTTTTGCCTACCACTAATGGAGTCCACACAGAGAACAGAGATAGACTTCCTCCTCCTTCATTCCAACCTGAAATTCCCAGCTCCAGCTCCTTCCTGCTAGGTACTTCCTAATCAATATATAATCAATACCTAATAACTAGCTAATCTAATCTTACTCATAACAACATGATACCTGCAAAAAATATTTATGTTACTACCAGGGTAAATGCTACTCTGATTTGAAAGCTATGATATTATAAACAATGGAAACCTGGGTTAGTAACAATCCCTTTAGCTTCAATTCCATCATTGGAAAAATGGAGATAAAATCACCGACTTCACACAGTTATTCTGAGGATCAGTTGATCCTTGTAAAGTACTTTGCCAGTCTTAAGGCACTATATAAATTCTATGATCATTATTGTTGTCATGACTAAGATTATTTTGATGATGATACATACAAATATACATATATCTGTAAATATTTATACATCTATATTATGTGCCTATATATGTATATATATGTATATAATGAAGTATACATGTATATGTACATTCATACACACACATATAACTATTATACCCATGCCTATAATACTCTCCTTCTTCAACTCCTGGCTTTCCTGCCTTCCTTAATTTAAGTCTCTCTGCTAAAAATTCCATCTTTCACAGGAAGCTTCTCTCAACCTCTCATAATTACAGTGTCTTCTCTCTGTTAATTCTTTTCTACTTATCCTTTACATAGCTTATAACCCATATACTTGTTGCGCGTTGTCTCTTTCATTAGATTATAAACTCAAAGGGAGGGAGAATCTATTGACTCTTTTCTTATTCTCTTCCTTAGCACAGAGCCTGGCACATAGTAGGTGCTTAATAAATGTTGATTGACTAATTTTTTATAAATCTTAGAGTGCTATATAAATATTAGTTACCATTATTCTATTTTGCTGCCTGCAAGAATCCTCAGAAAAGATTTAGAGGTCCCAGTTTTCATTGGATTTGACACCCCTGGCTTAAAAGATAGATATTAGAGAGGCTGGCATCTTAAATCTCGTTTAGTTCCTGTGATGCTAGGATCTTGAAAGGTCTTTTATTTCTGAGTCTGAAATATCCCTGTTATTTGTATTATCAATATTACCATTATTAGTATTAATGGTGAGGATGTGGGGGAGCTAGTAGTGCCAAAAGGACAATCATTTGGTCAAAGTAGCTTTTTTATGAAGTGTAGTGTTTTAATGAATGAATGTTTAGCCATGATGATCAGAAAGATATCCTGAATAGTTTGAATGTACAACATAACTGTCTAAAGGCATAAATACAGTTTGTGAATGAGTAATTTTAAGCATATGTGGTTCTAGAGACAAATTACAGCAGCTGATAAAGAAATTGGAGGGAATAGGATCATGATATAAATTTTACAATGGAAAGGAATCCTACATGCAATATTCATAAACTTAGAACAGTAAGGGAGCCTACAGGTCATCTATATGAACTCTTCATTTTACAGATAATCAAATTAAGGAACAGAGAAATTTAAAGTTTCGCCCAATGGAGCAAGTAGCTTGAACCTAGGTCCTCTCTCTGACTCCTAATACAATGTTCTTTACACTGTTTGAAACTCATTAATAGTCCTATCTGTAATGATTTGGTTTCTGAGAATGGTAAGGGATTTGTAAAAAAACACTATGAGGAAATCAACGTGTCATGGTATAAACAGAGTATTTTTCTATGTTGTTTAAAACAGATAATTTAAAGGAATAAAAAAGGAAAAATAGAAACACTGCAAAACACCTTTGAGAAGCAGTTTGACTAGAATAAAAACCCAAACTACTTCAGTGCTTAATAAACTACTTATTAGAATGGACAAGAATGAGAGGCATGATCTGAATCAACAGATGAAATGTTATATACTGTCTCAAAGATGTAGGTCTAAGTTCCAAGTTATAAGCAAGGGTAAAATAAGGACATGCTAGGGCAGGTTTGGTCAGTCACCTTTAAGGACAAAGAGGAAGAAGTTTAGCTTGAGGGTCTAAAGCTATTTTGCTGAAAGTTTGTAGCTAAGCTCCAGGCACAGAGTAAAAGTTCTTTCAAGATCCTATCATCATAGCAGCCAGAAGAGATTCAAGACATTACCCTTGCTAGTAGCCATATTTTAAGCCAGTGGTATCAAACTCAAAGAGAAATTAGGTCACTATATCTTACCTAAGCATAAATTGACTTATAAAGCTGCGTATTAACACTATCCATGTTCTATAATGTTTGTATTTATTTTCTTAAATATTTTCCAATTAAATTTTAGTTTATTGTTGTACTTGAAAGCGTAGGGCTGCTGCAATGTGACCATCAACCAATGTCTGACACGTGTTAAACTTTCAAAGGTCAGTTCTGTGTGCCCAGCCCTATACCCCTGGCCCTTATTAAGCAACCAGATCCCTTTCAGACTAAGGATTAGTAATCATTCTGCTTCTACCTTATAAACAACAAACTTCAACTGCCTGTAATTTTTCCCTCTTGGCAAATTATTATTCAATCACTAGCCACTTTAGTCAAACTATCCCCAACTCTCTCCTCTTATTTTCTCATCCCAATCATCCTCAAGTCTATTGTACCTATGTCCTAGTCCAACACTGCCACACTTTTTCCCCTATGTCCTCCAGAATACCCATTCCAACAAATTTCCCTTCATTATGAACTTCTATTTTGAGGTTATTAACCACTAGCTCTCTCTTTTTCTCTTCTCTTTTTTCAAAACTCTTTGACATCATTCTATATTCTTTCATAGTCTCTCATATCAACATTGATCTTCTTGTCAAAGCAAGCCCCTTCTACAGGAGTACTTGCCCATTCTATTACTATCTTCTCAAAAATATTTCTCCCTCAATCATTACTTCATCTGTCTAAAGTGAAGTTGAACCCCTTACCTAATGGTCGATCTCTAATGCCTTCAAACATGAAGTCTCTCCTATCCTTCCCAACCTTCCCTAGGGTCTGCTATCCCTCAAGCTATCACTCTGTATGTCTCCTCCTTTTCTTAGCCAAACTCCTAGATAAAGCTATCTACTCTTATTCCTTCCATTTCTTGTTCTTCATTTCACCTAATCCTCAGTCCTTGGCAGCCTGGTTTATCACATCATTCTTCAACTGGAACTTCTCCCTCCAATGTTACTAATTATCTCTTAACTGACAAATATGATGGTCTTTTCTAGGTCTTCATCCTTGATCTCTCTGCTGCTTTTGAGATTATTGACAACTCTCCTCTTGAATGCTTTATCCTATCAGTAGAGTTTTCCTACTGGTTATGTGACTCAGGGTAAGCCATTTAGCAAGTAACTGTATCAATTAGTGATAAAGGCAACTGTAAAATAGAAAAAAAATTGCAGCATAATAAGTACTGACCTACATTGTTAAGGGGAGTTTCCTCACTTTGGAGTTCTCAACATGAGTGAAATTACCGTTCTCGTACTTAATCCTCTCCCCATTCTTCCCTACATGACTCTCTTATATTTTCCCTCTTTCTACCAGCATTAATATTCAACTACCACAATTTGAAATATCATCTTTATGAGATAAGTCATACAACAAGATTTTCAAGACACAATTTTGAGCCTGAGCTTCAGTATTGCATCACCAACTACCTTCTGATCATTTGAAACTGAAAGTCCCAGAAATACTTCAAGTTCAACACAGCCAAAAGGAAATTTGTTCTTTCCTCTCAAACTCAACTGTATTTCAAACTTTCAAAGTTTTGTAGAAGGAATTACCAATACCCCAGTCTCCTAAGCTTGGAACCTTAGTTTTCTTCTAAACTCCTCACTCTCCCTCACCATACATCCAAATCTTGCCTTTTTCTTTTTTAACTACCATCCAAGAAATAAAAATTCACACTGCTCCTCCTCATTCTACTCCCAAAGCTACCCCCTTAGTCCACTCCTTTATATCTCTAGTCTTGATTATTGTGAAAGCCTTACTATTGGTTCTCCCAAAACGATATTCATTAATTGAAGATCTGTCTTGTGACACTCAATTACTCAATAAACTCCAGTGGGTCACTCTATTCTCTAGGATAAAATATGAAATCCTCTGTTTGGCTTGCAAAGTACTCCACAAGTTGACCTCAAACTACTTTTCCAGCCATATTGCACTCCATTTTACCTCCACAGCTTTTGATCCAGATAAATTAGCCTTCTTTCTACTCCTCTCAACTGGCACTTAATCTCCCACCTCTTAGTCTTTTCCTGGCCTTTATCCATGCCTGGAATGCATTTCTTACTCACTTTTGTCTCATAAAATCTCTTTTCCTTTCATACAATTTAAGTGCTACCACCACCTTTCCTAATCCGCTCAAGTGCCTTCCTTAACTATTCTCTTTATTTTTATTCATCAAATACCTTGGATGTGTTTATTGTCTCTCACTTAGAATAGAATTTCCTTGAGAGTAGAGATGTTACATTCCAGTACTTAGAGAAATGCCTAGCACATAGTAGGTATTCAATAAATGCTTACTTAATTGATTAGCCATCCTTATCTGTCTCTTAGTATCCTCTGGCAAGGGATGCTTTCTAAAAAGTTATTTAGAAGCTTAGGAGGTAATACAAATGCCCCAGTGGCTTGGAACATGGCTTGTTTCCTTATTGTTGCTGCTGAAGTTTGAGGATTAGGCAGGAGTCTTGGTCAAGTATACCTAACAAGAGGTTTAGTGAACTTAATCTTCAGAGTTGAGAGAAGGGAGAAAGTGGAATACCCAAGAAAAGCAAGAATAACTTTTCTTAATTTGTAGGAAATCTCCAGTTTTGATGCTTCCTGAGTGTTTATCATGGTGTCCTTTGAGCTGTACTCCAGTTTTAAGCCACTTAGTGACCTAATACCAAGGGGATTTCCCATTGAGATCATGTAAGCAAGTTAGGGGCTTAAACTTTATCACTAGCCTAAGAGATGAGAACAGATATGGTATGATAAAATAATTAATTTAATGTCATTATGAGGTTTGATGCCCAATGCCAGGCCAATTTCTATTGGGCATCAATTGATACCCAATACCAGATTCAAATCAAATTCAACAGCTTCCAAAAGTCAAATATCTTAGATTCAGATATCTGTGAAAATAGTCCCTTTAAAAACAAAACTCTTAGAGTGTTAGTGTTAATTTTAGTTAGATTGAGAAAATAACAACATTGACTGAATTCAATAAACATTTATTAAGAGCCTATTTTGGTTAAGGAACTATGCTAGAGTAAGAATGCAAAGACAAAAAGAAAAAATAGCCCTTTTCCCAAGGAGCTTACATTCTACAGGGCTTAAAAACATTTTATACATAAGAAAATGCAATATAATTAGAATAGCTGGAGAACAACAAAATCAAACAAGGTCAAAACAGGCTTTCCTAGAATGTAGCACATGAGATTGATGTTAAAGGATCAAATAACAGAATTTTAAGAGATGAGATATTAAAAGTATTACATCTCAAGTAGGCAAGATATACAGTGCAATGGCATTGATGATGGAAATGAAATGCTAATTTTGTGAAACAATTGGCCACTTGAGATGGAACATAACATATATGATAGCAACCAATATTAGTAAAACATAGAAATGGACTATAAAAAATTTTTTGTGAAGAAAGAACATAAATTATCCAGCAAACCACTTAGGTGTGTCTAGGTGGTTTAATTCCTTTTTATCTTGTTCCAAATTGAATTACCCATTAAATTTGGTATGTAGTGAAAGATTGGTTACTGAAGAGTGGTTAAATATTTACAAAACTACTTTAATAATCATTTTTTCATAAAGAAAAAATGAACAAGTATGAAAATCTGTCTATATCTGAGTCAGTAGTAATCTAATCCTGAAATGATAAATAGACAAAGTATCAGTATTAAAGACTTACTAGAAAAAAATTGTATGAACCTAAATTATCCTGATTGGTGCCTGCACCACCTAGTGGCAACTATCAAAATCACAGGCCCATAGGATCAAAAATGGAAATCTTCTGTAAGGAGCTTTTATATAGCCATTTTAAAGATTAAATTAGATAACCATTTTTAAGGGCTATTGTAGATAAGAGTCATGATTTGCATAGTGGTACAACAAGATGGTTTCTATGATCCCAAGTCATTTGGAAATTCTATTGTTCCACATACTTTCTGTTATTATAACTTCTGTCATTGTTATAGGTTTAGGTAACAGGGAAAATATGAGTAATAATATGCGATATTTATATATTGATACTAATGTTTGTATTATCTCATTTGTTCCTTGGAACCCTCCTCTGACATAGGTAAAATAATAATTAGTATTCACTTACAAATTTTATATACTGTTTGTAGACTCTCAACAATTCTCTCAACAACTTTGTAAGGTTGCTAGTTCAAGTACAGGTATTATTCTCATTACATTAATGTAGGATTTAAACCAATGTCCAATACTCCAAGTATTATATTTTATAAACTTTATTAATAATCACTTAAAGTAAAGGAATAAAAAGGTAATTATCTAACAAAATACAAGGTTACGTGAGTAGATTCTTCTGCCACTCATTTAACACCACCTCCACCAAACAAGGTCACAGGAAGAGAGAGAGAGGTGGGGCTGAACTAAATTTATATTCTCCCTACATCAGCACGTAACATGAGAAGGAACAGGGAATGCTGGGAAATGGAATTCTAGGGTACAGAAATTAATTACACACTAATGAGGATAATGAGGCTTACAGAAATTAAGAAACTTTCTCAAGATGTCAGAGAGCTGGAAATTAAACTCAGGTCTTTTGTTTCCAAGTTCAGTCCCTGTGCAATACCAAATTCTAACCTCCCTCTGGGAGTATACCTTGAAAATGAAACCCATTTTGAAGATGTGAAATGTTATGACATAGGAAGAAAAGGATTGCCTATAACACAATATTAGTAGCAACTGTTATATCCTGACTGAGGCAAGACTGATGAACAAGTAAGTGGACAATCCTGGGTATGGGTGAGAGACAAAAAGGGACAAAGGAGATGGTCACTGAGTTCAATGCATAACAACTAGAAACTAAAAATTCAGGCTGGGTTGGTACCAGGATATGTATTGAGCATCAGAATGCAAAGGACTGAGACAAATTGGAAAACTGACAGAGATTTAGTCCAGTAAAAATAAATATCACAATGCTAAGAGTAGATGAACCATATCACATAAATAAGCAATAAAATGAACAGATTAATTCATATGTGCATTAGGAATCATCCTAGATAAGTTACTGGTCATTCATATTCATTCATCAATTCATTCAATGAGCATTCACTAATCATATGCTTAGAATTGTGCTAGGTAATAGGAATACAAAATACAAAGTAAAGCTCCTGCCCACAAGGAACTTAAATTTGATTGGGAGAAAGCAACAAGAACACATATAAAAAAGAACAAAATATATACGAGGAAATTTCATAGGAAGTGGCATTTGAGCTGAATCTAGAAAGAAATTAAGGATCCTAAGAGGAGAGGGATCAAGGAAGAGAATGCATTTCAGGAATTATGGTAGAATAACATACTCAGGGAACAATGAACTGACCAACAAACTTATCTTTTAATTACTTCAGGTCATCAAAGAATATTCTATAATATGGGATAATTGGTAATGGATATGATTACATGAATTACATAGTGAATACATGAAAACCATGTGACAATTCATGAAAGGAAATTATTCCAATTATAATTATGGTAGCATCACATTCAAAAATTATTTTGACTATAACACTATCAAGAATTGTCTCTATCTATTTGGTTTTAGGAGAAAATGTTTTACACTAAACCTTCTGGAAGATGAGATGAGGGAAGGTTAGGAGGAAGGTGAGCAAAGTTGGAGACTGGCTCAAACAATCTACATCTGTTCTTCCAACCAAACCTAGAAACTAAGCAAACATATAAAAACAGTCTCTTTGCTTTAGCCTGTCCTACCTGGCCATTAATGAAAATTATCAACTTTTAGGATAAATACAATATTTCTATAAACCAATAATTCTCATAATGGTTTCCCCTGGTGGCCCTTACTGACTCTCATACTGCTCTGTTTCTTTTCCCCTATGCCAAAAAACGAAGTATATAACAGGATTCACTCTGAGAAAAACAGAAATGTCAAACACACCCCTTCAGCCAACAACACTTTCAAATATAGTTTGAACCAGATTAAAATGAAATTGTGAACTATTCAATAAAATAAATAAAAATATGATAAAACATAGATAATGTTAATATGTGGTTTTCTAAGTCAATATTTGGCTCATAGGCATCCTTCTATAAAATTTAGTGATACCTTGCTTTTATTTGTTTGACAGCACTAGAAGAGACTATCTTCACGTAATCCCCAAATTAAGTATTTCACTTCACAAAGGAACTCTTATGATCTGAGCTTATTGTCATTATCAAAAGCCAACACTGATTAACTCAGATGAAAAAGACAAAGCCTTCTTTCACAAGATGCCTATCATCTAGAAATAAATAATGACAGGTGATAAGATAAGGGATTTAAGAATCCATAATGGAAAGATTGAACAAACATAGACATGGGCAAGAAAACCATGACTGCCTCTCCTAAAACATTCACACACACACACACACACACACACACACACACACACACACACACACATATATATATATATATATATATATATATATATATATA
>NC_058131.1:588233695-588249527 GCF_016433145.1 Gracilinanus agilis | reverse complement strand
ATATATATATACACACACACACACACACACACGCGCGCACACACACACACACACACACACACACACACACGCAGTTGTCTCTCATGGATTAGAGCAAAGATCCCAGAGGGAGAGAATTATCGAAACTAACTGACCAAGGGAATGCACCCTACAAGGCAAACTTTCAAGAACTATTTCTCAGTCTGGCATTATCTAGAGAGGCAGGCCTGCTCAAGCTCTGACTGAAGGCTAGAATCATCATGTCTATCTCCTTTTGAATATGCTTATTCTATAGGGGAAGCTTAGGGCTCCTTTGGCATTCTGGCAAAAAAGCAGGACCATTCATATTTCATGTCAGTGTATAAATGTGAACAATTTTCATTGTTGCTGAAGTCGCTGAGACATTGTCTGAATATTGTCAGTCTTTTATTTTGTGGGAATTATTATCCAATTCTTTAAGTATTATGCCTTAAACATTCTAAAACCTGGCCATATACTTAACTTCCCAGAGAAGACTAAGAGAAATCCTTTCAGATGGACAAATTATCAAATTTTAGGACCAGCCCATATAATCAGACATTGCATTCTTACGCAGTTAACTTCAAGATGCATAGAGATAATGAGGTTGGTGGTAGTTGTGCTTTCTAATTTGAGTGGGGAGGATGCGTAAAGGGGTGCAGAAGGTGGTTTTTTCCCCTTTTATTCATATATCTAAAGTTTAAGAGGTCTTATACCAGTTGGCATTCATGAAGTATTTAATTGCTTTCACTTAGAAGGATTCTTTATGGAGAAAGCTGTTTTCTATTTAAGGTACTGCATCTCTTGAATAGCTCAGCTCTGGTCTCTATCATACTGAAATCTCCTTTGTCTGCCTGGGTATGCCTGCCACAGTCTATTGGAAGGTATTTGTCAACAATTATATGTCTATTAAGGACTAGTCAATCAGTGCATGTGCAAATAGCCAGGCCTCCAGGGTCTAGCTATTGATAGGAACTTGTCAATACCCAATCCAGGCCTTTTTCTACAAAACACAAAGTCACACTCACCCAAATCATTGCCTGTCGAAATCTCCAAGGCCTGCTTTAGTTCCTGTATATTGGTCTTTCTCCCGTTTCTTTGGTTAACATTCAGTTTGAAGGAACAAAAGACATTAAAAAAAAAAAAAAAGAACCTAACTAAAAGGCCCTTATTAAAGCACTATTTAAACAGGGGGGTGGGAAAAAGGGGTAGTATTTAATGTAATTAAGAATATTACCAAATGAATGTGCATGTAGGTGGTTGCAATTAATTCTGAAAATTGTGAAACTAGAAGAAAATTAATAATGGAAACTTTAAATTAGTATGACTATAATTAATATCTATAAATATCTAGTCTTCCACCAACACAAAGTTTAGACTTATTTACCCAATTTATGATGGAAGGTTGTGATATTATCTAATATATTTTCATGCATATTCAATTTACAAATCCCACAGTTGATTTTGTAATTATGATTGTTAAGTGACTTGTCTTTTTTTGAGAGATGGGGGCGAGGGCGATTTGTATGACTATTTTAAGCAAAAACTCCAAGCAAAAGCCACAACTTGAAAACAATTTGTACATTAAGGCCAGCCCCACTGTGTTTGCAGCCTGTCTGCATCAGAAAATGCACTCAGAGGGTACAACAAAAGAAGGCATCAAACGTTTTCTACAAAGACCACGACTATTTAACACAGATGTAATATTTAGAGCCAAGGTATCCTGTGATTCATAGTTCTAAAGTGTTTCAGAGTCAGACTTTGTTAAAATTACAGAAACAAACATCCCCTGCCTTAATGTGAATATTTTCCTGTGACCTACTCCTCATTCCTCTCACTCAGACAGTAGAAATAAACCTAATCTAGGCAATCATGGCCCAATATCAGAGTGACATGTAAATAAATTGGGAGGTAATAGGTGATTAGTCATTTTCCTAATCATGCTTTTATTCCATTTTAGCCTTTTTGACTAAGGATGCCAAGATCGCCTATATCTTGGGAAACAAACCAAAATCCATCTGAAGGCTGTGTCTGATGGCAGAAATAAACCCAATGCATCTGCAGGGGAGACATTGTAGATTCATAGGGGGTAAAAAGTGTTGTCCATTGAAATGAGTTATTTCAGAATTTTATGAAAAAAGATAGGATTTAATTTATTTTCCTTTGTTTAGGTGAAAGAGGGGTAAGCAGAACAGGGTATGCACAGAAAAAAAAAATCCTAACCTGAATCAGATCAGCTAACTATCATTTAAAAGTATCTAAATAAGGCCCAAACACTCAAAATTATTTTGTACCATGCAGAAAAGGAGAGAGTGGGGAGAAGCTTTTTTGAATGAGAATTGTCTTACCAGGCACATTTGCTATTCAAAAAAATACTAACAGATATTTAAATCCAATTTGTCACATCAACTGAAAGTAGGCCCATAATGCAGACATTTTTTAGATCTTTCACATAGGGAAAGTATAGCCAGACTTCATGTCTAAACTTAGCATTAAATCTCTAGTAGAGCAATTGGAGAAAGTAGTCGTGTCAATGACTCATGCCATAAAGTATCCCTAAGTAGCCATTTATACAGCACATAGAGTCAACTTTTTAAGGGGTTTTTGGAATGCTCTTTGCAAAATTTCATTATCTTTATTTACAGAATAAACCATGCAAACTTTTTCATGTATGTTATTATTACTAACTTGCATCATGGCAAGCCCCTAAATATATGTTTGATAGATGTCTGTCAGATTCAGCCGCATGTTCAACTATATCCAATAAATTTCTTTTTTTTTAATCATTTTGTACCTTTCTTCATGAGGCAAGAGCATCAGTAAAAATGAAGAGTTATTCAAGAAAAAAATAAAAGAAAAACTTGCCAGTGTTCAAATGTTCAACTTTTAAATTGGATAAGCCAGAAAGTTGACAATTGGGATGGAAACACGCATAGTTATATTATCACTCCATTTAATTCAGAGAGTGCATGGTTTTGCCACAACCAAGTAAATAAGCTTCAGTTGTTCAAGCTTCAATTTTTAACCACCACAGGATTAACTAAAAACAGAATGATTTTACCATTGAATGAAATACTGTCTTTCATTGAATCATTATTTTAATTACATTGTTTGGTAGGAAATGTCTCTCTATGATAACCTCCTGAAGATTATTTTTCTTTGAGAGTATTTTACTCCATGACAATTTTTCCCAAATTAAGCATATTAATAGGAAGATAGATACCAAGTTTTATACATCCAAGGAGTCCCTGACATTGAAATATTCATATGAATAGTATATAGTACCATGTTAGCTTATAATCATTTTGTCTATTACAGTACTGTTGAACTAATTACCTAATTTAAGAGAGAGGGAGAGGGGAAAAAGAAAAATTACTATAGGCCAACAAAAGAGCATGTTCTAGCATTTCAAACTCCCACTGAGTAACATCCTGTAGAATATAGTTGAAAAATTTAGTGATGAATAATACATTAACACAGATAATTCCTGCTCTCCCTGCTATATAGGGGCAATACCTGAAATTTACACATAGTGAAAGGTTATCAAATCCACTAAATATGTATATTACATATATATGTATATGTATACATAATGATTACAGAGACTGAAACTTTTCTATGTATCAGTGGCAGAAATAGAGGAAATAGTTAATCTCTGCTAAGCATATTCTTCCTCTGACTTTCAAAGGAAAAAAAAAAAGAATTCTCCCTTCCCTACATCACCCCCATAGATGAGTCACTAATTGTGATGATTGGTGGTGACCAAAGAACAATCACCCTGACACTTCAATTTATTACTTTCTGTGGACGAAGTGCCATTCCCTAAGGCTCTAAAATAACTTTTCAGACATTGTTTCATAAATTGCCACAGCCCTATAAGCAGCAGGGAAGGGGATGAGCAAATAATTTGCTCTGCAAGTTGAGGCTTGGGGAGGTTAAGGAACCCGTCAAAGGTTGTCGGGTAAGTCTGTGATGGAACTGAGACACTACAGCTGCAGCTCTGTGTTCCCAGCCTACTACATTTATAGAGAAAGTGAAAGGATCCTGTAAAGGAAAACATCTTATCCCGGAGCAAGCAAACAAAACACATGCCACGGAAATGTATCTTCAACCGTTTATTGTCTCAGAGTCATTTTATAAACCAATCTGCTTAATATATTCTCTGGGACCTCTCCCCCCTGAGGGATTAAGGTTCTTGGGCTTGGAGAGCTGTAAATGGTAGCAATCGGAAGCTGTAATTTACCTCTTCTCTTAGGTGCAGTGTATTTCTCACTCCAGAGAGCCGGTAGGAAGGAGGAAGAAATCCAGAGTGTAATGATCCTTTAGCCGCTCTGAAGCCGTTTGGGAGATTGCAACTTTATGATCAGTACAGTACATGCCCAGCATATCCCAAATTCAGAACATTAAAACCATTGTTAATGAGAGGCACTTGCCTCCTTGTATCCCCACGATGAGGGACGGATATATTTAATATGGACCTACCTTTGCTGTGTCTAAGTCACATTAGGTAAGGTGGACAGCAACGTTTTCTCCCTCTTTACAAATTAAAGATAACAAGCATGTTGTCTAACTCAAACACTGTTTTTTCAAGCACCTATGTATGTTTGACAACTGGGTTTTGTGGTTCCTTTTCTGAGTGTTGGGATAAATATGGTCCTATTTTGTAGATCTCCATCTATGATAAATCCAAGCCTCTATTACGGGGTTTCCAAGAGGGGAATTTGTGTCTGGGGGGTAGGGAAGGGGTGAGACAGTAGGAATCTTTTACCAAAGAAAATCTCCCAAGATGAACGTTCTCCAACAGAATTTTGTTTCAGCCATCCTTCTTCTGCAAGTTAATATCCAGTGTGTCTTGAAGAGCACCAAAGGATAAAGTAACATATATCGAAAGGAAGAAAACAGGATCTCTCAATAAACTGAATTTGAGAAGTATTTTTTTCATCAATATTTTGGTCACTTGGGGATTGAGAATAATTTAGATTATATATACATATACATCCATGCTTTTATGCATCATCAGGATTTTTCGTTAATTTTAGGACGTTTTCAACACATTAGATCTTTTGTTTTTTACATCTACATAAATACTTATACATGTAATGCACAAAATAAATTAGGAGACAGCATTAAAGGCAGATAAAGTCATAGCAGCACAATTCAGTAGTGGTATTAATCTAGGGCTGGGGGAAAGGGATTTGTTAATTACCCATATCCACTTAACCAAAAAAAAAATCGCTATTACTTTCTAAATTTTGAATCAGCGTCTCCTCTCTGAGCGAGATATTATAAGATATATCTTCAAATAATGATTAGAAAGAAAGCAAGCAATTCTAAAAGACAAGAAGAGAGAAAACTCAGAAGGTTCCGAGTCTCTGGCCACATCTGTGGTATCCCACCGCCACCTACTGCTGATAAGTAGAATGCTAGTGTTAAATATTGCAAACAATTTTATAAAATCGTAGCATTTTCCCAGCGTTCAAAATTTTTGGAAGTCATCTAGTCTATTCCTCTGGCTTTGGGCCAAACTCTTCTTTCCATTCTAGAAAGAGAAAAGCCCCTTCGAGATTTTAACTTTATTTCATGATTAGTTCAGAGGCTTAAAGTGCAAATACTCTGGGAAGAGTAGAGCTATGAATTACATTCTCACTGAGGTAAATATGACTTGTAAGTAGCCTTTCTTGGGCACAGATTTTGAAAGGGGAAGGAGAACAATTCTGGAGTTCTGAAAGGGAGACTGGATCCTTCTGGAGGAAGAAGTTGAGAAAACAAAAAGAAGAGATGAACATTCCTCTCAATAATTTGGTCTAAGGCCAATCTGGAAGAGTTTTGAGCAACAGTAATACAAGCCAAAAGACCCATAATATCTTATCCATGTCCTGTCAGACTATTACAAGTCAATTTCTGGAATTTTCATAACTCTTATTACTCTCTAATAATATTCTTAGGGAAATATGCATACATCTTAACTAGTTCTATTCATTCTATTACCTGAGAAAGTCATATTAGCTGCCATCTTTGGAATGGTGTTTTTTAGTAGAAAGAGCGTTTTGTTATTACTGGAACATGTGCTCAAGCCATGAGTTTTGTGAGATCCTTAGAAAGCCTCTTAACTTCTATGAGCCTTCATTTCCTTCTCTCTAAGATCAAGTTAATAATGTTTGCATTATATACTTAGAGGAGGGGAGATGTTGCCACAAAGGGATCAGAAATTCTCAAATGAAGAATGGAGGACCACTGAGGAAAAATTTAACCTACTTCATAGGTTTTTCCAAGGTCAAAAAACCACATTTTATTCCCAGTTTCAATATGACTCCCCAGTGAAATTAATAACCCTGATAGAATTAAACCGCTTTACTGGCATGATAGACAAAACTTGGCCTTAACACCAGGAAGACCTGGTTTTCAGTCCTACCTCTGACACATTTTATCTATATGATGTGGGGCAAGTCACTTGTTTCTCATTGATCTAGGACACCCTCTATGAAAATAAATTGTAGAGATGGTAATAGCCTACATTGATAAGAATTTCCTTATCAAGGGGTTTGCTGTATTAATGAAATTATATTAATCCTTATTGCTTTTATTAATATTTATTTAACAAGATGGATATCGTAAAGCAAAGTTGTATAAAAGTTAAAGGCTATAAAAGAGGAGGAAGGATGATGGAGAGGAAGAGGAGGGTTGTGAAACAGAGAACTAGCCATAAAGCCAAAAGAAATGGGTCAGATTTTCAGCTTTGCCATTCAATTAAGTTTGTGATCTTGAGCAATTTGCTTCATTTTTCTAGGCCTTACTTCATCATCTGGAAATAAGAAGATAGGCAATGGGAAGAGCACTGATTATTGATTTAGAGGTCTTGGGTTCATCTCTTACCTCTGATGTTGTGTGATCTTTACCCACCTACCTGGATCTCAGCTTACTTTCAAATGAGAGGATTGGGGGACAGCTAGGTAACTCAGTGGATAGAGAGCCAGGACTGGAGATGGAAGGTCCTCAGTTCAAATCTAGCATCAGACACTAGTTGTTTGACCCTGAGCAAGTCACTTAACTTCCACTGTTTAGCTCTTAGTACTCTTCTCCCTTGGAACCAATACCTAGTTTTCATTCTAGGACAGAAGGTAAAGGGTTGTTTTGGTGTTTTTTTAAGGGTAAAAAAAGAGGATTGGGCTGGTCAAAGGTACCAAACTTGAGCTAAATGCAAAAATGTAATTGAGAGTCAGAAAACAATTGTCAAAAATGATTTCTACATGTAATTGGAAAAAAAAGTAAGGTAATTGGGAAAAAATTAACAAAATAATTAAAAGTATAATACAACAGATAATGCTAATTTATGATTTTCTAAGTCAATATGCAGCCCCAGAGGGCTTCATTTTGATTTGAATTTTATAGCAGTAGGGACCTCAGTAGTCCCTTTCAGCTCTATATTTATCATATATTCTCTATATCTACAATAGATAATAAGGCTAATTTTTTAAACCCTTACTTACTATCTTAGAATTTATACCAAGTATCATTTCCAAGGTAGAAAAGGGCTATGTGCTAGGCAATTAGGATTAAGCGACTTGCCTCAGGTCACACAGCTGTGTAGTATCTAAGTCCAAATTTGAACCCAGCTTCTCCTATCTCCAGACTTGAGCCAGTAAACATTTCAAAAATCCTTTTCAGATTAAAATATTCTAGGATTCTGCACTTCTCTAATATATTAGAGGAATTAGAGTACCAGATTTATTCATTAGCACCCAGTGACATCTAGAACAGATCTGCATCCTATAAGTACTCCTGAGGATGCAAATAAAATCCAGACTGTGGTTCTTGTTTGAATCTAGTTAGGTGTGCTACAGAAGAGGGCACCAGGAAACCATTCTGACACTGTACATAAGAGGGAAGACAAATATTCTCCCAAAAGGAAGTACTTAGGTGAAGGGTGGAATAATACCAAGGAAAAATTATGCCAACTTCACAAATTGGCACATGGTAAATGAGCCACACTTGTCTTCAACATCAGTTAACTCATGGTGAAATCCATAGCCTTGCCAAAGTCAGTCTTTTACTTCTGCCCCTCTTTCAGTCTAGCACACTGACAGAGTTTAGCCCAAAAAACTTGGAAACTGAAAAGTCATGCTAGTACTCTCCTCCCTTCAGGATATATGCAAAATAATTTAGTAATTTGTGAGATTGGTTGGTGGGTTTCTCTTGGGAAGTAGGAGCAGGGATCTGGATGGCTATCATCCTAGTATTTGCTCCAGCTGGCAGTTTTATCTAGGAGAAAAGAAAATTAAATTTGGAACCAGAAGACCAGAGTCCAAATCTTAACTCTCCTATTTGATAATCTGTGTGAATCTGGGCAATCTACATCAATGTGCCGAAACTAGACTTCTAATGAAAAATACAGAAAACAGATGAAATGATCAATGAGATTTCCTGCAGCTCTTAAGCCATTCTTTTTTTTTTCCAACAAATGTCTAGTGACTCCAAACCTTTCTTAGAACTGTAGAATGCACGGATAGTTGTCTAGTAAATGTTTAACAACTAGCTCTCCAAAAAAATAAATAAATACACCATGTATAAGAGATAGACTTTTATGTTTCATCTATATCATTGGTATTTTTCCATTGCTTTCTAAATTATATACAATCAACAAAACGATAGCTAATTATAATATTATAATGTTATAAGCTAGTTATAATGTACCACACTGAAGTCAAATTAGAGAAAAATTAGTATTATCATTTCACTTTTTCTCACAATAACTTGGTAGTAAGCAATAATTACCTTTAAAATATCCTATTTGACTTAAAAACAACTTGACAAAACAGTAGGAGGAGCCAAGCTTACCATCATTCACATTTAGAAGTCTACTTTCTTAAGTAGTCTAGAATTCCATTTGATCAAAATATTTTAGACATTGAGTGAGAAAGGATTTTGCCCCATTTACCTTTTTTAAGATAATCTTATCTTAAGATCTACCACATCTTATTGGTGTCTCTTGTTATTTAAATGGTAGTTATTTCCAAATATAATCTCTCATTGGACTCTTAATGGAAAGAAAAATTTGGTTATGTAAAAACAGAGAAAGCCTCTCTGACAGTGGATGCAACATTCCTTAGGAATAGCTATTTCCTCTATTGAAAGAAGAAATATCCATGCCCTTCTCCCTTCTTCCTATTTTGCCCCCATTTTTGCACTTCTACCACTTTACCGGAAAAAAAAAAAACTATTAAGACCATAATATTCAAAAGTTAACCCAAACATCCTGATGTATTCCGTAGTTTCCTCAAATAATCTTCTCAGCTTGATAAGTATAAATTCCTTTACAATCTGAATACAGCGAATCTCTCCAAACTTATTTCATATTATTGCCTAGACAGTCACCTTGAAGGAACGTCATGAGAAGAACTCAAGCTTCAAGTGATGGTTCAGACTATAAGATCTCTGGCACAAGTTCTAAGTCTGAAATTCTATGATTCTAGTTTAGGAGTGGTGAGACTGAAATGATTGCCTCCAAGGACACCTAATTCACCAAAAATCTTCTCTTCAAGCATGGGAGGAAAGACTTCTTATTTCAGGATCAAGAGTGTAGAAGGAGTTTATGCTACATTACGAGTCTCAAAAATCTCCCTTAAGAGGAGGAGGAGGAGATTTGAAGAGAGTACAAGTGGCAGATGGAAAACTTTCCCCAGAAGACTTAAAAACCTCTTAGTCTATAGCATTTTCCTTCCTCTAGCTCACAAGTAGGTTGTTCAAGAGAATCTAGCACACAATGACTGATTTCTTTCTTCTAGGAGAAATTTCTGGAATAACGTTGAACCTACTCTACTCTATATCTTCCTTGTATTTTACTCTCCAGAATATGGGGGGTGGGGAGGGAATGCTAATTACTAAAGACTGCTTTGATATTTTATCATTTTGCCTACTGATAGTTCAGTAAAGTAAGATCATCTCACTAGTATTCTGAATTTGCCTTTTGCTATGGGAAGTGAGAAAGGTTAGAAAAACCTGTGGATACTTCATTGCTAAACTTACCCATCCAGTCTTGACAATCAACAGATAGCCTAGGGGCTTGGTGCATTTTAGGTGTCGCAGTGACCTCTGCTGGACAACATTAGGATTATGTTTATGTGCCCACTCTCTCTGGGAAATGGACAAGAGCTAAAATGATACCCATTTTTAAACTAAAGTACATAAGGAAAGGTCATGACAAATCCAAGATTATTTAGCTATAAAACACATCTAAAATCTACACTTTCTTATGATTATTACAAATCTCTTTGGGAATACTGTTCCCCCTGAAAAATAAAACAAAATTAATGTTGATAGATGCATAATACGTTGTGTGAAAGTAACTGAGGTATATAAAGAAATGTCAAAGGTTAATGGGACAATTGAACAAATACTTATAGAAGAAAGTTTGCAAGTTCATTTTTCAGATATTTATTTATCTTACATGATCTGATGGTAACAAATTAAGGCTAAAGGAGCCAACTCACTTCCCTCTCCTCTGATTTTATTTCAAGAGAATTCTATCTATTTGCCCTCTCTTGCTTCTTCTCTAACTTAAGGTTGTCCACAAGTGACCTATGAGTAATTAAAATGTGGCCTGTAGACAAACTTCTCCATTTTGATAAATAAATGTTGAAATAAGACAGGGAAATGATGAAGAGTTTCCTGTAAAGATTCTTCTTCTCAATGTGTGTTTCCTTGTAACTCTGTCTTTATGATAGGTTGCTAATATAATTCTGATTAAGAGGAGCATTTGTAAGACATCACTTCCACTTAAACAAACAAACAAACCTGCCCCAAAGGCCAATATGATTGGACATTTTAGCCTTTGGCTTACAAAGAATTAGACAGTTCTATTCTAGATGAAGGAACATAGGAATCAAGTAGACTGATGAAAAATTATTTTTAAAAACATCATCCCCAATTCCTACATATGAGTCAGGCTTTTAACTCATGTGTTCCCTGTGAAAATCTCACTCCTGGATTCTAAAGTGAACAAGATCTTCAATTTAGCCAATATATGTATTGGTTTCAAACTGGAAACCATGTTCTGAATATATACAGAAAATCATTTTATTCCTATGAGCCTCAATTTTGTCATCCATAAAGTGATTATGATAAAAACTTGAACTACCCACCAAGTATGAATGTTAAACCAAGAAGGTTGTATTTGATCTGCTTCACAACTCTAAAATATTATTGAAATGAAAGCTAATATTATAAACTGTAAATGCTTTGGAAGAAGTTAGATCATTAAGAATCAATTAATCAATAAGTATTTATTGAATGTACCAGTCATTTGCTAAGTGCTAGGAATAAAAAGAAAGGTTAAAAAAATAGTCCCTGACCACTAATGATGAAGATAGTATGTAAAAAAATATGGGTACCTAAAGAAAATATACAGAGTAGGATTTAAGTAATCTCAGAGGAAAGATGCTGTTAACCCTTAAAAATCTGCAAGCAGAAAGCAACAGTGTTTCTCAGCAAAAACTTTTTATTCCCTTAAGAGAAAGAAAACTAGACATTGCCAGGACCTAGAACAGTGATAACAAACTTGATAGAGATGGAGTGCTGGGCCCTGCCTCCACCCCACCCCCCAGACCAAGGCCAGGTGCACCTCACCCTCCCTCTTACCCCACATAGGGAAGGGAAGAAGTGCTCCCATTGGACTGATGGGCAGAGGGGTGGGTGAAATGAGGAACATCCACAGCAAGTGTAGAGAAGAGAAGGGGAGTGGTCCCAGCACTCTGCTCCCCTCCAGCTCTGCTGCCTATGAGCTATCCACCTTTCGCCCTGTGTGCTCCCATTGAGCTGCTCAGCAGATGGGTGGGTGATATGAAAAAATGTCATCAGGCATGATGGAGAGAAGGAAGGAAACCTAGCAGATTGGCTAAAATGATAGCAGGGGAGAGTAATGAATGTTGGAGGGGATGTGGTAAAATTGGGACGTTAATGCATTGCTGGTGGAGTTGTGAACTGATCCAACCATTCTGGATGGCAGTTTGGAACTATGCCCAAAGAGAGATAAAAGAATGCCTGCCCTTTGATCCAGCCATACCATTGCTGGGATTGTACCCCAAAGAGATCATAGATAAACAGACTTACACAAAACTATTTATAGCTGAGCTCTTTGTGGTGTCAAAAAACTGGAAAGCAAGGGTATGCCCTTCAATTGGGGAATGGCTGAACAAATTGTGGTATATGTTGATGATGGAATACTATTGTGCTAAAAGGAATAATAAACTGGAGGAATTCCATGTGAACTGGAAAGACCTCCAGGAATTGATGCAGAGTGAAAGGAGTAGAGCCAGAAGAACATTGTACATAGAGGCTCATATACTGTGGTAAAATCGAATGTAATGGACGTCTGTACTAGCAGCAATGCAATGACTCAAGACAATTCTGAGGGATTTATGGAAAGGAACACTACCCACATTCAGAGGAAGAACTACAGGAGTAGAAACAGGGAAGAAAACAACTGCTTGGACACTTGGGTTGATGAGGATATGATTGGGGATGTAGATCTGAAAAGACCACACCCATGTAACTATCAATAATGTGTAAATAAGTCTTGACTGACCACACATATTAAAACCAGTGGAAATGCGAATTACCTACAGTGGAGGGGGCGGGGGTGGGATTGAGGAGGTGAAGGGGAAAGTAAAAACATGACTTATATAACCATGGAAAATATTTCTAAAAATAAAAAAAAATTATAAAAAAAAAAGAAGGAAGGGAGCATCTCTGCTCCACTCCCTCTGCCTTTCTAGTAATAAATTTGGGGGGATAGAGAGGGCAGCACATGTGCCCACATAGAGAATTCTATGTGTCATCTTTGGCACCCATGCCATACATTTGCCATCACTATCACTGACCTAGAACAAAGACCAAGTCTGGGGAGGAGTAAGTAATGGGTTTTTAGCATTCTAAAAGGAGGGTTTCATAGTTGGATAAAAAGGGTTGAAACTTCTGCTCCATAACAGAGGTTGTTTGTCAGCAGTTTGGAATGTAAGAACCAGGATGTGCTTCATGATAAGATAGTAAGAAATTCCTTAGAGTTATTTTGTTTGACTCAGAGATGGCTCAGGGCTATTTTGATTGTGACCTGTGACAAGAACATTTACAAAGTCACTTCTAATCAAGGTGAAAGTTAAGAGTTGATGATGAGTGTTGATGAACTAAGATGGATCTCCTAATATGAGAGTAGTTGGGTATATTTTCTATAAAATTGGTGAGACTCAATGTAGGCTGTGAAGGATGGACAACATTTTGATATGTGGATAGGAAGATGCTTCCATTTTTCATTTTTCATTCCATATTTCAAACTTTAGAAAAAGGTTGAATAAAGACAAGAAGGTATGGGGAACATTTAGTGACACTGGCATGGTTGGAACCACTCTTACCTATTAAACAGCACTGACTTCTATAGTAATAAAATCATTTAACTAGGGCTTGAAAGGACAGCAGAGACCATTTAGACTCCTCCTACCCCTCTTTTTACATCTGAGGTTAAGTGACTTGACCAAGATCACATAACGAAAAGATCTAAATTCAGATTCAAATTAAACCAGGCGTCTTCTGACTCCAGACATAGTTCATTCCACCTTGCTATCTTCCCTCCTGGCCATACAACTTTATTGATTTTTTTTGTCACATTTTTCTCAAGATTCTAGAGGGCAGCAATCTTCTCCTTTTTTTGTTAATTCCTTGATTGCCAAGTATGGTTTGGGAACAGTAACAATGGTAAATAAATGTTTTTAATCAACTAAAACTGGTACATTTTACTTAGCTAGTGTTGTGAAGAGTTTCTATTTCCCTGCTTTGCTTTGTGCAGAGAATTTCCCAGTTATTGATATCTCTCCTGGCATCTTGCATATAGTGGTCATTTAATAAACTTTTGATGAATGAATAAATGTGTCCAAATCATGTTCTTTTTATCATTATCAAATGTCCTGAATTTAACCCATAATCAAAACCAACTTTATGGAATGGTAGGATCACTGACTTTAGAATCAGAGAATACCTGTTCAAATTTTATGTGACCTTGGTCACATCACTTCAGCTTCTTGGTTCTCAATTTTTTCATTTGTAAAATGAGTGCAGTCAGATTATTTGGACTCTGAGGGTTTTGAGCTCTAGCTGGCACACTCTGCAATCTTGTAAGGTAAATTAGAATGGATGATTTAAGGTATGGAAAAGGTGAACTCACACTTTTTCTGGTATATCAAACTAAAGGACAACTTTTGAATTTTTAATATATGTATAAATTTATTGATCCCAAGGGATATTTATGATAAAGAGGATTGGCAAACAGGTTTGGAGTTTGAAGTACTTGAGGTCATTTAGGCATTCTTAGAGACTTGTTCCTATTCTTAGAGATTAGATTAATAGAATAGTAGTAACACAGTCCTGACTCAGTATGGGAATTTATTTGGTCTTTGTTCTTGTTTGTTGTCCTGAAATTAAAGTAAGAGGAATGTATAATAAAGATAAGCAAAATAACTTGCAAGAAACTTGCATGGTATGATTGAATAAGTGATGAATTTTTAATTAAATAACCTGGATCAAGGGGATTGTTGGTAAATATTTAACAACCAGATTGAGGGTGGCACAACATACTGTATTACTAACATTTTCTTCATCATTTTCATAAGTTTAAGCAATCAAAAAATAATAAATCAAGTTCTGAGTTGTATCCTTTGCTGATTTCTGAGGTGTGATAGCTCACACTGAAATTTTAAGTCAGCTTTTGCAAGTTGGTTCAAACTGGCTCCAGCACTGTTCTGGTTCTTGATCCAAATCTGCTATAATTTGCTGTGTGAATTTGAATAAATCATTTAAACTCTCTTGTCCCTGCTTTCTTCATTATCAAGGCAGACTTGAAATAGCTGATCTCTAAAATTCCCTAGCTCCATTAACTTAGGACACAGAATCATGAAGAAAGCCAAACTTTTCTTACCATGAAATCCAAAGAACAATCAATACCTAGTACTATCCAAAGAACAATCTTAATGTCTTGTTCCATCATCAGACAATATATATAGTTTGAGCAGATGTATTTAATGATCTTTGATGAAATATCTTCCCTCAGCTGGCAATGGAGGTTTGTAGTTACTTTCTCTGCCCTCTGAAGACTTCTTGTCTGTCCAGTTGTTGGTATTTAGCCATATATTGATTGGATTAGTCTGTACTACTTAATCTGCCTTGAGATTAAAACCTTGAGAGAGGAAAAAAAAAATGTGGGGGGACAAGAAGGAGCATTTTTGCTGAGCTGTCCAGCAGTAGGGTTCCTCCTGCACTGTCCTCGTGTTTGATCTGGTTTTCTTTCCTCTTGAAGCCCTTTGTTCTCTATCTTGGTGTGAGGAAGCCAAGTGGTCTGTGGTCTGAGTTTTGGCTCTCTCTAAACCACCATCTTCCTGGCATTTTTGCGATGTTTCTCTGGTTTTCTCCTCCAGTGCCTGTGTTCAACTCCCTGAGTCTGGCACCAGCAAGGCCCTCTCTCTGAGCTGGTGCACCCACCTGCCCTGAGATTTCAGGGGCCACTGGAGAATCTGCACAGCATGTGGGGGAGGAGTCCCGATTCCCCTTCTATACCCTCAGACCTGATAGTTCAAGAATTGAAGCCTTTTTCTTGGCATATCTCTTTAGTTGTGCAGTAGTAGGATTCCCCCTGATCTGTCCCATTGTTAGACTTGTTCCTCTTTCTTCTCAAAGCACATTGTTTTCTATCTTGGTGTGTAAGGGTGCAGGGGTTTTAAGATTTGCTCCATCTAAGCCACCATCTTCCCAGAATATATATATATATATATATATATATATATATATATATATATAT
>NC_058131.1:588181974-588233325 GCF_016433145.1 Gracilinanus agilis | reverse complement strand
TCTCTCTATATATATATATATATATATATATATATATATATATATGTGTGTGTGTGTGTGTGTGTGTGTGTGTGTGTGTGTGTACACATATATATGTATATATACATATATATGTATATGTATATGTATGTATATATGTGTGTGTGTATTTTCAGTACTCACAAAGTTTATGCTGACCCAAATGATTTGTGGAAGGCCAAAAAGCTTGGTTTAGGCAATAAGAAGAATATAGAAGAAGAAGAAACAAAAGTTTCCTCATACCCCTTTCAATACTCCACAAGCCTGGCCATCAATACCTTAGTTCCTGGAATTCCTTTCATGCATTAAGCTTCTATTCTTGCCAAACCTGGCAATAGCTTCCCAAGTTGGAACAAGGTCTCCAGAAGAATTAAGTAAAAGAAATTTTAACATTTTGTTTAAATGGACTCTAAGAGCAATTGAGTATAGTAGGGAGACAAGGTCCTAAAAGAAGAAGGGAGAGTGATAGAGATCACATAACAAGTGATCAGTTTTACATCATTATAATAGTTCACACTTTTATAGTACTTTACAGTTGTTTCAGGTCAATAACTCTTTTTTGACATTGAAAATAATAAGCAGAGTTCTCCTTTAATCCTAAAGGTATTTACTGAGGCACTGAAAATGGGGAGACAGAGACAGAGACAGAGACAAAGGCAGAGTGAGAATAGAATGGAATGGTCCTGGAAATCAGGGATGCCTCACTTATATATACATATATATTCATATATATTCATATTCTCAACAGTAAGCACAGTATATTAAGAATATGAATAATAATACAATAGTCACTTGATGTTTTTAGTATATGTACATGTTATATAACATATATGACATATGCATATATACATATATACTCATGCACACATAAAGAAAGGGACTAAGTTCACTTATTGGAAAGCAATAACTACTACAAGCATGAACTTAAAAATTAAATAAGGATATTGCCCATATGGCATCACTCATAGAATAAGGTAGATGTTCTCCACTACAAGTTGAAAATCTTTTGTACAATTCTCAGCTAGGAGTTACTGCATACAAGTCCTAGACTCAAGTTCACCTGATAAAGACTTTAAAAACCTGAAAGTACTATATAAATGCTGACTATTGATTTCAAAATGATTAAGCATATTAGAAACTGAGAGTTTTGCTTGCCTGATGTAACAGCTTAACAACTTAACAGTAAACTTCCTTCACACAATCCTATGAAATTGATAGGACAAGCTTTATTATTCGCAGTATAGAAATGGGGATATTGAGGCTGAGAGAAATAAAATAACATATCCAGTTATAGAAAACAGGATAGCTGAGATCAGAACTCAGGTTTCCTGGTATCAAATCCAGAGACCTTTCTGTCACTCTCTATTGCCTTTTATGTTTTTGTCCTACAGAAAATTTTCTTCTCCAAATTATTATTATTCCTGTTTCTTTCCCCTTTGATTCTGAAGTGATAAAGAAGAGGGATATGAATCGACAAATACACCCAGTGCTATAAATCATACTGCTGCTAGTAATAAACAGACTGTGGCTTTATGTAACCATTGGATGCTCTCTGTAAGACTTAATTCAACAATGATACAGAGAGCTCCATTAATTTGTATACCCTTTTTGCTAGTGATGAAAGCCTTAAAGCAGAAAATAAAATCAATTGCTCATAGTTAGGGAAACCTCTCTCTGCACTACTGGAGTAAGGGTCATTCAGCCTCTCCATTACCAAAGATCCCTCCCTTTCTCTGGATATATAACTCTCTCATAAAAATTAATATGTGGCTGAAGCATGAAATGCATGTGTGATCTAAGCTGAAGAGAAAATGTGTTTCTTTCAGTTCCCTCTGAAATAAGTTCTATGGGCAATTTATCCACTCAAAGACAACAAAGTTTTCCTACTTGAATTATTTCCTTTTATTTGTTCTTAAACAATTACTGTTACTGGAAAATTAGCACTGAACTATTTGTTGGTGGGAACATTTATAAATATCATATCAACTTCTAATCATAAAAAATAGGCCTTTTAAAATGTGCTTATTTTCACCTTGAATACAAAAATATTGCATACAGACAATGAAAAAGGACCAATTTAATAAGAAAATCATTTTAAGCATGCATTGTATCTAGAGAAAAGAGGCACACTGAGAGACTGGCAAGAGAGTCAGCCTTGGTGTCAGAAAGACCTGGGTGCAAATCTTGACTTTTATACATACTAGCTATGTCAAATAACCTCTAAATATTCCCTTTAGGATTAAGGCTAAAGGTTTTAGACTTAAATGATAAACCTTCATTATTGTGTTAAGTTGCCATTTTCTTCACACCATACACAGAAATCACAGCTCTAAACAAAAGGAGCAAGGGTAAATACAGAGAAAATGATGCTGTTCTAAACTCTCTCTTTTTTTTTTTTTTTTTCATTTTTTCTTCCGAAGACTACATTGGGCTTCATGGAAAGAATCCTCCTGAAGAATTGTTTCATGTGTATTTTCAGCATTATGGAACTACAATTAGTAATTATTTCTCTGGAAATAATGTGCATCGTATTGAGGGGGAAGGTAATGGCTCTTGTGTATAATATCAATCTGTATTAAAAATAATACAAAACTGGCTACTGATTCTACATGAAATTAGTACTATCCTCTATGGCAGGGGTCAGCAATGTATGGCTTTCGAGCCATATCTGGCTCTTTTGAGGGCCAGATATGGCTCTTTCTGCAGGAGCCATAAAGTCAATTTTTTTTTCAGGCACTGTTACAGGAGCGCACTGTGAGTACTGTACGGCTCTCACGAAATTACATTTTAAAAATGTGGCGTTTATGGCTGTCACGGCCAAAAAGGTTGTGGACCCCTGGTCTATACTGTCTTTAGGGGTTCGAATGTGTACTGAGTTCTAGCTTCCTCATGATTTCATCTCTTCTCTCTTTTCTTTCCTTCCTTCTTTCCCCTCCCAATCTCTCTCTCTCTCTCCTCTCTGCTCCATGTGTGTCTGCTTCACACACACACACACACACACACACACACACACACACACACACACACCATGTTTTTCTCTTTGCCCTTCTCTCAATCTCTCTCCCTCTCCCTCACTTCCTCCTTGTCAGCAGAACTCAGCATAATCTAGGGCCTTGAACAACAGATAAGTTAAAGAGATCTTCAGTAAAAAGCTTAAAGAACACCTTACTTAATAAGATTTCCTTCATATCCACCCTTACCACCTTCCAGAACTGATCTCTCCCTCCTTGAAACTATCAGGACATTATTTTTGTACCTCTCATCACACACTTATCATTTTTTATTTCATATGATAGCTATTGGAGTACATTTATCTACTATACAAGCTACTTGACAACTCTCTAGGGCTATAAGTTTCAGAATAGTGGCCATACTGCAATGATATTTTGAGTTTTCATTCCCTACACAGAAATCACAAATCTGAACTAGAGGAAAATAAATTCTTAGAAGGTGAGGAAGTTCTAAATGCTGGGGTTTTTTCCACCCTTGCTTACAAAGTGGAAACAGTGGTCCCTTTGATTTTTATTATGTGAAAATTCAGGTTTACTCATCTATAATGAATAATAATTTCTTTGAAAATATGCAAATGTCTTATAATGAGGGGGAATGGTGACAATACAGGTCTACTTTTGTCCCTCTACCGCTCAAAAAGTTTCAGTGATTCCCTATTGCCTACAAAATAAAATAAAAACTTCTTAGCCTGGCAACTAGATGAAATAGTAGATATATTATTGAGCTTAAATCTAGAAAGTTCAGATCCTTCCTCACTACTGTGTAACCCTGGCAAGACACTTGACTTCTCTAAGACTGTTTCCTCAATTGAACAAAGATTAGATTAGAATTGATGCCTCTAAGTTCCCTTCTAATACTAAATCTAGACTTATGATCTAAGGACATCCAACACTGGTCCCCAATACACCGTTCTATCCTTTTCACATTACTCCTCTTCATAAATTCTATGTTCTAGTCAACCTATAGATTTTAACAGAGCATCTTTTGCTTTAAAATGCATTTGTTCAAGCTTCTCTGTAGAAATTCTCTCCATATAACTCTGAATTGAAATTCTCTTCCATTCTGGGCCAGTTCTAGTATTAACTCTTTTGTGATGTCTTTCTCATGGACTCCAATAAAAAGCTATTCCTTCTGCAAAACTCATATCTCCCTAACAACTCCTTTTCAATGATCATGTTCGTTTATTTTAATTAGTATGTGTCTTGTCCCTCTACTTAATTATCATCATTTTTTTAAACCCTTAAATTCTGTGTATTGGCTCTTAAGTGGAAGAGTGGTAAGGGTGGGCAATGGGGGTCAAGTGAGTTGCCCAGGGTCACACAGCTGGGAAGTGTCTGAGGATAGATTTGAACCTAGGACCTCCCGTCTCTAGACCTGACTCTCAATCCACTGAGCTACCCAGCTGCCCCCCTCTACTTAATTAAAAGCTCCTCAGACAGTAGCAGCATTGATTTTCATCTCTGAATTATCAGTGCCTAACATAGTCTTTGGATTAGAGCAAGACTCTAGGGTAGCTTAACTTCTGAACCTTTCTAGGAGTTATTTCCCATCCAATGAGTAAGGCCTACTAGTGGCTTGTAATAAGTATTTAGTAAAGGCTTCTTGAATTATATGTAATAGGCACATGTTATGCTTTTTTTAATGCTAAATGGAGAAGCTTAAATGATCTTATGGACAGAAAACTAAATAGGGTTTAGAACCTCTCAGCTTTTTCCTTTCCTGCTGATTCCTTGTGTGACATTAATCCAGTTACTGTTGCAATCCTTCTGGTACCTTTTCATCCTGTGTAAATTTTTTGTGTCAATTGTAGTTATAGTTTACTCTAATGGTGAAGATTCATTTTTCAATTTATAAAATGGACATCCTCCAAATATGGTACTCTGTCTTCTCCTTTGGGAATTTAATTTCTTAGCTAAGAGAGAACAAAACAAGAAAACTCATCCTCCCCCCCCCAAATAAGAAACAGATAAAACTTTAAATTCTACTTCTATTCCTATTTGAAAGCAGATAATAAGGAACATTTTATCTAACTTTAACTGAAATAACTTCACTTATTTTTCAATGCTGGATAAGCCAGCATGAGTAACTTTGGAAGCAAATTTGAAAATGCACTTACACCTTTCTTTATATGATTTATAAAATGATGTCCTTTATTGTAAAAGAACCTGAAGGCCTACATATACAATGTGAAACATAAAATTTCCATTTATGATGCTGGCTATAATCCAGTCATTGCATTTGGAGAATACACAAACAAATTCGGAGATAACACACCTACCATAGAAATTCCCTGAAATGCAGCTTCTCCCTAGTTCTACATCAAATTATCTTTCCCATTAGATTTGTGCAGATGCCCGAGGTAAAAAAAAAGAATGCAGCAAAGATTGAAGTGGGAAAAAATTCATATGTTTTTTTATAAAAGTATGGATATTATATTATATAAAAGAAGGAAACATGAAAAATATAGAGCTGACTAACATAACTTGCTTTGTTATTTTTAAAGGAACCAAAAGCTATATGAGTTTTTCTTATTATTTTTTCTATCAAGAGTTTGTAAAAATAGAGTACTGAAAAAAATCTTGTTTTATCTTGAATAAATTAGAAATAGCATAAACTTACTATTCCTAGTTCATATGTGAGTCAAAGTATCATATAGCTTCAAATATACTAAGATAGTTTTCTGAAATATTAGGATGTGTGTGATTGAGCATATAAAGAACAGAAAGTCAGGATATCTGAGATTTAGTTTCTGCTGCATCACTCATTCCCTATGTGACCTTAGAAAAGTCATTTAACCTCTATGTGTCATTTTCCTTCTCTACCCCCATTCCCAGCCCCAAGTCTAAAAGAATATAATGATGACTATCCCTTAGTTCTGATAATATGAAATATTATTAAATTCCAAGGTTAATAAAGTCATATATTAGAAGGTACTTGGAAAAATTCCAAAATAAATGCAAAGATTACATTTGGGAGAAAGGAAAAACAAAACACAAACAATAAAAAATGTTTTCTAGAATGATAAAATAACACTTCTCTATACTAGTCAGCTTCATCTATCTATTCTGTTGTGAAAGGGAAGAAGGAGGGGAGAAACCCAAAACTTGGAGATCTTTATCCTTTGGTTTTGTAAATACACTTGAATGAAATCCTTTATTGTGGCAATGCAAGTACCCTTTAGTCAACTCTAGGAACTAGTGTCAGATCATAAACTCCAACTTGTTCCACTACATGGTCATCCATCACCAAGCTTTAGGGACCAGGAAGGAAACACAAGCTGACTAACAATTTGCCAGAATGATTTAAGGCCTGGCATTCAGGAGTTCCTGTTTCAATTGCTCTTTTGATGTGGCTCTTGAACCTTTCTCCAGCCAGAGAAAGCCTTGCTATGTTAACTCCCAAACTGCTTGCATCTGGAAATGTAGTAAAAATAAAGATATCCCATCCAAAAGAAATATGGCTTACGGACGAAATGGACAACACTCTGTAATGATATCATATTCTAAACTATCAATGGACCAAAAGCATCTTAATTTCACCCAAAATGGAGATATGATCATCAGTCATATATTTGTGATGTTAAACATCTGAATTAAAATGAAAATCCTGTCAAATGGCTAAATACTTTGCCTTTACCATTGACTAAACCATCCATGCAATTGATTTTGGCTATAAGTATTTTCAGCATCATGTAAATGGAGACTAACAATGATGAACTAAGTTCATTGGAAACAATTTTATGGAATAAATTTTGAAATAGATTTAAACAACCTGATTTCTTTGATTCTTCCTACATATGCTTCAACTCCCTTTGGCCATATCTGGTCAACCACTAGAGAGATTAGGAGGAAACCACTTCCACCCAACCCATTTTCCTACCCTTGCTTCTGTACCTTTTACCAAAATATTCTTTTTGGCCAGAGAATCATGGCAGAGGTGTTGGAACCATAGCAATCATAGGAAAACAATATGTGAGAAAGCAAGAGCAGAATTTTCCAACTCTCAAAATAACTGGACTTATAGGCATGTTATGGAAAGGAAAGCTTTATTTATATTATATTAGAGTTTAGGGCTGTTAAGTGGCCTAGTGAATAGAGTGTCAAGTCCAAAGTCAGGAAGACTTATTTTTATGAATTCAAATCTAACCTTAAACACTTTTTAGCTGTGTGATTTTGAGCAAGTTACTTAACCCTGTTTACCTCAGTTTCCTTGTTTATAAAAGGAGCTGGAGAAGGAAATGGCAAACTACTCCAGTATCTTTGCCAAGAAAACCCCCAATGAAGTCATGAAGAGTCAGGAGGGATTAAAAATAATAATATTGATGAAGAAGACCTAGAGCTGTGCTGGTGAAGGTTTTTAAATTTGCATGCCCAAACTGCAACTTCAAGCTGCCTATGAACCCCTCAACCACCCCATTAGCCCAGAGAGTGAAGGGAGGAAGTGCTTGCTTTGGGCAGCTGAACAGAGGGGTGGGGCATGCAAAAATATCTTCAACACTGAGAAGAGGGGAATGGGGAAGCTCCCCCCAGTACTGATTTGGCATGGGCGCCAATACTTCACCAATGTTGACCTAGAATTTTCCTGAGGCAACGTGGTACTTAGGAAGGAGCACTGGACAGGGAGTCAAAATACTTCCACTTGAATTCTAGATAATAACTAATGTCCCTTCCATTTCATTTTCAGATGGAGCCTTTTCCAAAGCTCCTCAGATCTCTAGACTGGCTGAACCAACATATTCAAGGCTAGGTATGCTCATGAACTAGAGGAGATGGAGTCTATAGTCTTATCTCTTTTGGTTTTCTGTTGTGTCCCTGTGCTTTTTCTCTACCCCACTCATCTACCTGGGAGAAAAGACTCTGGCATCCTTCAAACCTAAAGTGTTTGGTTTCATTTGTTTTATTAATTACACAAATGCCTATAGCCTGATTTATAACATAGGCTTTAGGGACATAAAATTAGAAGCATATGAAATAGTCTCTAAAGTTATAATTTTCAGGAAATGCATCATCCTAAACTGATAGAGAAATTTCCTTTCCAAGGAGTTCCCTACACTAGTTAAAACACAAATCTCTATCCCTCGACTATTGAATAATCATAAAATATGGTGAAGTCTTTGACCAAATGATCCAATCCCTAGACAAAGAAGAGATGTAGAAAGAAAGGAAAAAAAACAACTAAGTCCAAGGATATTAACATTTGGAAGCTAAAAATTCTTTAGCAAGGGAGATGAAAGGCTCATATATGTAGTCAGAACTTTGAAGGAACAAGACCAAGGAAGCTTTCTGATGGTCCTAGGTAAGACTTCTATAGATCTGAAAAAAATCTACCAGTAGGCTTTAAGCTAAGAAAATATGGTAAGCAATTGCTCTTCATTAAGCTGAGGATTTCAGCTGGGCAAAAACTGAGAGGGTAAAAATACAAAGGAATAGGATCAAGAGCAGATCACATGTAGCAAGAGTTTGGAGGCACTTTTAATGCATATCATGGTAGAAAGAGTGCTGAAGTTGAAGTCAAGAGATTTGACTTCTAGAGCTTGCTAGCCCAAGGGCAAATGATTTCATCTCTCTGGGCCTGTTTGCTCTTCTAAAATAAGGAGATGGGATTGAGTGCTGTAGGTTTCATTCTCACCCTAAAATTCTATGATGAAAATCTAGTTACAGTCCTCTAGTTTTACCAAAATGTAGATACTATTGTCTACTTCAAGACAATCAGAATGATTTGGACTCTGCAGAATGATCAAAATTTTTCACAGCCATGATTTTATCTGTGGCTTTTATTTCATGAGAATAAAAATTTAAAGCATGAAAAAATTAATTAAATACATCTATTTTCCATTTCATCAAAATAAAATTGCATTTGTCACAGTAGCTCACAAAAAATTTGAAAAGATATTGAAAGAAGTATATCCCTTTGGATATATTTTTGGATTTTATATTAGGTGTCAATCTTGACGCTGATATTTTTTTGCTATTATGGCACTGGGCAGACACAAAAGTTTCAGTGTACCCACCTGTGAAATAGGAGTAATCATACTCACATCTATTATGAGTGAGAGAAAGCAGGACATGGTAGATAGAGAACTTTCCTGAAAATCAGGAAGATCTGGACTCCAAGGTCTTTCCTCTAATATATCCTGGCTGAGAATTTTTGGAAAACTCACTTTTCCTCTCAACGATCTAGGCAGCTCTCTATGAAGATAAATTGCAGCTTAACATGGCAGTCTTCATTGATAAAGGAACTTCCTCATCTAAAAGTTCTCTCTTTCACAGGGTTTTACAAAACTCTTTGCAACTAGTAAAGAATTATATGAACTATTTCATGGAAATTTTAGAAAGAAGGTAGCAAAGAGTGAAACCATTTATGGAATGATTTGCCTTTTGTATACTGAGTGACACCTCCAGCCATAGCTAGAATTTTAACAGATAGTTTTTTTTTTTTATTTCCTATCTCCTGGCAAAAGGATGATGGGGGTGGGTGGGGTGGAGGAGTCCCAGTTATAACTTATTTCTCTCCAAAAATGGACCACCAATATACTACATATCCCACTAGCAGATTTTGCATTTTTTTCTTCTATCCATGTGTGCTCTGGGTACATAAATGTTTGCTCTATGCCTAGAAGGACTACAGTTTACAAGTCCTAAATCAGATTACTTTGACAAAAGAATGCCACCTCCTCCATAAAGTCTTTCCAAATTTCCCTTGTAATGAATTGATCCCTTGGGCCCCACTTAGCATTTTGCTTTGTACTTCTCTAATACATCATCATTAGATCAGTAAAGGAGGTAACTCAATAATTTAGGAAGAGTAAAGCATGATAGGTAAGCTGAGTTTCCCACTGCTATCAATGAAACTTTAAAAGAAGTCCCTGCTGGGATCATATAAATGAATGTTTTACCTAGAGTGAAAATACATGAATTCAAACCTCACTTCTTGTATTTACAGTATATGTGACTTTGTACAAGTCCCATGCTCTCTCAGAGACTCAATTTCTTTATCTGTAAAATGAGCAAGTTAGATGAAATGACTTCTCAGATTCCTTCCACCTCTAAATCTTTGACCATGCTCCAACATGCTGGATAGACCCTACGTTTAAGATGTTGAGAAAGAAAAATTCAAGAATTTCTCAGGATAAGGGTTTGTGGAGTGGTCAAAATCTGTAACAGTGAAAAGACTCTTTTTCTACATCAAAGAGATCGTGGCTCACTGCAGTATTTGAAATAACCATATAAGAATGAAAAAGGCTATCCACCTCCATCGAAGAAACTGACGACACTGAATACAGATTGAAGCATGCCATTTTCTACTTTATGTGCCTTATATATCTAGAAACAGAAATCATAAGGTCCCAAATTAATAAGTAGAAGAGACTTTAACAATCATCTAATATAGCTCCCTCATTTTAAATATTAGGAAACCAAGGATCAGAGAGGTTGAATTACTTGTAAAGGTCACACAGATCACAAGTGACAGATCTAGGTTCAAACTCAGGTCTTCTGCTTCCAAATCCCATGTTCTTTCTCCTTCATCATACTAATTCATTGATTTTTCATGATTGCTATCACCTAGTTATTGTAATCAATCAATTCCAAAATCAGGACTATTCAGGAAAAAAAAAACATGCAGCAAAATTGCCCTTCCTATACCCCACCTTGGTGTGAAATCATGTTTTCAGTTAAATGCAGAACTCCAATAGGGTTTCCATATGTCAGTGTGGGCTTCTTCCCAATGCACTACATTCCACTTTAAGCCAGTTTCTGTCTTTTCCTTTGATTCAGAGATGTCATATTATTCTCTGTACCTGGAAGAGAAGCAAAGTTAGCAGCTATGGTGACTCAGAGAGGCCAAATAAATTTCCTATTGACACAGAGCTAGGGAGAATTAGGGGCAGGATTCAAATTCAGGTTTCCAACTCCAACTCCAATATTCCGTTAGTGATACTATAGCCCAGACACTTTGGGCTTTCACTGTAAAGTGTGTAAATGATAGTAGATTTAGAGCTAGAGGCATAGGATGGGAATCTCAGAGGCTATCAAGTCCAACCACCTATTTACTAATCCCTCCAAAAATATGCATCCAGGAGGGTGCTAAAGCCAACTCCAATCAGCTTAGAGCTTGAATTGTTAAATTTTCAGTATAAGCATTTGCATCTCAGAATGACCAATGTTGCTACAAATTAGTTTTACTTATTATTTTGTTGATTTTCAAGACTTAGGAAAGTGATAGAAAAATGTTCATGGAGATTAAACTTAAAAGTGTGTCACTACATTTTTTTTTCCTCCAAGAGTCAGTTATTAGTCACTAACCAGCAGCACATCATTGTCTATAAGCCATGAATAATAGAATTGGCACATGAGAATTCATTGAAAACAATGGAATATTGGTCTAGAGAAAGGGAGCTTTGGTAGGGATTGGATGATAAAAATCGCCTTGGGTTATTTGAAATTTGGTTATCACTTAGAAGGGGGAATCAACCAGGTCTATCATTCTCACAGAACAAATTAGGAAAAGTGGCTGGAGATTGCAATGGAGCAGACTTTAGCTCAATATAAAGGCAAAACTTCATAACCATCCGAACTGTCTACACTTGGAGTTAGCTACCTCACAACACAACAGCTTTCTGCTTGCTAAAGGACTTAAGATAAGGCAGAATGAAGCTGACTATGTTGTACTGGGGACTCTTTTCCAGTTTATATTAGATCAGATGTCCTATGAAGTCCCTTCTAATTTAGAAATTTTTGTGATTATGTGATCCTTCCTGACATTTAAGCTTTCCACATTAATAAAAAGTCACATTAAAAAAAATATTTCCCTGAGTGACTTGCCCTGGATAATTGATTGTCTCAATTTTCCCAGGTCAATTAAATATGTAAACAAACCAATAATGCTTTAAGTGTTGCAAAACATTTTATCATTACCTTATTTTATCCTCAAAATAACCCTGGGAGGTAGATATTATTATTCCCTTTTTATAGTTGAGGGAACTGAGACAAACAGAAATTAAGTAATTTTCCTAGGGTCATACAACTAAGCTTCTGAATCTGGATTTGAACTCAAGTCTTTCTGACTCCAACTCTAGCATTCTTTTCTCAGGGTTATCTTACTCCCTTGGGAGCAAGAAATTTGGTCAAAGATGATAACAAATATCCTCCTTAGGAAAAATTATAAACACAGCAGAGTGCTTACTGGAAAATCCACCACATTTTCCCCATTAGAATTAGCGAGACTAATAAAAGTAACTCTTTTCCTAAGTGTGATGGGTCCTCTCTACTGTTATATTGTCCTTCCCCTATATTTTTCTTCTGAGCATGTAAGAAATTAAAGTAAGCATCCAAATAGAAGCAAAGTCCATCAAAAGATTTTTTCCTGGAAAGTATCAGTAACAACTTCATGGTAGAAGTTTATGCAACTGAAGTGAGGTGATATGTAGTTGCTAGAGAGAAGAGAAAAAAGAACAAGGAGGCACCAAATGAACTGTGGTGTGAGACAAGAAATGTCATTCCTGAAAAGTGCATGTGATATTATTGGAAGAGGGAATGCGAAAAACAGCAGTGTCTAGGTCTTGACCCAAGGGAGAGAAAAGAGTCCTTAAATCAAAAAGACATCCTGATGAGACAGTGTAAGCAAAGCACCATGGGCAACAGTATCAGACTGAGACAGCTGGTTGGGAAAGACACAGAAGCGGTTTGTCTAAGATAATAGCAGGGGGAATACTCAAACAGAGAACAAGGGAAGTAATAGAGAACAGCTTTTCTGTGCACTCAAGAAAGACTCCAAACTCGTGTCCAAGAAGCACTGCCATCAAGAGAACAATATTGAAGGAACCCAAAGGAAATTCACTGGGGAATGCAATTGCATGACCCCGCAAGTCCAGGGAAATCTATTCTTTTAACATCAAAGGCTATATTACAGATAGATACAGCAACTGTAAAGTATCTATAAACTGAACAAAGCACAAGCAATTAATTATAAAGCACCACTTGGTCTGCCTGCATTAAAAAGACAAATTCACAATAATTGTTCAACCAAATTTAATAAGCACGGCAAGTTGCATTTACTCACATGTCCAAGAACAAGAGAATTTCAAAAGCAATTAAAATGGGGAGCAATGGAAAAAGAAGGATGCCAACAGATGAATCCACAAGCCAAGGAAAAGAGAAAGGAGTTAGAGAGGTTAGCAGTGTAACTTCAGAATGATAATGCAACATGGTCATCATGGGGCAGTACTATTTTTCTGAATGTTAAGTATAAGGTTCACTGGAGCAATCATTTTCAAAATAACACTATTGCATCTCTTTGCAGCCCTAATGGTCAATAGAAAAAGGCTCATTTCCATCAATCCTGCAGTTCTGTGGGCCTAAGGTTTTAATGATTCTAAAGAACCTTTTAAAATTCTGACTATTTTTTAAGATCTGTGCCTTTTGGATTTTTTACTTTATTGTTTATTTTCTTTCAAGGGTTCTTTTATGATAGACAGATCACCTAGTACTCTGAAGAAATTTTGAATATTGAAAGACTTCACATGAAGGGTACGTAGTAGAAATCTTGAAGGACATCACTGGCAAGAATGGATATTCTTCCTTTTAAATCCATAGTTAATTAATGTCCAGCATGGGGCTTGGGAAATACATGACAGAGCTTTTATTTTCCTTTCTATTCAGATGGTCTCTCTCTTTTCATTCGGGATGCAAACCCAAGGTCCTGAACTGTGATGGTCATTAACAATCCCTCAGCACTTTTTACAAAAGTAGAGAGTTTCACCTCAATGTCTTAACTGTATTTCAAGGCAGGTAATTGTACTCTACCTACCTAGATCATTTCTTACAAATACAGTCATTATAGAGTCAAAGACACTTTTCAGGGGGAAAAAAGAGTAGATGTGTTAAGTTAACCCTGGTAGCTTGGCCAAATGCCAGTTCAGGTCACTTTATTCTACCTAGCTGGGACAAAGGCTTGTGCAGAAGATTGGGCAGTGGACTGGCTTCATATTTCAAAGGTCACAGGTTCAAATCCTGTTGGAGTTCGACTTTCAATATACCTTCTATTAACTTTCAGGGAGATGAGTAATGGAAGCTAAGAGCATTTCTTTCTCTCCTTTCTGTGATTTAACAATTTCCCCTAGAAACATTAGCTGGTAAGATTACCCTTCATTTCCCTTTCTAACATGTGCCTGTTGGGTGGTGCCAAGTTTGCATTCCCTACCCCCTACCCTCACCTCTGAGCAGATGGTGATTCCATTTCAGGGGCAAAAGGGTTCAAAGGGATCATTCTACAGACTTCACTGGAATAAAAGGACAGTTTCAACCTTAGGGTACGCTGGTGATAAAACACATGAGTGAATTTAGTTTCTCTCATTGCCTTGCTAAACAGACTAATGTGCTGGGTTTGGAAGCAGAATGGTCTGGATTCAAATCTTGCCTCAGATATTTCCTAATTGCACAACACTGGGAAAGTCATTTAACCATTCCTCAGACTCAATCTCCTCTGTAAAATAGAGAGATGGCATGGCACACACAATAACAAATAGCTAGTATTTCTATAATTCTTTAAGATTTCCAAAGTACTTTAGATATGTTATCTCATTTGATGCTCACAAAATTCCTGGGAACTAGCTGCTGATATTATCCTCATTTTACAGGCGAAAATTTTGAGGCTGGTAGACATTAAGTGACTTGTCCAAGGTCACACAGCTAAATGTCTGAATCTTAGTTTGAATTCAAAGCTTTCAGACTCCAAGGCCAAAACTAATCCTCCCTGGCAAGCAGAGTACTGGTCCTCCCTGAACATCCCAGACATAAAATATTATTGTCATATTGTGACACTAAGATTTCCTGGTTCTCCTCTGTTCTGTCCAACCACTCTTTTCAGTACCCCTTGCTGATCCTTAATTCAATGTCACTCCCATTACTGGGAGTGTACCTCTAAGATCCTTGAACTTCCTTCACCTTCTCTCCACCTTTTTTGCTCTTTATTATCTCATTAACTCAACAGCTCTCGTTATCTACAAATTTTTCTTGAACATCTCAAACTGGATATCCTGAAGGCATCACAGATTTAGCTTGTACAAAACAGAACTCATTATTTTTCCTCCCGAACACTCCCTGCTTCTAAATTCCCCTGTTACTGTTAAATGCACAGTCCTCCCAATCACCAAAGATCACAACTTTAGTATCACCCTACATTCCTCTACCTCACATTTTCAATCCAAATTTGTTTTTGCAAATCTTATTTCTACCTCACAGTCTCCCAATTTTCTCAATTGTTACTCTATCTCAAAATATTCCCCATCTCATTACATTTTCCAGAGCCCTGCCAAGGTGACTTTTCTATAGCAGAGGTAAGACCATATGATGCTCTCTTCCTTCCTATCCCAAATAAATGAGCTCCAGTGGCTCCCTATTACTTCTGAGATCAAATATAAATTCCTTGTTTTCTTTTAAAGCTTTTCATAATCAGGCCTCTTCCTATCTAGTCAGTTTTTCTTATACGTTAATCTACTTCATGAATTCTACAATCCTGCTCTATTGGTCTTCTTGTAATACCTTGGAAATAATATTCCATGTCTGGTATCCATGCATTTATAAAAGCTATATTTCATGACTAGGATGCTCTGTCTCAGTTTCCCTGGCTTCCTTAAAGAAAGCTCCAATTTCACCTTCTTCAAGAAAGTCTCACTCCTTACCGCCCCCCAGGTGCCAATGTCTTCCCCTTTCAGATTACCTTCATCTTATCTTGTATGTGCTTACTTATTTCCATATTGTCTCCCTCAATCCAACGTAATCATCTTGAGGAAAAGGAAAGTTTTTGCCTTTCACAGTATTGTCAGGACTTAGCACAGTTTCTGAAACATAGTATATATTTCACAAATGCCTGTTGAGTGTTCCTCAAAGACTCCAAAAGCTAATATGATTTTAGATTGCAGTGGGAGGAAGTATACTTTATGAGAAATAAAAGCTGTATAATGTTGACTTGAAGTCAAGAAGACCTGGGTTTGAATTTGACTTCTAGGACTAAATGCAATGACAATGAGTAAATAACAACATCTTTGTGGTTCTGTTTGCTCATCTAGAAAATTGTGATAATACCAGTGGTAGCAGAGGATTGTTGGGAGGCATATATATATATATGATACTTTGCAAATCTTAAAGTACCAAAAAAATGCCTGCTGACTGACTGGTTGAAAAATCCCCTCAACTAACTATATCTATTTACCTTTAAACCATGCCTCCATTATCATTCAGCCAACCAACACAGACTACACAGTATATCCTACCATGTATCTATACCTCCCCTTCCTTTTGACTCTGGGGATAATAATCAAAGTAATATTGTCATCACTATTTGAAAAACTATGCAAATGACAACCCTATTAGATCACTTTAGCCAGGGCTCTCAATAATTTTTGTGCCATGGATGCCACTGGCAATATGGTAAAGTCTACATAGCCCTTCTCAAAATGTTTTAAATAATCGGGCAAATTTTCAATTAGAATTTAATGAAATAATGATGTAATTTCTCCCCATACAAAGTCACTGACCCCTGAAATGTATCCATTTTTCCCTAGGGTGATTCAGAGACCCCAGGTTAAGAATACCCTGCCTCAATCAAAACTAGTTGCTTTCCCTTGCCAACATCCTTCTAAATAAGTTGGATCTTTCTATTGGTATTTAACTCCATGATAGCTTAAAATATCTCACATTGGTCTGTATTTCCAGTTGTGTTGTATTTCCAATACCTAATTTATGACCTGAAATAGAAGCTTAATAAATGCTTGTTGACTGACTGACTGATTGCTATGAACTAGCACAACAAACTATGCTGTCAACATTATTTATAAAAATTATAAACAGTATGGGGGGTGGAGTGGGGGGAAGGATATCTCTTTTCCCACAAAGTATAAAATCACCATCCAGATGTGTCTCTTGGATAGGGTTCCCTTTGGAGCCTCCAGGGTTATGACCAGAGATAAGTATTACAATACATCAATTGTGGGGAACTTTTTCAGACTAACAAGAAGTCACTGGAATGTGATCTTTTAAAAACCTTCTTTTGCTATGCTACACAAGCTAAAAGCCACTAAACAATGGTGCCTCTTGACCAAAGAAATTAAAGGACAGAAGTTGTTTTCAAGGGCTCCATTCCACCTCCCTCAGTGGGGCTTAACCTGTGCCTAGGGGCAATGGCATGGGATACAGAGAATGAGTCACTGAGGGTTGGCAGTGTTTCTAATAACTCAAGATAATTTTCTATCTGAGCATTAAGAAACATAGAGTTACTAAAAGGGAGCCTTAGGATCAATAAAGGGGTGAATTAGTCATAGACAGCCATCAAGTAGGACAGAGAAAAAAACTTGATTCATTTCTTAGAAGGTCTAAGATCTTCAGCAGTTTATTGAGAAGTGGCTGAGACTGAGAACCAGAGCTAGAAGGAATGCTTTAATTTAATCTACAAGTGGGTTTGTCACAGAAGCAAAAGCACTTGAATCTAAATTGAAATTTCTTTTTCAGCTGTTGCTACAATCCTCAGTCTGTATAATTTCAAAGATCTGTTTCTGGAAAAAAAAATTAGAAGCTTGAGCAGAAAATGAAATTTTGAGTTCAGAGTAGAGGACATCAATTAATCTAAGCCACAATTCCTTAAATGTAATGAAGTTGAAGACTACATCTCATGGCATCTTTTTGGTTGGAAATGGGCTTATTGATGTTATTTCTTTCTGACATTCAACTTTCTTGCCCGTACATCTTCCTTTCTGCAGAAAAATGCTGTTTGTTCATCAAAGATACAGCATCCTTTTCCTTAGGTGTTAGAGTTATAAACGAATGTGGATTGCCTTAATATGGAAAGTGACAGCCCTTGGCGTCTGTCTGAATATTAATGCTGAAAAGGATGGAGAAGTCATTATAGTTCGTGTATTTTTCTATTAAGTTTGAACTGGGAAAGGTTTAGATGTGAGTCTTGGTGACACTGGGTAACATTTTTGCAAATAAAAATTGATTTTAAAATGGTTTTTAGCAGGTCTTGCAAATAAATTCCCCACTAAATAATTGTTTGGATGTATGCACAGAAGAGAAAAGACAGTTCATAATGGCAAGCTCTTTGCATTCAGTACTAACTCCTGCTGCAATGTAACGCCTGTAGCATAGAGATCCAGACAAGTTCTCCAGCAAGGTTTTAGATTAAGGATTCAAGAGATAGAGAAACTAGGTCCTGGCTATGGAGGAATATGAAAGCCATATATGCTCTCCCAGTGAACATTTTGAGATTGGTGTCTTGCGAATAAATGTCTGGTATACTCACTAACTACAAAAATAAAACAATTTATTTTGATGCAGGACTCTTCAAACACTCTAGCTGAAAAATCTGCACAGTAGAAAATCAGTGAGTCACAAGAAAGGGTGAAAAGAAAGGCTTTTGGGCTCAGAAAGAAAATGAAATGTGACATTTGAGCACTGGTTGGGAAGGAAAGGTACTTCTTGATGAAAGATGCAGCCCCAAACTCTATGACTGACAGGAGGTTAGAACCAACTAAATAGAAAGAACTGGGGGTGGGGGTGAAGAGGAAATAGAGCAGCTTCAGAGGGCACACTTAAGAAATAAGAAAATCATCAAATTTCACAGTGAACTAAATTAGTCTGTTGGCACCAAATATAGGAAAGGAAAGGACATCCAAAGGCAACATCCACAGCCTATTACAATCTAGTTCGAAAGGGTCAACAAGCATTTATCAAAGGTCTACTTTGTGAGAGGTACCTATACTAAGCACTAGGGATACAAAAAAGAAAGCAACAAACAAAAATATTCTCTGCTCTCAAGGAGCTTATCATCTAATAGGGGAGACAACATGCAAAGAATTATGCACAAACAAGATGTAGGTATGATAAGCACATATACATATGTAAATTTATATATATATATGTATGTATATGACAGATTTAGAGGTTTCAACTATTTTACAGATGAAGAAACTGAGACAATCAGATTTAAGGGATTTACCCAGGATCGCAGAGCTATTAAGTGTCCATGGCCAGATTTGAACTCATAAAGATGAGTCTTCCTGACTCCAGGCCCAGCACTCTTATCTAATGAGCCACCAAGCTGTATGTGTGTGTGTGTGTATATTAATATAGATAAAGGTAGAAATAGATCTATCCATATATTTATATATGGTTTTTAAAAGGGAGATGGCCACTGATATTTATTTTAAACTAAAATGATTTAAAGCTTAGTATTTGTCAACCAGCTCATACATATATGGCTTTGAACATTGGCAATTGGTAAATTGGTTTCAGATGACCAATGATAAAATATATTTCATTCCTCTCAGTAGAGATATGGAAGATTATAGGCACAATTGAATACATTGACAGATATACTTACTATTCTATTGGTTTTACTTAAGTGTATCTTTTTCAATTTTGTAATAAAATATTATGGATCAGGACTATTGGGAAGTAATTGTTCTAAGAAACAAATAGCACCAAAAGCATTTTAAAAATAAAATTAAATATATTTATACAACACTAACATTTCTCAATTAGCTTAAGCTCAGAGAATGGACCATTTGGGCTCACTGGAATTACTGGTTAACTCACAAATCTTTTTGGCCAAATCCTTATAAAATAGTTTTGGTTTTCCCTAATTGGCCAGTGAGATATCACAAAGTAAATCAATCTTTTTCAGGAATTGAAGATTTTGAAAAGTGTTCTGTTCTTAATCACCAGGTCTCCTCACCATGTCCTGAGAAGTGGGAGGCATTTGGAAATTAGGATGAATGTGTTCTGATTCCTGAGAAGATTGTTCTTTTTTTCCCTCCTAAAGTGCTAGACTTCTTTTTCCTCCTTATATTTTTTCTCATTAGTTAAAAATCAAACACTGCAAATTCTGGTTAATTAGAATCCCGATTATGACTCTGGATAATATTGTTTATAGTAACATTTCCCTCTTTTAATAATGTCAGTCTTCTGCTAGTCCTACCTGCTTTTAAAACCTGACAATACATTCACTTTGTAAATAATGGGGAAAGAAATCAGCTTGCATAGATTTTATTTTCAAAATACCTATAAATAATAAGTTAAGGAAAACTTGCCTTTCTTTTTTAAAGGTCTAATTCAGAGTCTCTATCAAAATGATTTAAACTGCCTCTCTCACTAGGAAACCATATTTCAAAGCCATTATTTATTAGGCCTCTTGAAAGTGTGTTTTTAATGCATATCCTGACTTTTTGCCAAACCTTTCTCCCCTGAAACACTAAAACTGGAGCAGCCCCTTTTTAAAGAGTTATATTTATTAGATTTTTACATATTGATACAGAACAATTTATCAAAATAAATCTTACTGAGAATTGGCACATAAATCTTCCAATCTTCTCACATTCTTTATATCTCTAGTGTCTACTGTAATTTTCCCCCTGATAAACGTTCAGGGAAGTCACATCATGAAAACACTCTTTTCAAGAAAATCAAAACTGCAGCCTCAAGTAAGATTTTCTGTGGCCTACTTATAGCCATCTTCATTCCTAGGGAATACATATGTGTATTTCATCTGACAGAGAAAATTAAATCTAAGTGTATTTTGAATGTATATACCTCTGAAAACTTTTCAAGACCATTACACCAAATCCTAAAATAATGTTGAATCAGTGGGTTGTGATGGAATAATCTGTCCAATTTCAGCCTCTTTATATGGTAGTGTTTAAGTTGTTTAGAATAGTGGTTCCCAAGTAGTATGACTATTTGAAGTGCAAGGAGCTTCTCTTCCAGAGTCAAAAAACTGGAGTTCAAATATTGCCTCCAAACCTTACAACCTCTTTGATGTTGAACAAGCAAGCCACTTAAGGGACAGTTAAGAGACAAAATGGTAGGGTACTAAATTTGGAATTAAAAAGAATTGAATGTGAATCCTGCCTCACACACTTACTAGCTGTGTGACCCTCAGCAAGTTGGTTAGCTTCTTTAAGCCTCAGTTTCCTCATTTGTCTTATGATGATAATAAAGGTACCTGCATTCCAGGGCTGTTTTGAGAATAAAATGAGATAACAATTATAAAATGCTTTACCAACCTTAAAACACTATGTAAATGTTAGCTATTATTAGTCATTCTCAACCTGTAATGTTAATTTTAAAATGAAGGGGTTAGACTTGATGCCCCCATAGATTCCTTCTAGTTCCAGATCTATGATCCTAAATTTCAAAAACATGAATTTGTTCAGGTCTAGCTATCTCAGAACTTTTAAGTTCATAAATACAACGAAGAACTCAGGGGAACCAAATGGCATAAGGGGGTTGAGCTATATAGTCTCTATGTTAGAAAGTAGAAACTAAGAGCATTTCCAATGAATAATAAAGAATTTTAGAGTCACAGGGATTTTAGAGCTAGAAAGAACCTCAGAGATCAGACGACTCAAGTTGTCTTTTCATGCCTACTGATATTACTCATCCTGCTGGGGTTTCTTTTTTTTCTTTCTTTTTATTTTTTGCTTTAAAATGTAGATTACTATAAAGACATGCTTTCATAGGTTTCAGGCTTTTGAAAACAGTTCTGCCAGTCTCTTCTACTCACTGGGGTTCTAACTGTATTTTCACAAGAGATCCACTTCAGTGGATCAGTTCTCTTACTAATGCAGGTATTCCCTCCAATAGTACAGACTGGACAATGCACCTATATCTTCTTATTCAGTAAAATTCATATATATATATATATATATATGTATATATATATATATATATATATATAGATAGATAGATAGATAGATAGATAGATATAGATATAGATATAGATATATATTTCTGTTACACCAGCCCCAAAGAGATTATATCCAACACATAAAATGGCTTTTCTGATAGATGGAGAGATAAATAGATGGATAAGTTTACTACATCAATACTTTGCAACACTATGTTACATATATATAATTTATATATATATATATATAATGTAAAGATCTACACATATATTTTGCTGTTCTTTAGCTGTTTCAGTCATATCCAACTCTTCATGTCCCCTTTTTAGGTTTTCTTAGCAAAGATATTGTCATAGTTGGCCATTTTCTTCTCTTGCTCATTTTATAAATAAGGAACTGAAGTAAACAAGGCTAAGTGACTTGCCCAGAGTCACACAGCTATAAAATGTCTGAGGCTAGATTTGAACCCAGGAAGATGATTCTTCCTGGATCCACTAGTCATATGGAGAGTGTTTCAAATGTCTTACTGCAATATTAAATCATTAAAACATAAAACTATTCTAATACTTTTTTTAAAACCCTTGTACTTCGGTGTATTGTCTCATAGGTGGAAGATTGGTAAGGGTGGGCAATGGGGGTCAAGTGACTTGCCCAGGGTCACACAGCTGGGAAGTGGCTGAGGCCGGGTTTGAACCTAGGACCTCCTGTCTCTAGGCCTGACTCTCACTCCACTGAGCTACCCAGCTGCCCCTGTTCTAATACTTTTGATACAATCTGTACTGCTTCTTGTATACAAGTAGGGGAATAGTAGTAAATATTTAACAGTACCTCTGAGGGAAAATATATGTAAGACATATTTTTATGGTTAATCTGAATCACTTATATTGCCTCTATCACTTTCTTAAGTCTGAAAAACAACAATAATAAACTCTGATATAATCTGTAGTTTTTGCCCATTTCTGAGGTACAAATGTTCTCTTAATCTGATTTAAACAGGATCTCTCATACTCTGAATCTGCATACCCCTGCAATGATAGAATGTATTGACCTACTGACATACAGAATGCATTTCTTCAGTTTCCTTTGGGATTTTTGGATTTCTTATTTGTTTGCCTGAGAATATTTAAGATATCATTAAAATCTCATTTACACTACAGGTTGCTCTCCCTCCAATGAACAAACAGAGTGAATCGTGGGTAAAGTGACATCAGTTTCTTGGAGACATAGGACAACAATTGCCCAAACAAATGACCCCTTCCTTAGTAACTAGTTTAGATAAAAAGCACTCCTGAAAAACCCCTACCCACCTTTTACTCTTATCTTTAACTTCACTTACCTTTACCTTTGCTTAATTACTTATCTACTTACTTTCCTAGCTAGTTGTCTATAGCCACTCTGTTCCCATATTCTATTATAATAAAGCTTGTTTCCTCACAACAGAGTCAGTTTGAGCCCTCAATCAATTTCTTGGACAAGATCCAATCACCTCACCCACATCAATATGAATTAAACAAAAAACCAGCTTTGTTGTTCCTCAGCCCTTTCAATGATTCCCGACTCTTCATTACCCTGTTGACTGTACTGTCAATGAGGTTTTCTTGGAAAAGGTATTGGAGCTATTTGCCCTCTCCTTCAGCTCATTTTATAGATGAGGAAACTGATGCAAACAGGGTTAAGTGACTTGTCTATGGTCCCACAACTAGATTTGAAGATAGATCTTGTCCATAAATATGTAATAGGCTGACAATTGCAGAGCATACCTGGAGAGGCTGATAAACCTTGCTCCCAAGAAAGTCTTGGTATAGAATAGAACTATCCTGGAAAAAGTATGTAACATGCATAGATATTCACAACTGGTTCTAGTCTTCTAATAGTGTGGTTATGAGAAACTCTTTTTGAACGGTTCTGTGGTCCAAACTTAATAAGGTTAGATATGGTGGTACATACCTATAGTCTCTTTTGCTAGGGAAGTCAAAGCTGATGGATGACTTGAATTGAATAGTTGTGAGTTGCAGTAAGTCTCAAGCTGATCAAGTATCTGTACTAAGCCCAGCACTAATATGGTCAATTCTGGGAAGAGGGGCACCAGGTTGCTAAAAAAGAGGCAGACTAGCTAGTGCCAGAAAAAAAGAGTAGATTCCATGCCATTCAGTATTAGAATTGAACCTATTAATGGCTATTTGCATTTCCAGCTTATGTGAGATTAAAATACCCAGGCTCAAAAAAAAAAAAAAAGTAGTACTTAGATTGGGCTGAGTCTCTGGTTGATTTATCACTATGAATGTAGAATTTTGTATATCTTAACAACATATATGTGTATAAATATTTGTGTGTGTGTACAATTTAAAGTTGCCTTCACATATATATTTAAATTAAATACAAGTTAAATACTTCACACCTTATCTAATTTACCACTTATAGATTCTAGTGAGAGACACTGATTTAGGGGAGAGACACTGAGATTTTTGTCGTTAGCCAATGTGATGGTTCTTTCTATAAAGGGATTAGAGGCTCTGATTTCATGAATCCTGTAAAGTTAAAACAGTTCCTCAGGAACTCAGTCTTACAAAGTCCATGTTTTGCAATGAGCACACCATCAATACCCCGAGTAGCAAAAAATATCCTTTACGACAGTGGTTCCCAAACTTTTTTGGCCTACCACCCCCTTTCCAGAAAAAATATTACTTAGCCCCCTGGAAATTAATTTTTTTTTAATTTTAATAGCAATTAATAGGAAAGATAAATGCACCTGTGGCCATCACCGCCTCCCTGGATCACTGCAGCACCCACCAGGGGGCAGTGACGCCCACTTTGGGAATCACTGCTTTAGGATAATCCTTCAGAACCCAACCTAGCAGTAGCTAAGGCAGGGACTCATCTAGCAGTCATGCCCCATCTAAACCTGAACTTTGTGGGACTGATGTTACATGAGAATGGAGTTAAAAATGTGTCTCTGAGATGTTGGGAGAAAATGACTTTGTTGTTGCTACATTTTCAGAGTAAATAACACTTTGTAAAAACTAATTAATGTTACATAGTTAAATACTGATGTGGCACTACTCACTGGTTGGGTAAGAGTGGGAATCACATAGCCAGAGGAAGTTTGAGCCAATGGCAGTAGTGAAGAAATATCCCCACATTCCTCAAAGTTCCATAGAACCTTGAAGGGGAAATATAGCCTGCCTGGTACTAGAAGAGTGATCCAAGGGCATGAGTGCTAAATGTGCTTTTTAGCCACTTTGTTTTTTCTAGTATATCTGCCAAGGTTGGTCTCTTTTGAGTGACTGTGAATTGTATTAAGGAGGCACTGTGGCTCAATAAATTCAAAACAATTTCTTAATTCCTCCTGAGAATACACTACCACAACAGCCCTCCTCATCAACAAGAGCCTAGGTAGGTACTACAGATGACACAGAGGTTCCTATTCTAACATTTCTTTTTTCTTTCTTTCTTTTCTTTTCTTGCATTTTATTTTTTTATTTTTTATTTTTAGCCACCCTGATGTGTACTTTCTGGGAATGGGTTATAAGGCTTTCTCACCTTGGAACCTGTAGTCATACTATCAACTTTTCCTGTATCAAAAATTGCCTGAGAAACAATAACACCTCAAAAACAAATAGTTTAGGCTACCCCTAGCCCTATGCTTTATTTTTTCTCTCTTTAATATATTTATCTATGGATGCCACTTCCTTTGATTCATCTTCCACAAATATCTCAACCTCTCCCAAAGAATTCTAACACAAACAGTAAGGTGAAATTCTTCTTTCTAAAGTTTTTGAATAATTTTTAATTCATACGTCTGTTGTTTTTTTCTTAGTCCTCATCTTACTTTTCAGCACTGACACTGTAGATTTTTCTTCCTAGGATACAGATAGAATTTGGAATCAGGAAGGGTGGAATTCCAACTTAATCTATTAGGTAGCTAGTTGGTGCAGTGGATAGGGTACTGAGACTAGGGTCAGAAATATTTGAGCTCAAATCTATACTTGCCTAATTACTTGCATAATTATTAATTACTAGTATAAGATAGGACAAGTCACTTTTTTTAAGTTTCATTAACTGAAAAATGGTTATAATAATGGTACCTGCCTCCCATGTTTGCTTTAAGGACAAAAATGAGAAAAAAATTTTAAAGCACTTAGCACAGTGCCTAACACATAGTAGACATCAAAAATAGGTTATTGCTTTCTTTCCAAAGCCTTCTCTCATCTTCTTTCCTCACAAATCATTAACACTTTCTCTCTCCTCAAAACACTTTCGATTTATGTACATACTTGTTATGTCTCACATTAAATTTTAAATTCCTTGGGGGTAAGAAATGTTTTGTTTTTGTCTTTGTAGTCACCATACATTGCTGGATGCCTTGAATCACTAAATTTTTGTTGCTGAATTGAATTAAATGTATGTTTTATAAATGAAGACAATGAGGCTCAGAGAAATTAAATTACATGAAAAGTGAAGAAGATAGAGCCCGTATTCAAACACAGTTCTTCAAATATTACTCATTCTGATTCTCCTTTTGAATATTAGCATAGGGCCCTCCTGATATTGAAGAATATAGTAGTTCTATATATGCTTTTATGGAGAGGGGAGAGGAGTTAAAGGTATTAAAAAGAACATTGAAAGTGGAATTAGAAGAGATGGGTTTGAATTTCAGCACTTCTACTTACTAAATAAATGACCCTGACTATATCCCTTTACCTTTAAGGCCTTAGTGTTCTCATTTGTAAAATTAAGGGACTACTAAAATTAGGATAACTTCAAAGATCACTCAATTCCAATTCTAAATCCAATTTTCCTATAATGTTGGCAGACTAGAAATATTGAAAATGATACTATCCTCTGAAATCTCCACAATTCTGTCTCCAAATCTACAGTTTTCTCTTCAACACCATGCTGTTTCTCAAATAATAAAAAACAACCAACATTTATTAAGCACCTACTATATGCCAGGCAATTGATTACAAAACAATGGTATTTTCTACCTTCAAAAAGCTTACAATAGAAACAGGGGAGACATGTACAGATATATATGTATAACCAATACCTATATAGAATACATATCTATATAAAATACACGGGGTGATTTAGGGGAGGAATAACATTAGAAGGAGAGAGTGATCATGATAGAGAGCTCATATACAAGGTTGCTTTGATCGAAGTCCTAAAGATGTAACATTACAATATACGATTTTTCAATGCCTTAAATTTCCTTTTAAACTACATTCAGAGAAACCTTAAGAACTTTAGTAAGACAGGCATCTCCCATCTGTTTTTGATCTTCCTTAGTACAATTCAAATTAGAAGAAAAATGAGGTGGAGGAAGATGACAATTATTCTCTACCTTTTGAAATCATTTCTTGTTACTTTTCATTTAATTCCCTGAATACATACATGTATATGTCCAATACTGTACTCACAGGTAGGGTAGCTGGGTGGTGCAGTAGAAAGAGCCTTTGTCCTAGAGTCAGAAAGACTTGAGTTCAAATATTGCCTCAGATACTTACTAGCTATGTAACTCTTTATACATCACACAATCACTCTTTGCCTTAATTTCTCCTTCTGTAAAATGGAAATAATAATAGTACCAGCCTCCCATTATTTTATCCCAAATGATAGGCATTATTATTATTATTGCTGTTTTGTCATTGTATGTACCAAAATTGAAGTATGGCTGATGCTATTTCTGTGTGTGCGTATAATTATACTCACATATACATGAACATACAATGTATTCATATTTTAAAAATCAGAAAACCTGGAAGATATGACATAAAGCATCTGGAAGGATGGCGTTTGAAAAGAATGAGCCATAAACAAAGCCATTCAAAAGCTTGAGGATGAATTTCAGCAAGTGTTCAATCACTCAGCAAGGCGTCACAGAGGCTTCTTCCTTAGATCCAAATGATAAGACCTCTCTAGAAGAACCTCAGCCACTAGCTGCAGTACCTGGTATCATCTATTATTTAATATCATTCATCTTTTGCTAGTTTCAAAGACTGGTTGGTTGCAACCTAATCATAGTCAGATCTTTTATATGATATTCAGAAAAATGGATATTATACAGAAAGGTTATAATTAACTCAATAACAGACTGGACCTAAAGCATTATTATTCCATTTTACCTTTTTTCTTCTTTTCCCATGTTCCTCTGACATTCCAAATAATTTTATTGTATTTTTAAAATCCTTTAAATATAGAATTATCATTTTAAGGCTCAAAAGATGCTATAAAATATTTATTTATTTCTAAATAGACTATTGGAATCATAACAGTCTACAGTTTTTGAGATGCTTGAAAACAATTCCACCACCATGTGAAGTGTGTCTCACCTTCCAGAATCAAAAGCAGATTTTTATATGAAGCATCTTATCATTAATCTCTTTCAACAATAATATTCCATGATTATTAATAATATTGAGATTTATTGGTGGAGACCAAGGGAAGACTAAGCTATATTAAAAGTCCTCTGAAAATTCAATAGGCAAATTTTGTGCATTGGAAGGGGGAACAAGGGCTTACTATTAGTATCAGGACTATTGAAAATACTGCAAATATTATATCAATGTATTAACTGCATGAAATCATTAACTGGACTTGAAAAACAGATCACTGAAAGAAAATGTGGTTTCACCACAAAAATGTAGTTCCATTCCTTGTGTGGACCTACTTTTAGCAACATGAATATGGCTAAATTTTATTAGGTATTAGCCCATTTGTAGTTGCATCAATTTGTTCACTGGAAAAGTTCAATGTTTTGTGATTCAGTACTTTGAGATCCCTGAAAAAAATAGAAATTTAGTTCATACTACTATGTCCCATGTTTCTTCTGTTTTTAAATTTAATTTATTTTTTCACAGGACATTGTCTTTCCCTTGCACCTACTCCGAGTTTGATCCTTCTATAGGCATCTTGATATCATATTTAAATATCCTTTCCCTCAAATTGATTTTCTTCTCTATCTACTATACTATATTGCCTTCTTCTAATAGAACTATATTATATAATGTAGTCTTTTTCTTAAACCCTTACTTTCTGTCTTAAAAACAATACTGTGCATTGGTTCTAAGGCAGATGAGAGGTAAGGGCTAGGCAGTTGAAGTTAAGTGACTTGCCCAGGGTTGCACAGCTTGTCAATGTCTGGGGCCAAACCTCCTATCTCTAGGACTGACTCTATCCTCCTTGTCACCTAGCTATCCCCATATATTTTAGTCTGACTGTTGTTATTGGTAATGGGGAAAAGAATTCTTTTCATAGTCACATCCTAAGCAGTTTTGTTTTGTTTTGTTTTGTTTTGTTTTGTTTTTATCACCTTGCAAATGTATTCTTACTTAATTTAGTTCCCTGATATGTCTAACAAATACTTTTTCGTATCTGATAGCTGGTGCAAGAAAACAAATTAATCAAAGATTCTTCTTCAGATAGAATCTTATAATTATAAACAGTTATTTATATATACATATATTTAGATAGATGGATATGTATGTATATATATACATACATGTGAACATATTTTACGTAAATATATACATATATATACACACATATATGTATAATGCATTAGAAGGTCTTCAGATTATCATGGTCAAATTTTACCTTTCCTTTCCTGATCCTCAATTAAATCTATAGACATATTTGAATACATCCCAAGTTCATAATTCAGAACTCATCTTTTTAAAGGTTATTGTCTCAAGAAACTTTTAGGAAACTATTTCCATTATCCCATTAATTTGGGGGGACCCATATTACTCTCTAGATCAACATTCTCTGAACAAATACAGTAATACTGAAGTTGTTTATTCTTAATCTTCAAAATTCAATGTCTTCAAAAAAAAGGAAAGAGTGTATTTCAAGTTTTTAAGACTAATATATATGTTCTAAAAACAAAAATACATTCAAATGCATTATTAGTTTAATTGTGCAATCATTTGTGTGTACAATACTGTGGTATTTCCTTAGTAAAAGACAAAAATGAATAGGATTAACATCTTATAATGATTTAATTAGTAAATAAAGCAAAGGATATAAAGAATTGATATTAAAGGCGATATAAGATGATAGGAATTGTAATACATTGTCGATCATGTTATGAACTAATACAGCTGTTCTGGAAATAATTTTTTATTGTTCTAGAAAAGTTACAAAACCTTTATATAATCTTTGACCCAGTGGTTTCACTACTAAGTCCATATACCCAAAGAGTTGAAATAAAAGTTCCAACATATACCAAAATATTCATAGTAGTATTCTTTTGCTGAGTGTGGAGGAGAAACAAAATAGGTTCCCATCAATTTGGAAATAGTTGAGCAAATTGTGATATATGGATGCCAAAGAATATTCTTCTGCTATAAAAATAATGACTTTGAAGATATTACATAGACATTGAAAGACCAGCTTAATAGAGAGCAAGGAAATCAAAGCCAGGATTAAAATGCACAACTAGCTATGATAATGTACATGAATACAAGACTAAAATATAACAGAATACAAATCAAATTCAGTGACCAAAGTTGGCTGCAGAGGAATGATGCTGGAATGCCCTTTCTTCCAGAAGAGAAATAGTAGACTATAGATATATAATGCTATAGTCTGTCAATCGAGGTTGCTGTATCATATGGATTTGTTTAACTCAGGAGTTCCTAACTTTTTTTGTGTGTCATGATCACTTTTGGCAGTCTGGTAAAACCTATGGAACTCCTCTCAGAATGATATTTTTAAATTCATAAAATAAAATACATAGGTTGACAAAGGAAACCAATCACATTGAAATGATTAACAAAATATTTTCCCCTCCAAGGTCATGGGAACACCCTGAAACCTATCCAGAGATGCCCTGGTGGTCCATGGACCCCTAATTAAGAACCTGTGGTTTAACTGGTTATTTTGGTTATCATTGTTATTATAAGATGGGATGACATTATGAAGTAATTAAAATATAAAAATGAAATTATTAATAAAGTTTTTAAAAATGAATGAATGGGGTAATTTCTTCTCTAAAAATATTTATATAGCTTTTGTTTTAAAAAAAATAGACATTTGAGTTTCAATAAAGTTTGTCTTGGCTGTATAAGTTCATCTGAATTAGAAAGTTGAATTGAAAGGTTAGCATTGCCTGAATATCTGGAGCTGACTACATTCATTAAGAGAGAATAAAGCATAAACTTCCATGTCAGATTTTCAAAGTTTATTATGCACATATCAAATTAAAATTTTCATAATTCTCAGTTCATCATTCAAGGAGCTTACATAGAAAAACAATATTCAGAAAAACTAAGGGGTTTGATTTATTTTTTCATTTGTTTATTGCATATGAGTTACAAATAATGACAAGAAGAAATAGCAAGAGCACGATATAGAGAAAAGTACACTGGCTGCAAAATCAAATAACCTTTACTAGATTCTGGGCTCTAGTATTTACCACCTGGGTGAACCTGGGTAGGTCTTTTCATCTCTTTAGAACTTAGTTTCCTCATTTGTAAGATAAGGAAGTTGGACTACATGGTCTCCTCTGGTTCTTAAACTATTCCTACACTACTACTCAGTGCAATAAGGGATTAAATATTATAAAATAAATATTATTTTGATAATATGAAAATCCATGCCTTATAAAAATTTTGACAAGTGGGTGCATTGCTAGGCAGTAAAAGGCACCATGGCATAATTAGATAAGGCACTGAATTTAGAGTTAGAAAGATCTGGGTTCAAATCCTGCCTCAGACACTTAATAGTTGTATGACTTTGAATAATCATACAATTCCTATGTACTTTCTCATGTGTAAAATGAGAGATTTTGTTGTGGTACCTTCAAAGGTCCCTTCCAGTTCTAAATTTGTACTTCTATGAGACTGTGCACATATTAATCTTTATTTTTTTTTAAAACAGTTTATTCTCAATCCACTAAAGCATGAAAGAGAAAGAGAGGAGATAGAGAAGTTAAAGCAAGCAGCAACAAAAAAAGAATGTTTGGAATACTTTAAGTGTATGTGAGTGATACATTACTAGGTACTTTAAAGAATAATTGAAGCATATGTAGTAGAAACATACTTACTACTTTTTTCATAATGGGGTGGCCTGAATTACCCATTATATGAGGATAGCACATAAAAGCACTTCTCCACATCAAGTGATACATCAAAGGAAGAGAAGCCGAGTTGTCCCCATGCACAAACCACACCTCCCAAATTCTAAGAACAAGAATGTGAGGTCTGCATTTTAACTACTTCTCCTTGACATGAAACAGTATTTCTGCATCTCCTACTGAGGGAAAGTCAGGTAGTCTCAGCTACAAAGATTTCCTTTAGATTTCCACCCTCTACTCTCCCCCCTTTTCCATTCCCTCTCAAGAATGACATGTCACTGACTAGTCCCAGGTCAACCTAATTTAAAAACTAAATTCAGCTGAGTTCCTTCCATTGCATCAGGGTAATATGGAATTCTGTAGTGCACATACACGTACGGACACACAAAAGCATGTATATTTCCCAATAGATTTCAAAGCATATTTCCAATTTCAAAAGCAGTAGATTTGGGTACAGTTTGCTCATTCCTGTAGCTTCTGCAGCTGCCCTAAACATTTGTATTGGCACCATTGAAAGTAATCACATTGGAGAGCTAATTGTATCTGAAGCTAATTTCTCACTCCCTGGATGGCTCCTCTACTCTTCTCTCCCTCCTTTTCAAGATTTGTTTGCTGTTATTAACACATCATTTGGATTATCTCCCTGCAACCATGTTATCTATAAGTTTACCAAGAAATTCAGTTAAAGTCATACTTCATATCCAACTTATAGAAATAATAACGTACGTTTGATAAGTGACTTCTCCATGTAAAGCACTGCCATAATGGAAAAAGCAATGAATCTGGATCCACAATATCTGAGCTCGAATCTCAGACCTGCCACTTACTACCTGTAACATCAGGTAAGGTATCCAACTTCTATATCTAAATTTTCCCATATATAAAAGGAAGGGGCTGGATTTAATGACCAGCCCTAGACCTATGATCCTATAATCTTTGTGCTGGGCATATAAAGGAAGATAAAATCGTTTCTGCTATCAAGGATTTTATATTGTACTGGGATAAGGAAAATACATCTAACAGAAACAAATGCATACAAGGTAATATAGGGAGAGATAGACCACTAACAATCTGGTAGATGAGAGTGGGGTAGAACCAAGAAAGATTCCTGTGGCAGGTGGCACCTGAAGAGAATCTCGAGGAAGTTAAAAAAAAATTAAGATGCTCAACTGAGGAGAAGGTAGGCAAGCAGGTCTGATTTACCATCTGTCAAAGATTGTGGTGTTTTTTTCCATTGCTCACCTGAAGACTAAAAGGACCATGATAGCACAATATATTCTGATTTAAAATTAGCTATCTCTATCATGCACATATTGTACAGTGGAAGATAATGCCCCATGGACTCTCATCAGTGTATGGCAAGTCAAAAGTTCAAATTCAGCACACAGGATTTCAATTACTGGCATAGTTTTTTGTCTTACCAAAGGAATACCAATTATTACATTAAAATACCCACGAAGTGCTATTTTTCAAATATATTTGAAATGACTAAGTGAGAAAACACTATCTAGCCAGATTGATCTACTATCATGTTCATCCAATTCATCAATTCCTTTTTTCCAAATCTCTTCTCAAAACATCATCCATCTCCTCCAAACCAGTTCTGTGTAGACCACTATAAAGAAAGAGAAAAAGAAAGTATCCACCAATTCTGGCAAATAGATACTATGAAATATTATGCCAAAATAAATGATGGATATGAAGAATTCAAAAAAGATCATAAGAAATAGTTCATTTCAGTATCATAAACCAATACTTGTCTGATATGCTCTTTCAACATGACCATATCTACATAATAGTTTGAAATAAATAGAAATGTCTTTGAATTAAAAAAATCATTTACTTGTAAAAAAAAGTAGCATATTTGATCTGATTAGTGCCTGCAAAGTTTACTGCTTTTGTCTTATTTTGATCTTATTTCTGTAGTGCCATGGTGATCCTTAGATTCCTAGATATTATTGCATATTATCAATTTCCTCTATTCTTTTTCTCTCTCCCTTTTCAAATATTTGTTGTTGAGTACACTTGTATAAACTGATGTAGACAGAAGAAAACAGAATTGAGAGGCAAATGCTCAAGTAATTATAACATAAATTAAGATAACACTAAATCACAACTGAACTTATCTAATGCAATGACAGAGGTTGGTTCTAGAGAACTAATTTTGGAACCTTTCTCTCAGTAGAGAGGTGGTGGGCTAGAGGTAATTCCATTCTCCATCATTTGAGCTTGCCAAATGAGATGATTTGATTTGAGTAGTAGTTCATTATTGTGGAAAGGGGCATTATATGAGAGAATACTATAAAGGCTGGAGGGCATGAGAGGAAGCCAGTCTTGCTCATCTTTTCAAATTTTACCCATTTATTTTTTCTTTGATATTCATCTCCTTAAGGTATATCTGTTCTATTCACAGAGATCTCTTTTTCTCCAGAATTTAAGACAGTGATGGGCAAACTTTTTAAAGAAGGGGCCAAAGGAAAGGAAATGTTCATCTGTCAGTCTGTTTCTAAGGCAACTCTTTTGAAGTTTCATTGTATTGTATCCTACTCATTGGATTCATCAGATTAGGAATAATGTAGTGCAGCCAGATAGAACATTTCAGGGCTCCCCCTTACCCCCAATCTGGCCTGTGGGTCGTAGTTTGCCCATCACTGCTTTAAGATATTTAGTGACCATACTACTCACTTGATACAATTGTGTAGAGTCTTCTGGCACTTTATACTATTTTTTACTCGTATTAATTTGTTTTGTGCTCATGTCTTATACTCCAAATGAATTGTAAACTCACTGAAGGTAAAGATCTGTCCTTTTTGGTATTTCCCCTAGATTCTAGTACAAACTCTTTGTATCATAGATACCCAGCAACAAAAATATGGAACAAAAGGAGGGAGGAAAGAAGAGAGGAAATTAATAGTATGCAACAATGGCTAGGATCCTGGCTCACCAAGGTAGTACTGGTGAGAGCCAAAATGAGAAAAAAGCAGAAAACTCTGGAGACAGTTATTAGATCAAGCATGCTAGCTTCTCACTGATCAATTACTTTCTTTCTAATGCAAACATATTTTCAAGGTATTCCAAACTCTGTTTTGTAGACATAAGTCAAGTTGAAGGAGCATACCAGACTAGTATTGTTTTATGATGCCAAAGTTTGAAGAGTTTCATGTGAGATTGGAATAACAGTTAACAACACAAACAGGACTTGAATATGTCAAATGCTTAATTCATTACCATGAATGCAAAAGAATAAAAATTAAAAATACTGAAGTATTGGGGGCAGCTGCCTAGAGACAGGAAGTCCTAGGTTCAAATCTGGCCTCAGACACTTCCCAGCTGTGTGACCCTGGGCAAGTCACTTGACCCCCCCTTGCCTAGCCCTTACCACTCTTCTGCCTTGGAGCCAATACACAGTATTGACTCCAAGATGAAAGATAATGGTTTTTTAAAAAAAATACTGAAGTATCCTCACAGTTAATCCAAATCTGGCTCCAAACCTAGGCAGTTACAAACCATCCATTTGCACCATCAAACTTTAGAACACTTGGGCTGTGGTTTAGGAGGGGAGTCTTTAACCTGAGGTCTATGAACTAACTTTGTCTCTCTCTTTTTTGTGTGTGTGTGCATCTATATCTATATCTATACATATGTGTGTATGTGTATACAGAGAAATAGAGCATCATGAGTCAAGCATTACACTGAATCAAACAAAACTACCAAACTCTACACACACACACACACACACACACACACACACACACACACAGAGAGACACACACACACAGACACATGCATGTGTGAGCATGCAAAGCAAAGTGAGCAGAACCAGAAAAACAATGCACAAAGTAGTTGCAATATCATCATGATCTTCATCGGTGGAAAAGTCTGATCAATACAATGATCCCTGACAACTCCAAAGGACTCACGATGAAAAATGCTATCAACTTCTGAATAGAGAACTGAAGAACTCAGAGTATAGACTGAAGCATATTTTTTCTCTTTACTTTTCTTGCTTCTTTTTTTTCAACATGGTTAATGTGGAAATGTTTTGCATGACTTCATATGTATAATACATATCATATTTCAGCCTCTGAGGCTGAGATTCAATAAAGCACAGATTGATTCTCTGCCACTTGTGCTAATTTTGACCTGACTCTCTACATCAAGAAAATGAAGGTCCTCTACCAGCCAGCACTGCATCATTCATACACGGAAACTTTGGTCACAGTAAGTGATGAACTCTGAATGCTGTGGATAAATTCTCTTTCCTTAACAGTATACTTTTATGAAGATGATGAGGTTGATGCACACATTGCCAGAGCTAGCTCAGCATTTGGGAGGCTCCCAAAAAAAAGTGTGAGAGAGAAGAAGTATTAGGCTGCATACCAAGCTGAAGGTCTACAGAGCAGGTATGCTGACTTCACTGTTATAGCCTTGTGAAACCTGGAATCTATTGACGCCATTCCAGAAAATGTAACCATTTCTATTTTAATTATTGTCGAAAGATTCTGAAGATCACCTGACAAGATAAGGTACCAGACACTGGGGTCTTCTCTACCAGCTAAGCTGCCAAGCTTGCAAACTCTTTGGCAAAGAGTGAAACTCTGATAAGCTGTCCCTGTCACCTGAATGCAAAAAAGCATGCTTACCTAAAAGGCCACTTTGCAAAGGACTGACACGAGATAAGCACTCACAGGGAGGTCTGAAGAAGTGGTACAAGAACTGTCTTAAGGTCTTTCTGAATAACTTTATATTAATAGATATGGGAGAAATGGGCACAACCCATCACAGCATGCATACATCAAAGGAAGAAAGTAAAATTACAGCAACAAAAAAGAAATGTGAACTATGCTAATCCAGAGATATCTCCAACCCAATTGTTCTACCTACTTGTGCCCAACCTGTGGTGAAGCCTCCCAATCTCATATTGAAGTGATCAGCCTCCATCAAACACACTATCCTCCAACCCCAACATCGTTATGTCAATGGACCTCTTCGAAAAGGACAAACAAAAAACATAGTTTTTGCTTTCTTAGTGGGGAAAGAATGGAGGGAATGGAGTGATAGGATTTGGATCTGAAACTAAAAATTAAAAATTAAATTAAATAATTTAAAGTCAACAAGCATATATTTAGTGCTTACTATATGCAGGCACTATAACTAGTGCTGAAGGTACTTTGTATCGTTTACAAATCATTTCATAAATTTTGGAACATTAGCCCCTACTAATTAACTCTTCCCAATACCCTCAAGTATGTTTGACAGTTCCTCCCTTTATTCTCTGAACTTAAAAGGAGCAAAACTACAGCCCCTACCCTCAAGGAGCTTTGTTCTAATAGAAAAGACTGCATGCAAGGAAGGAAATGTACATGTAGTACAAATGGAAGATAATCTCAAAGGAAGAGCATTAGCAGAAAAAAGACAAAACATTAGAAAATCAGAAGATGAAATATGAGTCAGATCTTTTAGGAAATTAGGGAAGTCAAGAAATAGAGCATTCCAGACAATGTTTCAGGGAGAATTACTTTTGAATTTCTGAACAGAATCAACTGTATTTCTAATATAAGGGGCAGGAAGATAAATGAAGAAGCTATTGTAATAATTTGGGCATAAAATGATGAAGACATAGAAAGGAAGGATTAGACCCAGAGGACATTTTGAATCAGTCCTCATAAAACATTCACATTAATTTAAAAAAAGAAATTTGGCAAAAAGTATTTTTAATTTAATTTCTTACTAGACTTTTTTTCAGATGTCACATTATTGAAACTCAATATGTTAAAAATTGGACCTCTTCTTTGAACCCTAATGCCCACCCCAGAAACAGTTCCCTTTCCTAACTTCCAAAGATACCACTATTCTCCCAGATCACAGTGTTCAAAAATTTGAGAGTCAGCTTTGGCTCCTTACTTTATTTTTATCCTCTATAATCCATTTGTCTTACTGATTACTGAGTTTATAGCTAAAAGCTCTGATCATATATACATATAAATATGAAATGCAATGTGAGATGTCTCTATGTTGGAAAAATCTTTATAATTCATTTTAGGGAGCAAAACAATTGAAAGATGGAAGGGTCCTCAACTAGACAAGAGCAAGATGTCAGAACAGAACACTTTCAGCCTCAGAAGTGAGAAAGTAATAGGAGTTAGAATAGTGTTAGGTGCCGGGTAGAGTAGAAGAAAGGTGCTACAGAGAAAATGTGTCTAAAAGATTTGAAATCAACTGAGGCACAGACCAAAATAAATCCTGAGTAGTTAATACTGATATCATGAAGCCCAAGTGATCAGATTTATAAAAGTCTATAGAAAAGTTTAGAGGTTAGACTCCCCAAAATAAATTATTTGTAGTAGATGGTCAGATTAGCAAGAGCAATAGTCAAGCTTCAATGATTTCTTGCTTTATTAAAGCTTTTTTTGGAGTTAGAAGGGAAATATGAGACATATACATTTCTATTGCTCTAAACATGATCAATGTGATTTTTATGAAAAACATACCTCAGATCTATATGAACATTATCATAACCTCTTGAGTTCATTCATTAAAAAAGAGCAGGTTACCTTGGAATTTCTGCCTAGAAGAAATAACACTTTGAAAATCACACCTACCTAAATCTCCTAAGTTGTATTATTGGCAACTTATTGCAGTTACTTTATTAAAAAGAAAAATTTAATCTACTTTATCACTAAAACATTATCTTGTCTTTGTCTATATGTTTTTTCTTTCTTGTATTTCTTTTTTCCCTCTTCTTTTTAAAAACTCCTCTCCTCTCCAAAATCCACAAATGAGAGTTCTTTCAATTCACAACTTTCCTTTTACCTCAAAACACTATAAAGTATCTACCTGTATTGGGAAGAGGAAAACCTGGTTAATCCTTGGCTTCTTAAATTCATGTCATTAAAGACATTAGCAATGCTAATTTTAAATTAAATTATTTTAAAATAATTTCAGGATTAAGATCAATTTATCCACATATTCTTAATTTTCAGATGAAATTTTCAGAACCTTCTATTGGAGGATCATAAAACTTGAGAGTAGAAAGGAATCAGTGTAATCTATACCAACAGATTCTTGAAAACAAAATTCCAATAGGAAAAAAAATGAGGAGTTTGGAGTCAGAAAATCTGGATGCAAATTACAGCTATGCTACCTATTATGTGAATGTGGGCATATTTCTTTAGGCCTTAGTTTCCTCATTCAAAAAATAGAGGGCTATACAAGAAAACTTCTAACAATCTCTATAACTATACAACTATAATTCCATGCCGAGTACGCAATCATACGGTTTTTGAAAATTTTTAATAAAGGATAACAAAGGCATTCTTTCGGTAGACAACACATTCAGCTAGTTAGGGTGGTTGGTTTTTTTTTCTTTTCTTCTCTTTATCAAGTTTAAATCACCCTCTTCAAAATTGTCATTCCATTGTTTTCGGTTCTTTACTCTTGTGCTGAACAAAATAAGTTCTTTCCATATGGAAGTCCTTAAAAAAAAGGAAAACAGAAGTTAAAGGACTTGTCCCAGAAGACAAACTGGGAGCAACAGAGTGGAAGTTAAAGGAAGAAAAATTTTTAAATGTCAGGAAAAATCTTCCTAACAACTAAAGCTATTGAAACATGTAAGGGGATACCCAAAGAAGTGGTCCCATTTTGGAGGGGTATCAGTTGGTGGTATGCTGAATAAAGAATTGGCCTGGAGTAAAGAAGACCTGAATTTAAATCCAGTCTCAGATGTGTGACTTTGGTCAAGTCTCTTAATCTCAAATTTCCTCATCTGAACAATGGGAATAACAATAAATTTAGGATTATTATGAGGATCAAATGATATAATAATTGTAAAGCACTTAGCATGGTGCCTGGTATATAGTAAGTATTATATTAATGTTAGCTATTATTTACAGATTCCCACTTGATGAGAAGTCTCTTAAAAATAAATGCATTTTTCAAGTTTTAGAGGTTTTTTCCCACTTTTGTCTTGATCAAGAATATGGATCACTAAGTTCCACGTGGTCCTTTAAATTTTAGGCATATTTTCCTGTGTCAAAGGCTTAAATCCTAATTGGTATGTCCTGAAGTTCAACAACCAACACCAATATTATAGGCAATTTTCACCACATTTTGTAAACTTTGGAACATCAATACATCCCAATTAGCTCTTCTAAAGGCCTTTATGTATATTTGATAAATCCCTTCCTTTATTCTTTCAAATTAAAGATTCAATGATATTAAATAGAAAAAAGTCACAACTCTATGAAGGATTTTTATCTTTAGCACTGAAAAATTATGTGGAGGGAAGCTGGAGATGAGCAAAACAAAACAAAACACACAACTGAAAATGGTAAAGCATCTACCACTTCTTCAAATTCAAATGATAGCCCAAGGCAGGGCAGATGAAGCTGGTGAAACAGGCGTGGGGGATAAGCAGAGGAGGGAGAGAACACACAGAACAAATCTGATCCTTGAATTTTAAAACAACCAAGTTCTAAACTGATTTGGAAGCAGATGTAGAGGCAGTAAAACGGAACTTTGAGGTCAATTGAAGGAATGTCGGCACTGAGTTAAGTTATTAGGTTTAGGGAGAAAATATAGCTTGAAAGTTTAAATTAGAATGAATTAAGGAAATGCCAAGGAATGAGAATACAAAGCAAAATATTTTCTCTTTAGGTCATGGGGTTAACAGGTTGGTATCCAACATCTGGGAATAATTAAGTATATTTTAAGTGGCAGGTGGTTTTAGGAAAAGGAACCCCTGTAGAGAGTTTAAAATATTTCCCTCAGCAAAGTATACGTATTTGATTCTTTGTTGATTGTCCTTTTGTGGGCTGTTTAAAACATGTAAACTTATCTTCAGGCGCATCAAAGTTATTTCATATGTAGCAGTGGTAAAAATTTCTCAACTCAGATGCATAGCCAAGTCTTCTTTGTTCCCCAAAGTTTCAATTCCAGCACTTTGTAAGATGGTATGTGCACAACTATTTAAAGATCAGTTGCCAAACTCTATTGATATATTTATAAAAAGTAATATTTATTGGTTTTCCTTCTAAAAATTGGTTTGATGAACCTCAATACTTTTTCTGGTCTGATTAGTTACTAAGAGTAGCCACAGATGTTAAGCCAGAGTAGATGACCTCAGTTCAGACACTGGAAATAGCACTGGAAATGAGAATTAAGAACTTTTATTTTATTTTATTTTTTCACTTTAATAATTTTTATTTTTAGAAAAATTTTCCATGGTTACATAATTCATGTTTTTACTTTACCCTTCACCCCCTCAACCCCCCCCACACACACACACCCAGCCATAGCCAACTCACATTTCCACTGGTTTTAACATGTGTGGTCAGTCAAGGCATATTTACACATTATTGATAGTTACATTGGTGTGGTTTTTTCGGGTCTACATCCCCAATCATGTCCTCATCAACCCAAGTGTTCAAGCAGTTATTTTTCTTCTGTGTTTCCACTCCTATAGTTCTTCCTCTGAATGTGGGTAGTGTTATTTTCCATAAATCCCTCAGAATTGTCCTGGGTCATTGCATTGCTGCTAGTACAGACATCCATTACATTCTATTGTACCACAGTGTATCAGTCTCTGTGTACAATGTTCTTCTGGCTCTGCTCCTTTCACTCTGCATCAATTCCTGGAGGTCATACCAGTTCACATGGAATTCCTCCAGTTTATTATTCCTTTGATCACAATATTATTCCATCACCAATATATACCAAAATTTGTTCAGCCATTCCCCAATTGAAGGGCATACCCTTGCTTTCCAGTTTTTTGACACCACAAAAAGTGCGGCTAAAAATATTTTTGTACAAGTCTGTTTATCTATGATCTCTTTGGGGTACAAACCCAACAATGTTATGGCTGGATCAGAGGGCAGGCATTCTTTTATAGCCCTTTGAGCATAGTTCCAAATTGTCATCCAGAATGGTTGGATCAGTTCACAACTCCACCAGCAGTGCATTAATGTCCCAATTTTGCGACATCCCCTCCAACATTCATTACTCTCCTCTGCTATCATTTTAACCAATCTGCTAGGTGTGAGGTGGTACCTCAGAGTTGTTTTGATTTGCATTTCTCTAATTATTAGAGATTTAGAGCACTTTCTCATGTGCTTATGGATAGTTTTGATTTCTTTATCTGAAAATTGCCTATTCATGTCTCTTGCCCATTTATCAATTGGAGAATGGCTTGATTTTTTATACAATTGATTTAGCTCCTTGTGTATTTGAGTAATTAGACCTCTGTCAGACTTTTTTTTGTTATAAAGATTTTTTCCCAATTTGTTGTTTCCCTTCTGATTTCTATTGCATTGTTTTTGTTTGTATAAAACCTTTTTAATTTAATATAATCAAAATTATTTATTTTACATTTTGTAATTTTCTCTAACTCTTGCTTGGTTTTAAAATCTTTCCTTTCCCAAAGATCTGACATGTATACTATTCTGTGTTCACTTAATTTACTTACAGTTTCTTTCTTTATATTCAAGTCTTTCACCCATTCTGAATTTATCTTGGTGTAGGGCTCTTTGGGTTTATCATACATTGTTTTGCTGATGTCACTTACCCCAAGTCTATTCCACTGATCTTCCCTTCTATCTCTTAGCCAGTACCATATTGTTTTGATGACTACTGCTTTATAGTATAGCTTAATATCTGGTACTGCTAAGCCACCTTCCTTCATGTTGTTTTTTCGTTATTTCCCTTCATATTCTTGATCTTTTGTTCTTCCAAATGAACTTTGTTATAGTTTTTTCTAATGCAGTAAAAAAGGTTTGGGATAGTTTGATAGGTATGGCACTAAATAAGTAAATTAATTTGGGTAGAATGGCCATTTTTATTATGTTAGCTCGTCCTACCCATGAGCACTGTTAAAAGATGTTAAAATGTGACCTAAATGGCTTGTGGGTACACACACTGGGTTGAGGCACCAGGGATGTTAAAATGTGACCTAAATGGTTTGTGGGTACACACACTGGGTTGAAGGAGAGACAGGACCAACCAGGATAGGGAGACCAGAGTTCACTGCTAAGCGGGTAACTGTCAAGAATGGCTGTTAGCTCCAAATGTCACCCAGCTCACCACTAGGCCAGAGTCTATGGAACCAGTAGGCAAAGTAAAGTTTTTTAACAGTTTAATTGTAAGTAACTAAATAAAAGATGGTATAGGGGATTCTACACTTAAAACCTAAAGGGCAAACCACAGGGGAGGACTTGACTACTCTAATCCTAATTGACCTAAGCCAGGCAGGGCCCAAAGGAGCAGTACTGGAGTCACTGGGAAGGCTGCTTCAAATCTGGTTCCAGCCAGGTTTGGCCAGCACAGATAAAGGGCCTAAGCGTGGCTTTGAGGGTTCTCACGATAATCCAAAGATGATCACAGGATGCCAAGAGCCAAGGTAATCCAAGGTACCCAAGTAGAAAGAGTATGCTTGGACATAGAAAGAGTATGGTGGACAGCAGTCCACCAGATCCCAAACCCTTCTCCACTTGGTGCAGCTCTGCAGGTCTTGTCCACTTGCTGAAAGCCTCCACCACTCAGGATCACAGGGAATCTGGATGCAGGGTTTCCTTAACTCTGAGATCTCCCAGGACTAGCAACAGTTTCTGCCAACCACTAATGGAGTTCCTCTCAGAGCACAAGCCCTACTTCCTGCTCCTTCATTCCATCTTGGAATCCTCCGGCCCTTCCTGCTAGGTCCAGCACTATTGCTAAATAAATTACTAAACAAACCCTCAAAACAGCACGCAATGTTTTTCCAATTGTTTAGATCTAGTTTTACTTGTTTGGAAAGTGTTTTGTAGTTATGTTCGTATAGTTCCTGTGTTTGTCTTGGTAGATAGATTCCCAAGTATTTTATATTGTCTAGGGTGATTTTAAATGGTGTTTCTCTTTCTACCTCTTGCTGCTGTGATGTGTTGGAAATATATAGAAATGCCAATGATTTATGTGCATTTATTTTGTTTCCTGCAACTTTGCTAAAGTTGTTGATTTTTTCTACTAGCTTCTTAGTTGATTCTCTAGGATTTTTTAAGTAGACCTTCATATCATCTGCAAAGAGTGATAGCTTAGTCTCCTCATTGCCTATGTTAATACCTTCAATTTCTTTTTCTTCTCTAATTGCTACTGCTAGTGTTTCTAGTACAATGTGAAATAATAGAGGTGATAATGGGCATCCTTGTTTCACACCTGATCTTATTGGAAAGGCTTCTAATTTATCCCCATTGCATATGATGCTTGTTGATGGTTTAAGATATATAATGTTTATTAATTTTAGGAAAAGATCTTCTATTCCTATACTTTCCACTGTTTTCAATAGGAATGGGTGCTGTATTTTGTCAAAGGCTTTTTCAGAATCTATTGAGATAATCATGTGGTTTTTGTTGGTTTGCTTATTGATATGGTCAATTATGTGGATGGTTTTCCTAATGTTGAACCATCCTTGCATTCCTGGTATAAATCCCACTTGATCATGGTGGATGATGCTCTTGATCACTTGCTGAAGTCTTTTTGCTAGTATTCTATTTAAGATTTTTGCATCTATGTTCATTAAGGAGATTGGTCTGTAATTTTCTTTCTCTGTTTTTGGTCTACCTGACTTTGGAATCAGTACTATATTTGTGTCATAAAAGGAGTTTGGTAAGACTCCTTCTTTGCTTATTATATCAAATAATTTTTATAGTATTGGGATTAATTGTTCTTTGAATGTTTGATAGAATTCAATTGTGAATCCATCGGTCCCTGGCAATTTTTTCTTAGGGAGTTCTTTGATGGTCTGTTCAATTTTGTTTTCTGATATTGGGTTATTTAAGTATTCCATTTCTTCTGCTGTTAATCTAGGCAATTTATATTTTTGCAAATATTCATCCATATCACCTAGATTGCTAAATTTATTGCCATAGAATTGGGCAAAAAAGTTATTAATGATTACCTTAATTTCCTCTCCATTAGAGGTGAGGTCTCCCTTTTCATCTTTGATACTATTAATTTGGTTTTCTTCTTTCCTTCATTTAATTAGATTAACCAGTACTTGGTCTATTTTATCTATTTTTTTCAAAATACCAGCTTCTAGTCCTATTTATTAATTCAATAGTCATTTTACATTCAATTTTATTAATTTATCCTTTGATTTTTAGTATTTCTAATTTAGTTTTATCTGAGGATTTTTAATTTGTTCATTTTCTAGGTTTTTAAGTTGCATGCCCAATTCATTAACCTTTGCCCTCCCTAATTTGTTAATATATGCACTCAGTGATATAAATTTTTCCACTTAGAACTGCTTTGGCTGCATCCCATAGGTTTTGGGTAAGATGTCTCATCATTTTCATTGTCTTCAATGAAATTATTAATTGTTTCTGTGATTTTTTCTTTCACTAAATTATTTTGGAGAATCATTATTTTTTTACCCTTGTACTTCAGTGTATTGTCTCATAGGTGGAAGATTTGTAAGGGTGGGCAATGGGGGTCAAGTGACCTGCACAGGGTCACACAGCTGGGAAGTGGCTGAGGCTGGGTTTGAACCTAGGACCTCCTGTCTCTAGGACTGACTCTCACTCCACTGAGCTACCCAGCTGCCCCTGGAGAATCATATTATTTAATTTCCAATTAGGTTTTGGTTTGCCTCTCCATGTATTTTTACTAATAACTATTTTTATTGCATTATGATCTGAGGTTACATTTATTATTTTTGCTTTTTTGCATTTGTTTGCCATGTTTCTGTGCCCTATTATATGGTCCTTTTCATCTCTATTTATTTTTCTCCATATATCTATTAATTCTAATTTTTCTAGGGTTTCATTCACCTCTCATCTCTTTCTTATTTATTTCTTGGTTTGATTTATCTAGATCTGATAGGGGAAGGTTGAGGTCCCCACTAGTATGGTTTTGCTATCTATTTCCTCCTTGAGCTTCACTAGCTTCTCCTTTAGAAATTTGGAAGCTATACCATTTGGTGCAAACAGATTGAGTATTGATATTTCTTCATTGTTTATACTGCCTTTTACTAGGATGTAGTTACCTTCCCTGTCTCTTTTAACCTTATCTATTTTTACTTTGGCTCTGTCAAAGATCATGATAGCCACCACTGCCTTCTTTTTTCTCATTTGAAGCCCAAAAGATTTTGCTCCATCCTCTCATTTTCACTCTATGTATGTCTGTCTGTCTCATGTGTGTTTCTTATAGACAACATATAATTGGATTTTGGTTTCTAATCCACTCTGCTATTTGCTTCTGTTTTAATTAATTAAGAACTTTTAAAGAAATAAATGAAATGGTGTCTTCAGAGTTTACCAAGTCAAGACAACTTTTCTGGGAACTCATTACCTAATTCTTCTTGACAGTATTTCTTCATGTTTTTAATGTTGTATTTTAAAAAGGCTTTATTGAGTCTAATTTTATGTATCTCAAGATACACATATGGTTTCCTCTAGTTCCTTTACAGGGACCAGTATGGCAACTAATTGATATGTAGATTAGGATACTTATTATGATTAACTGGCTATTTTCTTTTCCTTTATTTCACCTTAATTCATGTGGATATTCAATAATTACCCTTTTTTGTCTAACCTTCCTGTATATCTCTTTGATAATAAACTCAATTCTTTAACCCACAGTACAAGTCAATTAATCGCTTCAGGCCTCATTTTCTTTATCTATTAAATGAAGGGGTTAGAAAAGATGATATCTAAAGTTCTTCCAGATTTAAATCTAGGATCCTATGATACTAAGCCATAACTGGCTTATAAAAGGTAACAAAAACCTTTTGATTTAGCAATACCACTATTGGGTCTGCTTCCTATGATGATCAAGAGAAAAGAAAAAGAATTTATATTTGTGTAGTAGCAAAAAACTAGAAACTGATGTAATATCCATCATGTGAGGAATGACCAAACAGGTTGTAGCATTCAATAATAATAAAATATTACTGCATAGTAAGAAATGACCAGCAGATTAGTTATTTTAAAAACATGGGAATACCTAAATGAAATTATGAAGAGCAAAATGAGAACTAAAAGAACATTATATAGAGTAACAAATACTGTTTGAAGAATAACAGACTGTCCACTTCTAGAAAGAGAACTGGTAAATAAAAACATACATTATATGGTTTTATATGTGTATGTATGTACATATAGATATTTTTGGCTAAATGATACCTTTTCTCATGCTGGGAGGGGAAGGAGACAGATGGAGCTATATAGGAAATTTAATGTAATAAATAATCAAATAAATTTAAACCAGAAAAAAAGGCAAGCAGAAAGTCTTCTTCATCTATCTGTCCCCATGTCTAGAGTTCACTTTAGTAGCACTAGAAGGGGTACACACATGAGAATAATCAGGACATGTCACTTTGAGGTCTACTATTTCTCATCTGCCTCCATTTTAGTTTGAGGATCTGTATTTACTTTTCCACCCTGAAAAAACAAAACAAAACAAAACAACCTAAGTGAATTATGTTTTACCTAATCCAGGAATAATTACAGGTTATAGGAAGAAAAGAAAGGAGTAGTCATCCCTTCCTACAATTTTTGAAGGTTCTCTTTCACATGCTTTAGAATTGTTAGTGGGGAAAATCATTAGACTATAAAGTTTAGGCTAATCATATTTTACACTTCTCAGGCCTTCCCAAAGAGTTCTAAACTCACAGGAGTTTCATAGGTACAACTTGATAAAGACCCTGGGCAAGACACTTGACCACCAATTGCCCACCCTTACCATTCTTCCACCTAGAAGCCAATACACAGAAGTTTAAGGGTTTAAAAATTTAAAAGAAACTTGATAAAAATGAGGCAGTTTTCATTCTTTTTCCCCCTCTTTTAAAATCATTTTACAGAATCCCTTTTAAAACTGATTGTCTCCTAAGGATCATATCTGTACTTATAGGACTACAAACTCTCATAAAATAAAAAATACTTAAGGTATTTTAATAATATAATAAGATAAGAAATATATCATTCCTATCTAAAGAGGACTATGTAAAATACAGTCTTAGAAACCCATTGAAGATTTCATTTCATTTTATTTATATGTTGAAGATCTTCAAATTTATTTGAGATCTATTTTCCTTTGCCTATCTCAGTAATGGTGGACCTATGGCACAGTTGCTCAAAAATGACACACAGAGCACACCCAGCCACCCTCCCTCCCCAGAGTTCCTTAATAGAAAGGCAGAGGGACTCAGATGGAGCTGTTCCCCTCCCTCTCTCCACCGCACCTGATGCCATTTTTTCACATCCTCCTGCCCTCTACCAAGCAACCTAATGGGAGCTCACTGGGGGTAAGGTGGGCAGCTCACAGCTGACAGACCTGGAGAGGATCAGAGCACTTAGGCCACTCCTCTCCCCCTCTCTATACTCACTGAGGACATTCCTCACTTCACCCACCCCTCTACCTAACAGTCCAATGGAAGCACTTCCCCTCTCCACAGTGTGGGGTAAGGGGATGCAGGAATACCCAGCATGTGGGGGAGGGGGCCTGGCACTCCATCTCTAAAATTTTTGCCATCACTGGCCTAGATCATATATTTTTCCTTTTTTAGAAAACACTTAAAGAAATCTAGCCTATAAGATCATGAAAATTACCAGTATGAAGAGAACCCTATCCCAGGCCAACTCAGAATCAGTTTTTCTACTGATTAATTGCTTTCCACTTTTCCATTCTTATTTCCTAGTTTTTAAGTGAGTCCATTAACGATATTTTTGCATTCATAATAGCTCAACTCTTTGTTGTAATGCTGAATATTTGTAAATATGAAATATAATATCATATGAATATTAAATAAAAATCAATTTAAATAAGTAGGAAATCTTATTTAATATGATGACAAATTTAGCAATAAATTCTAAATGACTAAACATATACCTAAGTTTTAGTAATCCTCTTCACATTTTTTTCCAACAACGAAAAGTCTGTTTTCAATCACATAATGACACAAATGAAAGGCATATTTCAAAAAATGTATATAAAATTAAGAATTTCAGAGAATTTCAAAATTATCACACACAAAAAACCAACATTGGACTGAGTTTTGCTCCTTAAAATCAAAAATCAAAAACTTCTATTTTTGTTGAATATTTATTTTCTGGTTTTCCACTTTTCTCTAACTTCTGTCCCAATTTTTAGAAGTATTCATTAAGAAACACACATTTCCACTGAGGTTAATTTGAATCTTGCCATTCTCCCTAAAAGTAAATTACATTTCTTCTCATACTAATGCAGTTGAAAAAGGTCTATTAAAAGTTACAAGGTTGTTGGATTTTTTTAGAGAGAAAAGAAATGTTTTAGCTTTCTTTTTGTCTTTTAGCAAGCCAAGAACAATCTAGACCAGTGATGGACAAACTACGGCCAGAGGGCCAGATGCAGCCCCCTGAAATGTTCTATCAGGCTCCCCACATTAATCCTAATCTGACGAATACAACGAGTAGGATACAATACAATGAAACTTCGAAAGAGTTGCCTTCGAAACAGACTGACAGATGAACATTTCCTTTCCTTTGGCCCCTTCTTTAAAAAGTTTGCTCATCACCAATCTAGACCAACAGAATCAGTGTGTCATGTTCTGTAAGCAAGGTTAACATTTTTCACCAGTCAACACCAATATTTTATAATGATACTCCATGGCTATAAATCAAGAAATCCAAAGATCTCTGAAAATTCAAAATTTCACTTGACCCAAAAGTCAACAAGAAGCCACTTGATGTGAATAAGTAGGTTGTAACATATTATCAAGAATGTCAGTGTTGTGCCTATGTCACACTGTGATGCTGATGGCTCGCCTGTGCCGTACAATGACTCACATCTCTCATGGAAGGGACCACAAGCTGCTAGCACACTTTCTTCACACATGACATGTGACAATGGCTCCATCACCAATGACAGTTTTCCATCATGTAATGGCATGCAGTCATAACCCAATGACATATCTCTGGCATTTGATGATACATATGCAAAAGGGAATTCTTAATCCCTTTCTCTAATTTAACTGGGGACCTGGAGGTCCTTTTTGCATAGAGATGTGTAAAGATATACCAGTGAAAGAAAGTAGAAACCAGAGAAACAAGAAGTGAGGTAAGAAGGGGATATAAAAGGCCAGTGGGAGGACTGAGAGGGGCTTTTTGACTTTTTTGGGGTTGGGAGATGGTTGGTCTTTTGGGGTTGGTTGCTGGTGGTGTGGGTTGGTGATTAGTTGGTGGTTGGGTGACATATATTGATATAGATATAGATATAGATCAATAGATAGATGATAGATATTGATATTGATACTGATATTGATATTGATTATGATATTGATTTTGCCTGGTGAGCTGAGCTGAAGAGTGATCAGCCAGCCTTTCTCAAACAGCAGTTATAGGCAGATATAGGGAGTTATAGGGAGTCATAGGGGAGCTAGTTAGGCAATTTCTCTCTCTATCTCCTTCCTATATTTCCCTCCTTTTACTATATTCTCATTTTTAAAAAATCATTAAAAACTGCTCTCTTATTTTGTCAAACTCCTAATTTAACCTTTACACATATGATACTTGTTTCATTCAATGACATGCTTCCATCAAGCTACAACATACTTGTGAAATCCAACAACATGCCTTCATCTTGTAGCAACATGTAATGGCACAACTCCATCATTTGGCGGAATGCTTTTGTCACACAATGTCAGGGATGCATCACACAATATCATGTTTAGGTCATAAAGCTACTTAGGATTACACACCTCAATCAGGTAATGGCATGTCTGTATCATGCAACAGCAAAACAACTTGCCTATGCTGCAAAACAATACACTTCTATCATTTAATGACTGATAGTGAAGCTTCTATGCTGGTGCCCATGTCATGTTAGAAGATGTAGAGGGAGGCTTCTGGAATCTTAACTAGACCTCTAAGGAAGAATCATAGAGTCTCACAGGATGAGTTGGTGTAGATGGCTTCTGATTCATACTTTTCTAAAGAATATACATACTGATAAGAAAGTAAATTCACTGAATTTTTAAATTGTGGAATGGTTGTTTAATTTTTTAACCTATTTCTCATTTATTTTTGCTTTTATTATTTATTTTATTTATATAATATAATATTTACATATTATCTTACATATAAAATATATATATATAATGTATAATACTTATATTTTAAACTTTTTGTTTTAAAATTTATTCTTTACTTTTCAAGAATTCTTCTGCCTTCTTCTGCAACATGTTGTTTATAGAATGAACAATGGACTTGGATTCCAAAGACCTATATCTAAACTACCATTCTACTAGTGAACATATACTGCTTACTGTACAATAAGATGATGCCCTTTTTCAAATAAATGTTCTTTTGTATATCATAATATTTCCAGTATATAGAAAGCCTTATATATGCTATGGAATCTTTGGAACACAACTAAATCTCTCTGAGCCAGCTACCTTGAGTTTTCTATATAGCTTGTCAAGAAGAGTAGTGGAAAGATGGTTGTTCATACAGTCAGTGGAGATGGTTTCAGATTCTACCACTGTCACTTAATATTTTTATAATTCTGAGAAGACCATTTAACCTTAATAAGCCACATTTGTAAAACAGAGAAAATAATAAGTGTA